>NC_133998.1:6924285-7245000 GCF_047716275.1 Strix uralensis | reverse complement strand
CCTAACCCTAACCCTAACCCTAACCCTAACCCTAACCCTAACCCTAACCCTAACCCTAACCCTAACCCTAACCCTAACCCTAACCCTAACCCTAACCCTAACCCTAACCCTAACCCTAACCCTAACCCTAACCCTAACCCTAACCCTAACCCTAACCCTAACCCTAACCCTAACCCTAACCCTAACCCTAACCCTAACCCTAACCCTAACCCTAACCCTAACCCTAACCCTAACCCTAACCCTAACCCTAACCCTAACCCTAACCCTAACCCTAACCCTAACCCTAACCCTAACCCTAACCCTAACCCTAACCCTAACCCTAACCCTAACCCTAACCCTAACCCTAACCCTAACCCTAACCCTAACCCTAACCCTAACCCTAACCCTAACCCTAACCCTAACCCTAACCCTAACCCTAACCCTAACCCTAACCCTAACCCTAACCCTAACCCTAACCCTAACCCTAACCCTAACCCTAACCCTAACCCTAACCCTAACCCTAACCCTAACCCTAACCCTAACCCTAACCCTAACCCTAACCCTAACCCTAACCCTAACCCTAACCCTAACCCTAACCCTAACCCTAACCCTAACCCTAACCCTAACCCTAACCCTAACCCTAACCCTAACCCTAACCCTAACCCTAACCCTAACCCTAACCCTAACCCTAACCCTAACCCTAACCCTAACCCTAACCCTAACCCTAACCCTAACCCTAACCCTAACCCTAACCCTAACCCTAACCCTAACCCTAACCCTAACCCTAACCCTAACCCTAACCCTAACCCTAACCCTAACCCTAACCCTAACCCTAACCCTAACCCTAACCCTAACCCTAACCCTAACCCTAACCCTAACCCTAACCCTAACCCTAACCCTAACCCTAACCCTAACCCTAACCCTAACCCTAACCCTAACCCTAACCCTAACCCTAACCCTAACCCTAACCCTAACCCTAACCCTAACCCTAACCCTAACCCTAACCCTAACCCTAACCCTAACCCTAACCCTAACCCTAACCCTAACCCTAACCCTAACCCTAACCCTAACCCTAACCCTAACCCTAACCCTAACCCTAACCCTAACCCTAACCCTAACCCTAACCCTAACCCTAACCCTAACCCTAACCCTAACCCTAACCCTAACCCTAACCCTAACCCTAACCCTAACCCTAACCCTAACCCTAACCCTAACCCTAACCCTAACCCTAACCCTAACCCTAACCCTAACCCTAACCCTAACCCTAACCCTAACCCTAACCCTAACCCTAACCCTAACCCTAACCCTAACCCTAACCCTAACCCTAACCCTAACCCTAACCCTAACCCTAACCCTAACCCTAACCCTAACCCTAACCCTAACCCTAACCCTAACCCTAACCCTAACCCTAACCCTAACCCTAACCCTAACCCTAACCCTAACCCTAACCCTAACCCTAACCCTAACCCTAACCCTAACCCTAACCCTAACCCTAACCCTAACCCTAACCCTAACCCTAACCCTAACCCTAACCCTAACCCTAACCCTAACCCTAACCCTAACCCTAACCCTAACCCTAACCCTAACCCTAACCCTAACCCTAACCCTAACCCTAACCCTAACCCTAACCCTAACCCTAACCCTAACCCTAACCCTAACCCTAACCCTAACCCTAACCCTAACCCTAACCCTAACCCTAACCCTAACCCTAACCCTAACCCTAACCCTAACCCTAACCCTAACCCTAACCCTAACCCTAACCCTAACCCTAACCCTAACCCTAACCCTAACCCTAACCCTAACCCTAACCCTAACCCTAACCCTAACCCTAACCCTAACCCTAACCCTAACCCTAACCCTAACCCTAACCCTAACCCTAACCCTAACCCTAACCCTAACCCTAACCCTAACCCTAACCCTAACCCTAACCCTAACCCTAACCCTAACCCTAACCCTAACCCTAACCCTAACCCTAACCCTAACCCTAACCCTAACCCTAACCCTAACCCTAACCCTAACCCTAACCCTAACCCTAACCCTAACCCTAACCCTAACCCTAACCCTAACCCTAACCCTAACCCTAACCCTAACCCTAACCCTAACCCTAACCCTAACCCTAACCCTAACCCTAACCCTAACCCTAACCCTAACCCTAACCCTAACCCTAACCCTAACCCTAACCCTAACCCTAACCCTAACCCTAACCCTAACCCTAACCCTAACCCTAACCCTAACCCTAACCCTAACCCTAACCCTAACCCTAACCCTAACCCTAACCCTAACCCTAACCCTAACCCTAACCCTAACCCTAACCCTAACCCTAACCCTAACCCTAACCCTAACCCTAACCCTAACCCTAACCCTAACCCTAACCCTAACCCTAACCCTAACCCTAACCCTAACCCTAACCCTAACCCTAACCCTAACCCTAACCCTAACCCTAACCCTAACCCTAACCCTAACCCTAACCCTAACCCTAACCCTAACCCTAACCCTAACCCTAACCCTAACCCTAACCCTAACCCTAACCCTAACCCTAACCCTAACCCTAACCCTAACCCTAACCCTAACCCTAACCCTAACCCTAACCCTAACCCTAACCCTAACCCTAACCCTAACCCTAACCCTAACCCTAACCCTAACCCTAACCCTAACCCTAACCCTAACCCTAACCCTAACCCTAACCCTAACCCTAACCCTAACCCTAACCCTAACCCTAACCCTAACCCTAACCCTAACCCTAACCCTAACCCTAACCCTAACCCTAACCCTAACCCTAACCCTAACCCTAACCCTAACCCTAACCCTAACCCTAACCCTAACCCTAACCCTAACCCTAACCCTAACCCTAACCCTAACCCTAACCCTAACCCTAACCCTAACCCTAACCCTAACCCTAACCCTAACCCTAACCCTAACCCTAACCCTAACCCTAACCCTAACCCTAACCCTAACCCTAACCCTAACCCTAACCCTAACCCTAACCCTAACCCTAACCCTAACCCTAACCCTAACCCTAACCCTAACCCTAACCCTAACCCTAACCCTAACCCTAACCCTAACCCTAACCCTAACCCTAACCCTAACCCTAACCCTAACCCTAACCCTAACCCTAACCCTAACCCTAACCCTAACCCTAACCCTAACCCTAACCCTAACCCTAACCCTAACCCTAACCCTAACCCTAACCCTAACCCTAACCCTAACCCTAACCCTAACCCTAACCCTAACCCTAACCCTAACCCTAACCCTAACCCTAACCCTAACCCTAACCCTAACCCTAACCCTAACCCTAACCCTAACCCTAACCCTAACCCTAACCCTAACCCTAACCCTAACCCTAACCCTAACCCTAACCCTAACCCTAACCCTAACCCTAACCCTAACCCTAACCCTAACCCTAACCCTAACCCCTAACCCTAACCCCTAACCCTAACCCCTAACCCTAACCCCTAACCCTAACCCTAACCCTAACCCTAACCCTAACCCTAACCCTAACCCTAACCCTAACGCCCGCCCCCTAACCCTAGGCCCCGCCCCCAGCCCCTCCCCTAACCCTAAAGCCCGCCCCCTAACCCTAGGCCCCGCCCCCAGCCCCTCCCCTAACCCTAAAGCCCGCCCCCTAACCCTAGGCCCCGCCCCCAGCCCCTCCCCTAACCCTAAGGCCCGCCCCCTAACCCTAGGCCACACCCCCGGCTCCTCCCCTAACCCTAAGGACTGCCCCCCAACCCTAGGCCCTGCCCCGGGTTCCTCCCCTAACCCTAAAGCCTGCCCCCTACCCCTAGGCCCTGCCCCCAGCCCCTCCCCTAACCCTAATGCCTGCCCCCTAGCCCTAGGCCCCGCCCATGGCTCCTCCCCTAACCCTAAAGCCCGCCCCCTAACCCCCTCCCCTGGCCCCTCCCCTAACCCTAAAGCCCGCCCCCTAACCCCCTCCCCTGGCCCCTCCCCTAACCCTAAGGCCCGCCCCCTAACCCCCTCCCCTGGCCCCTCCCCTAACCCTAAGGCCCGCCCCCTAACCCCCTCCCCTGGCCCCTCCCCTAACCCTAAGGCCCGCCCCCTAACCCCCTCCCCTGGCCCCTCCCCTAACCCTAAGGACTGCCCCCTAACCCCCTCCTCTGGCCCCTCCCCTAACCCTAAGGACTGCCCTCCAACCCTAGGCCCTGCCCATGGCCTCTCCCCTAATCCTAGGCCCCTCCCCTAGGCCCGTGTTGTTGGGTTTAATTGTGGACAGGTGGGAGTGGGTAGTGGTTTGTTGATGGGTATCAGCTGTGATGTGGCAGTAGTAGTATATATGAAAAGAATAAAACTAATAAGTGTGGTGCAGCACTGGAATGTTGCCTCATTGCCTGGGAGTAATTTATTATTAATTTGTATTTTATTTTTTTATTTTTTATTACTCCCAGGCAACAGGTGTGTTCTACTGCTGCTATTTACCATCCAAGTAAAGAGACAAAGAGAGCAATACAGAGAGGAAGACAAAGTCAGACAGACACACAACACAACAAAGAGACAAAGTCAAAGCCCAACACAGACAGAAAGCCACAAACTGACAGACAGACACACTCCAACACTCACAGTCAAAGTCTAAGTCCAAGACACTCATTCAAAGTCCAACAAAGTCACTCAAAGTCCAAGACAGACACTCAGAGTCCAAGACAGACACTCAGAGTCCAGGACAAAGTCCAACACAGTCACTCAAAGTCCAACACAGTCACTCAAAGTCCAAGACAGACACTCAAAGTCCAAGACAGACACTCAAAGTCCAAGACAGACACTCAAAGTCCAAGACAGACACTCAAAGTCCAGGACAAAGTCCAACACAGTCACTCAAAGTCCAACACAGTCACTCAGAGTCCAAGACAGACACTCAAAGTCCAAGACAGACACTCAAAGTCCAAGACAGACACTCAAAGTCCAAGACAGACACTCAAAGTCCAAGACAGACACTCAAAGTCCAGGACAAAGTCCAACACAGTCACTCAAAGTCCAACACAGTCACTCAGAGTCCAGGACAAAGTCCAACACAGTCACTCAAAGTCCAAGACAGTCCAACACAGTCACTCAAAGTCCAAGACAGTCCAAGACAGACACTCAGAGTCCAACACAGACACTCAGAGTCCAAGACAGTCCAACACAGACACTCAGAGTCCAACACAGACACTCAGAGTCCAAGACAGTCCAACACAGACACTCAGAGTCCAAGACAGTCCAACACAGACACTCAGAGTCCAAGACAGTCCAACACAGTCACTCAAAGTCCAACGCACTCACTCAAAGTCCAACGCACTCACTCAAAGTCCAACGCACTCACTCAAAGTCCAACGCACACTCTAAGTCAAAGCCTAAGTCCAGCACACAAACTACAACACAATCAAAGTCCAATGCACACAGTCAAACTCCAACACAAAGTCCAAGTCAAATGCACACAATCAAAGGCAACATCCAACCGCAACTCTCACAGTCAAAGTCCGACACGCACAGGCAAAGGCAAAGAGACAAAGACGGACACAAAGCCGGAGACGGAGGGGCAAAGTCAGACGACAGCTAATGCAAAGGGGGGCAAAGTCAGGCAGGGAGAGATACAAATTCAGACATCCAAAAAAACCACATGGGAGCCGGCCCCGACATACACACCTTTATTACCCCCCCCAAAAAAACCACACAGAGCCAACCCCAACATACACACCTTTATTAATGCTACATTACAGAATAGCTTTTACTTACTTAATAACATAACAACCAACAGCTAATACCCCTTCGAGGAGCCTACACCACACAAAACCTTTCTTTCCTTAGTAAACCTTACAAGCATGGCAAATATGCCTTTGCTACAGCCACATTACAAACCAGCTTTTACTTACTAATTAAACCTTAAAAAAAACAACAAATACACCTTCATTGAACCTACATTACACAAACACACTTATGGACTTCATAAACCCTAAGGGGTGCTTCACCTGCTGACATTTAGGGTCATTCCACACATCTATATTACCATCAGATCTTTACTAAATATATTCATAACTGTTCAGAGATTACTATGATATACATGATGCCAAGAACACCACTCCCGTCAGCCTCCCAAATCACCCCGCCTGTGAAAACCCCATCCCTGGACCGCTCCATGCCTGAACCTTGGCAACAAGCATCGCTGCAAGGAGCAACGGGGGGGGGGGGGGAAACCCAGCTGGGATTTTTTTATTCCATATTGTTTTCTTGCCTTACTACTCCAAAAACTCTACCCCACCTGCAACAAAAAACCCCACATTACATTACACAGCCATTCTCACACAGACACATTCTAAGCATCCCACTCATTCAGCTACCATGATGACCACCCCCTACTCTCAGAAAACCCATCCCACTATCGCACCACCACATCCAGCCCTCTCACCATGGCTCCCCAGGAACGCCGTTCCCAGAGGCCTCCTGGATCGGCCTGCCTGCAAAAACCCCGTCCCTTCGCCGCTCCGCGCCCAAACTTTGGCGACGATCGTCGCCTCGCGGACCGGCCGGGACCGGGGGAAAAAAAACCCAGCCGGGGGAAAAAAAAAAATCCCCCAGCTGGGGTTTTTTTATTCTATATTGCTTTTGGCCTAACTAGACTCCACCTGAAAGAAAAAAAAAAATTACATTAAACAGCCATGCACACACACACATTCCAAACACACCACTCACTCGGCTACTCTGCTAACCACCCCCTGCTCTCAGAAAACCCATCCCGCTACCCCACCGCCACAACTGGCCCTCGCCCCGTGGCTCCTCGGGAACGCCGTTCCCGGGAGCCTCCCGGATGGCCCTGCCTGCAAAAACCCCGTCCCTGCGCCGCTCCGCGCCCAAACTTTGGCGACGATCGTCGCCTCGCGGACCGGCCGGGACCGGGGAAAAAAAACCCAGCCGGGGGAAAAAAAAAAAATCCCCTGGCTGGGGTTTTTTTATTCTATATTGCTTTTGGCCTAACTAGACTCCACCTGAAAGAAAAAAAAAAATTACATTAAACAGCCATGCACACACACACACACACATTCCAAACACACCGCTCATTCGGCTACTCTGCTAACCGCCCCCCCGCTCTCAACAAACCCATCCCCCTACCCAACCGCTACTACCGGCCCTCGCCCCGTGGCTCCTCGGGAACGCCGTTCCCGGGAGCCTCCCGGATGGCCCTGCCTGCAAAAACCCCATCCCTGCGCCGCTCCGCGCCCAAACTTTGGCGACGATTGTCGCCTCGCGGACCAGCCGGGAGCGGGGGAAAAAAAACCCAGCCGGGGGAAAAAAAAAAAAATCCCCCAGCTGGGGTTTTTTTATTCTATATTAGTTTTTTGCCTAACTATACACCACCTGCAAGAAGAAAAAAATTTCCATTAAACAGCCATGCACACACACACACACACATTCCAAACACACCTCCCATTCAGCTACTCTGCTAACCACCCCCTGCTCTCAGAAAACCCATCCTGCTACCCCACCACCACGACCAGCCCTCACCCCGTGACTCCTTGGGAACGTCGTTCCCGGGAGCCTCCCGGATGGCCCTGCCTGCGAAAACCCCGTCCCTGCGCCGCTCCACGCCCAAACTTTGGCGACGATCGTCGCCTCGCGGACCGGCCGGGACCAGGGAAAAAAAAACCCAGCCGGGGGAAAAAAAAAAAATCCCCCGGCTGGGGTTTTTTTATTCTATATTGGCTTTTTGCCTAACTATACTCCACCTGCAAGAAGAAAAAAAATTACATTAAACAGCCATGCACACACACACACACACACATTCCAAACACACCGCTCATTCAGCTACCCCGTTAACTGCCGCCCCGCTCTCAGCAAACCCATCCCCCTACCCAACTGCTACTACCGGGCCTTGCCCCGTGGCTATTTTATTGTTTTTGCCTAACTACTCAAAAAACTCAACTCCACCTGCAACAAAAACAACATTAATTTAAACAGTCACGCACAGGCAGACACATTCTAAGCATCCCGCTCGCTCGGCTACCGTGCTAACCGCCCCCTGCTCCCGGCAAACCCATCCCGCTACCCGATCGCCGCCGCCAGCCCTCACCCCGTGGCTCCTCGGAACGTGGTTCCCGAAGGCCTCGAAATTCACCCCGCCCGCTAACGCCATGGCCCGAGCCCAACCTCCCCCTGAACGCCGGCTGTGAACATCACCAGATGGAGCGGGTGGGACTAAGTGACTTAAACCTGGTCAAAGAGATTAAGAAATCCCCCTGCTCAACAGTTTCTTTACTATTTTTAAAAGACACTTTAACTCTTTCTACATCAATATACCCTGAAGTGAAAAACATCCTCACGTACAATGATAAACACCTTCCAAAACTAACGCTCGTTCCACATCTACTCTATCCAACGTTCACCCGCCAGAGTGGCGGATGGCCCCGATTCTGTAACCGTGCCCAGAATCGCACGATCGTGCGCCTCGAGCCGTCGCCGCCGCTCCGCTCGATCCGTGCCGCGGGCCCTCGTCCTCAGAAGAAGAGGAATATATTTCCCTCTGTGCGTCGCTCCCGGTCCTTCTTTTCTTCCTGTCGTACGCTCTGGCAAACTTCACGGAAGGATTCGCTTCTGGAATGCCGGTAGCCCCGTGGTACCTGCAAGAGACAAAAGAAGGAACTCTAGAGCCCGCTCGCCGGCACGTTAGCGTCCCCTCCTGGGACCGTTCCGCCCCATACGGAATGGCTACAAACGCGCAAAGCGGCTCCGCCGCTAACACGGGCATCTACGTGCTCCGTAAACGTGACCCGAGGACGCGAGAGTGCCGCACGGGGTAGAGTTAACGCCGCACCGAAAGACACGGCCCGACGGCGCACGCAACGACGCCGAGACGATGTGACGCGTATGCCCCGGCGTGGCCTGCTGTGCAAGACAGCCGGAACTCCGGATGAAAGATGGGTGATAACATCCCGGTGACCGACAGAGACAAAATGCTAGGAAAGACGAAAGACTGTCATGACGCAGGGAAGAATCCCTCAGAAGACCTCACGAGACAGAGCATCGCAGAGACTACGCCTGCCGGTTAAGCCTGAGCGAGAGCTGCGTGAAAGACCTACCGATTCCACCTACAAGACTAAACTAGATAGGGAACGTTGACCTTCTACGTCACGCTTCTTAGCGGTACAGAGTGAGACGGACGGCTGCTGCACGCGGAGCGGGATGCGAGTATGCCCGAGACTCCTCAACACTGAAGGCCGAGACAAACATCGACACGTCATGTAACTAAGGAACGCCCGCTAGGCGTACCGCACGGCTCTGCCCGCTTGGCCCGGAGCTGCTTTGCCAGGGCACATATCTCACGAGAAGTATCACTCACCATTTCTACAGTCTTGTTGCAAGTTGACTGCAAGAACAATGCAAAAGCTGACTTACAGGCTTCCCTCGTGTTACCTCTCAATTCGCTTGAGATCTGCTCGACTCCCACTCACGTGAACGCTGGCTTCGCAAGGTCACGAAATACAGATATAGAGCTATGCGCCGCTCTTGCTGCTTTAATGCCAGACAGCGTAACACTGAGATCAGACACAACCAAACATAACGCCCAGAGACGCGCTGCTGCCCGACGCCACCCAGAGACGCCCAGAGACGCGCTGCCGCCCAGAGACGCCCAGAGACGCGCTGCCGCCCAGAGACGCGCTGCCGCCCAGAGACGCCCAGAGACGCGCTGCCGCCCAGAGACGCCGCCCAGAGACGCCGCCCAGAGACGCCCGGAGACGTGCTGCCGCCCGACGCCGCCCAGAGACGCCCGGAGACGTGCTGCCGCCCGACGCCGCCCAGAGACGCCCGGAGACGCGCCGCCGCCCCGCACGGGCCCGAGGCCCGCTATCTGCCTCCAGAATTCACAAAACCTAAAGACCCCTCCCGCCGACCCCGATGTCCTACCCCCTCTTCTAGCCCCGCCCCACCCGCTGCTTTGGCCCCTTGACTTATCTTTCAGAGAGCACGGTCCAGAACTCATCCTCATTGGGAGCACGTCATCTAACCAGGGTTTCCCTGCAGTCACCGCATTGCTCTTCATCACCTGTAACGCAGAACGTCTCCGGTCACCGACATGTCGACATGTATCGACCTCTACCGCGGCGATGCCCTCCTCGGAATGGCCACGCAGCTCCCGATAACCGTACGTTGTGCCCCCCCCGTCTCCCGTGGAAGCCTAAAAACTGGAGAAACGCAGCCGCCGTCCTACTCGTAAGCGATCGCCCGCTCGGCGGCACCTGGCCTCCCGGTCCTCTCTTCCGACGGCTCGCCTCGAAGCCTCCGCCGTTCGAGCGGAGACCTCGCGACGCCCGCAAAAGCGAAGGCGAATGGTCGTTCGTATGGCCGCGCGATCCTCGGCGATTCGGGTCCTGGCGGACCGCTTAACGACTCTCTCGCCTTTTCTCAAACCGCTCGTGACTCTGCGGCGTCGACGCTCCGGGAAGGAGCGTGGCACCTGCAAAAGAAAGAGGTAAAAGCGCGCGGCGAGATGCCGCCCCGATCCTCGGCTCGCTCACGGAGCTTCCTCTCCCCTGCTCGTTTACCTCAGCCGCTCGGACACGGATTCTTCTGTCCACCATGCCGAGGCCCGGTCACCACCTGTGAGATTCAAATGGGGTATGACTTTAGCTACGATACTATTATGACACCTGAAGAACTGCCACTCGGGCACGCCGGTCATCGCTCGCCTCGCCGAAGTCCGAGGGTGCGGGTATCCCGCTTCACGCGTCGATTCGTGCCTAGAAAATAAAACCGGAATGGCGTGAGCCCCTCGGAGCCGCCGGTCCCGCGGATCCTCTGACCTCTTCCGTCGCCCGTCGTGAAGCGGCTTCTCGCTTTGCGCTTAAACGACCCGAACCCTGTAAGGAAAGGCATCTCGGTGTTAACCTAGACTTTTACGAGACCAAAGGTTTGTCTTTCCTTTCCATCTCCCTTCTGACTACTGCTAAAATACCCAAAATCCTAAGTACCGAGCCTCACGTGCAAGCTAAGGCTCGTTTGACCCGCTCGATCGCCCGCTCCCTGCAAGCCAGAGTCCGCCCTCTGATGCCTGCCGAACGCGAGGAAAATAACCGTGAAGGCTCTCTACGGCTACTCGCCCGGAGATGGACCGCATGGTCTTCGCCAAAAGCGTCCGGGCGGATGGATGCGTTACTACGCGCTCCCCTCATCTTTACTATGGCTAAACCCCTGGGCGGGACGGGTCCGACCCGGACGCAGACAGACGCCAAACGCAGACGCCACGAGTGACGCGAGAAGACGGCGAGCGACGAGAACGACGGCCGTAGGGAAGATGCCGCCGGCGGAGAAGGCCTACGGCGCCGCGATGGCGGCCCCGAAATGAGAGGCGACCGCTGCGGCCCGTGAGACGAAGTTACCGTCAAAACCAGAACGACGGATGCGTGAGAAGCCAGGTTTTAAGTCATAAGATGTGGGGACGAAACCCCGGAAGACTACCGGGTGCCAAAATGACGCTCGAAAGCACGGCCTGGGGCGCCGCCTAGCTCGCCCCTGCGAGAGACGACCGCTCAAGAACGTCCTCGACGCGACACGTGCGGGACGGATCCGCGCTTCCGGTTATAATCGCGAGACGAGAAGGGCTCGACGGGTGCCGTGCCGAAGAGGGGACGTACTCGAGACTCTCGGGAGGGCTATCGAGATGCCTGACGATCGCAAAGACCTACAGAGACGTCTAGACCTGAGGACGGCACGGTATAAGATACGGAACGCAGAACACGCAAAGTACACGACGACACAGACGCGGGCTGGAACTGCCCTGACCACGGTACTCTGGTGCTGAAAAGTGACTCGCTCCCTTTACGGGCGCATGGGGCGCCGCTCCCGGACGGTCCTCTCCCCTACGCTACCTCGAAAAGCCCTCCCTGCGATTCCCGACCCTGTCCCTTCCTCCTGGACCCTTCCCACCCTGGACCCTCGACTTAGCTTCGAGAGGGCCGGAGGCCGGACCGTCTTCCGCGACGACCGCGTCGGACGACCGGGACGCTCCCGAGTCGCCGGGTTCCTCTGCGTCGTCCGCCGAACGTCCGCGAAGCGAGCGACCGGTCGGCGTCGTGTCGGCCGACGCGGCCCTCTTCCGCGACGCCCTCCTCCTCGAGAGCGTGGCCCTTTCGGCTCGCCCGCTCCGTGCCGGTTTCGGTGTTGGATGCCGTGGCCGTCGTCGCTTGCGGCGCCTGTGATTTCAAAAGATGGAATATTATATTTGTGCTCGGGGGAAAACGCCGGGCCCGTGCCCCTCCTCTCCGCTGCCCCGGTTCGCCTCAAATGCTCATCCTATTCCAAAGGCTGCCTACGCTGCGCCCGCGAGACGATACGGCGCTCTGCGGGCGATCGGGAAACGCGATGAGCCGTCCCGGATCCCGAAAGACTCCGTGCCTTACGTCCCTGACTCTTTCCTGACGAATGCTAAAACGTCCCCACCGTTTTTCTGAGAAAGGCTACAACTCCGTATACGGATGCTTACGAGATGCTCGCTCTGACCCTCGCTCCATCCTCTCCCCTTTGGTCACGTTTATGTGGATGATATCGACGCCTTACGATGTATACACCGACGCTAGGGAAAAAACCGAGGTCCCGTCTTCGATGAAGTCAGGAAAATGCAATGTATCTAGAATGAAAAGAAAAAATGTAAGTGTACGCTATTAAACTGTTTTACCCGCCCCGCCCCACGGATACAAAATTACTTACCTGAAAAAAACCCACTTTGTACCTGTTTACTTCCTACTATACACACTGCTGAACCTTGACTGATGCTGAAACTCTTGTCTCAGGTACCTCTATTTCTGTGATTATTAAAACACACCTGCCCAAAGAGCTGCCTCGGCTTAAAATCTGCCACCGACTCTGAAGAACACCAGAGCGCTGACCTCAGAGAGGCCCGAGAGCACAATGAAGAGCTTCCTCGGCTCAAAATCTGCCGCTGACTCTGAAGAACACCAGAGCGCTGACCTCAGAGAGGCCCGAGAGCACAATGAAGATCTTCCTCGGCTCAAAATCTGCCGCTGACTCTGAAGAACACCAGAGCGCTGACCTCAGAGAGGCCCGAGAGCACAATGAAGATCTTCCTCGGCTCAAAATCTGCCACTGACTCTGAAAAACACCAGAGCTCTGACCTCAGAGAGGCCCGAGAGCAGAACGAAGAGCTTCCTCGGCTCAAAATCTGCCGCTGACTCTGAAGAACACCAGAGCACTGACCTCAGAGAGGCCCGAGAGCAGAATGAGCTCCCTGATGAGAGGCTGTGGCTCATATACCCCAGGCCCCACCCACCACCCTGACCACGATCACCTGGGAAAGGGGAGGGCTGAACCACCGGAAGGCATAAAGGCACCTGTGGGAGCAGCTGGGAGTTTTCTCCTCTGCCTTAAGTTTGTGACCTGCAAAATGCCGTAGGAAGAAAACGACCCTTACCGGATACGACGATATCCGCTCTTTCGCTAAGTCTATTGTGTCGGCGATGTGACCGGGACGGGAATGAAACCTAGTTTTTCTGGGGTATAGATAGAAAAAGACAGATATCGTGGTAAGCTACGTGGGGAAGTAGTCGGCTAAATGCGATAATAATATCGTTATCCAAAACGACGCGCTGTAGTTTCCTACGTGAAAACCGAAATGCTGCGGGGTGACTCGTCTTTTCTGGCGAGACCGCGCGTGCTGCCTAAGCCCCCCCGGTGGCGCTACGGGCTTGGGGAGGAGTGGCTGGAGAGCTGCCGGTCAGAGAGGGACCTGGGGGTGTTGATTGACAGCCGGCTGAACGTGAACCAGCAGTGTGCCCAGGTGGCCGACAAGGCCCTTGGCGTCCTGGCCCGTATCAGAAATAGCGTGGCCGGCAGGGACAGGGAAGTGATCTTGCCCCTGTACTCGGCACTGGTAAGGCCGCACCTCGATTACTGTGTTGGGTTTTGGGCCCCTCGCTACAAAAAGGACATTGAATTACTTGAGCGTGTCCAGAGAAGGGCAACGAAGCCGGTGAAGGGTCCGGAGCACGTGTCGTACGGGGAGCGGCTGAGGGAACTGGGGTTGTTTAGTCTGGAGAAGAGGAGGCTGAGGGGAGACCTCATGGCCCTCTATAGCTACCTGAAAGGAGGTTGCAGAGAGCTGGGGATGAGTCTCTTTAATGAAATAACAAGCGATAGGACAAGAGGGAATGGCCTCCAGCTGTGCCACGGAAGGTTTAGACTAGATGTCGGGAAGTATTTCTTTACAGAACGGGTTATTAGGCAGTGGAATGGATTGCCTGGGGAGGCGGTAGAGTCCGCATCCCTGGAGGTGTTTAAGAGTAGGGTCGACATAGCGCTGAGAGATATGGTGTACATGGGAACTGGCAGTGTTAGGTGAATGGTTGGACTGGATGATCTTCAAGGTCCTTTCCAACCTAGTTGATTCTGTGATTCTGTGATAATGGAACCGTGTCCCGGAGAGCGCTAAAGAACGAAGCGGAACTAGATCCTATAAGAATTCCTTCTCGGAAATATCACCGGTTCCGATATAAATTATTTACTGTGCGTCGACGACGATTCGGAGTGACCTTGACCGTCTCTCCGACTGACTCCCTTAAGAGTCCCGAAGGACGGAAAACACCAAAAAAACGTGGAATTCCCTGAAATGTATCAGAAAGCGTATGAAGCGGCCTGACGCCTAAATTGCTAGAACGAAAAAAAAAAAATGCAAACTTAACAGAAAAAACCATAAGAGATGCCTAGACGATAGATGAAGGCGATCCTCTTCTCTGAAACACTCGACAAGAGATCTAAGCTTGCGACGCACGTCTTTGGGATACCGGATACCAAAAAGAGACGTACGATAAGATGCCGAACGAATAGACGCCGCGGGCGAAAAGACGCCGATGCTGACCGGGACGAAGAACCGGAAAAGGGAAAAACCGGTGCTGGGGTACGGGAGAGAGACGGAGGATGAAAAAACGGAAGGAGAGGAAACGGGACAAAGGCGTCTAGAGAAAAAGAAAAAGGGAGAGCTAGCAGAAGACAGAGTAAGAGGGAGCGGGAGAGAAGAAGGAGAGCGGAGGTAAAGGGAAGCAAAAAAATCACGGCGGTGCGGGAGAGAGAGGGGGCCGGGGGAGAGCCCGAAACGCGTGAGAGCGGCGACGGGGCCCCGAAGGGAATACGCGGCTTCCCGTACGTGTAGCCGCGCTCCCTCGTGTGCAGCGTGGCCGTGCCGCGCTCTGGGTGACGCGCGTGGACCCTGCGGCGCTCGCTGGCGCTCTGGCCCGCTGTGGACTGTGAAGAGGGCTCCTTCCTCGTCCGCAGAGCGGGGTCTCTCTTCCTGTGGTGGGAGGCGGGTGCTGCCGAGATGGCCGTGATTTTCTTCTTATTTCCCTTTCTGGGGCCTCTCTGGATTCGGCCGTGGTGGGGCCTCTCCGGATGTTTGAGCCCGGTTACCGTTGAACCCTTGGCCTTTGATGCCAGGAGTCCCGGGGGGACACGGAGGGCAGAAAAGAGTGGAGACCGAAAATAGGTGACAGGCTGAAGGGCAAGTACAGGGCAGAAAACTGTGGAGTGCCAAAAGGGGTGAGAGAAACAAAAAGGGCTCGGTGGGCGACAAAGTGTCGGAAGTGCAAAGAGCACATAAAAGCCTGAATAAAGGAGGGGGCGGAAAAGCTGCGGGAGGCCAAAATGGAAGGCTGGAAGGGAAATAGAGGCCAGAAAAATGTGGAAGCCAAAAAGGAGTGAGAGACCGAAACGGGGTGGGAGGATGGAGGGAAGTAGACGCCGGGAAAGGTGGAGGCCGAAACGGGGTGGGAGGCCGAAATGGGGTGGGTGGCCAGACAGAAGTAGAGGGCAGAAAAAATTAGAGGCAGAACCATGGTGGGAGGCCCAAACAGGGTGGGAGCTAGAGCAAAGTAGAGGCCATGAAATAGTGGATGCTGAAACAGGGCGGAAGGCCAAAATATAGTGGGAGGCCAGAAGGAAGTAGAGGCCATGAAAGGTGGATGCAAAATCATGTTGTGAGGCCAAAATGGGGTGGAGGCCAGAGGGAAGTAGAGGCCAGAAAAAGTGGAGGTGGAAATGGGGTGGGAGGGAGAAAAGGGGTGGGAAGCTGGAAAGAAGTAGAGACCAGAAGAAATTTCAAACTGAATCATGGTGGGAGACCGATACGGGGTGGGAGGCCTCTACATCCCTCCATCCTCCCACCCTGTTTTGGCCTCCCACCCCTTTTCAACCTCCACTTTTAATGGCATCTACTTCCATCCAGCCTACCACCACGTTTTTGGCCTCCCACCCCATTTCGGCCTCCAATTTTTTCTGGTCTCTCACCCCTTTTGGGCCTCCCACCCCATTTTGGCCTCCAATTTTATTTTTTTAAACCCTAACCCCTCACCTTCACCCTCACCCTAACCCCTAACCCCTCACCATCACCCTAAACCCTCACCCCCAACCCCTAATCCTAACCCCTGACCCTGACCCTAATCACTAACCCCAACCCCTAACCCCTAACCCTAGAGTCCACCCCCAATTCTGCCCCTTAACCCTAGATCCCGCCCCTGACTCCACACCCTAACCCTAGAGCCTGCCCCCGACTCCACCCCCTAACTCTAAGCCCACCCCTGAGTCCACCCCCTACCTCTAAGACCACCCCCGAGTCCACCTCCTAACTCTAAGCCCACCCCTGATTCCACCCCCTAACCCTAAGCCCACCCCTGACTCCACCCCCTAACTCTAAACCCACCCCCGAGTCCACCCCCTAACTCTAAACCCACCCCCGAGTCCACCTCCTAACACTAAGCCCATCCCCGACTCCACCCCCTAACTCTAAGCCCACCCCTGAGTCCACCCCCTAACCCTAAGCCCACCCCCGACTCCACCCCCTAACCCTAAGCCCACCCCCAAGTCTACCTCCTAACCCTAAGCCCACCCCTGAGCCCAACCCCTAAGTCTAAGCCCACCCCTGAGTTCACCCCCTAACCATAAACCTACCCCTGAGTCCACCCCGTACTTCTAAGACCACCCCTAACTCCACCCCCTAACACTAAGCCCACCCCCGAGTCCACCCCCTAACCCTAAGCCCACCCCCGAGTCCACCTCCTAACCCTAAGCCCATCCCTGACTCCACCCCCTAACTCTAAACCCACCCCCGAGTCCACCCCCTAACTCTAAACCCACCCCCGAGTCCACCTCCTAACACTAAGCCCAACCCCGATTCCACCCCCTAACCCTAAGCAAACCCCTGAGTCCATCCCCTAAATCTAAGTCCACCCCTCAGTCCACCCCCTAACTCTAAGCCCACCCCCAAGTCCACCTCCTAACACTAAGCCCATCCCCGAGTCCACCCCCGAACCCTAGAGCTCACCCCCGAGTCCACCCCCTAATCCTAAACCCACCCCTGACTCCACCCCCTACCTCTAACCTGTAACCCTAAGGTGTACAGTGTAACTGTAACCCTAAGGTGTCAGTGTAAGCTGTAACCTACAGTTGTAATTGGAAGGTGTTACTAAGCTGTAACGTGTAATGTGGGTTTTAAACTGGAATAGATTCGGTGTGGAAAAAGAGTGCAGGAGGAGGCGCAACCTGGAGTGCGGTCTGTGTGGAAACACTGACCCGCGGCAGGTGCAACCCCGAATAGGGTCCGGGTCGAAACAGTGACCCGCGGCAGGTGCAACCCCGAATAGGGTCCAGGTGGAAACAGTGACCCGCGGCAGGTGCAACCGCGAATAGGGTCCGGGTGGAAACAGTGACCCGCGGCAGGTGCAACCGCGAATAGGGTCCGGGTGGAAACTGTGACCCGCGGCAGGTGCAACACCGAATAGGGTCCGGGTGGGAAACAGTGACCCGCGGCAAGTGCAACCGCGTATAGGCTCCGGGTGGAAACAGTGACCCGCGGCAGGTGAACCGCGAATAGTGTCCGGGTGGAAACAGTGAGCCGCGGCAAGTGCAACCGCGACTACGGTCCGGGTGGAAACTGTGACCCGCGGCAGGTGCAACCGCGACTACGGTCCGGGTGGAAACAGTGACCCAGCGCCAGGTGCAACCGCGAATAGGGTCCGGGTGGGAAACAGTGACCCGCGGCAGGTGCAACCGCGACTAGGGTCCGGGTGGAAACAGTGACCCGCGGCAGGTGCAACCGCGAATAGTGTCCGGGTGGAAACAGTGACCCAGCGCCAGGTGCAACCGCGAATAGCGTCCGGGTGGAAACAGTGACCCGCGGCAGGTGCAACCGCGAATAGGGTCCGGGTGGGAAACAGTGACCCGCGGCAGGTGCAACCGCGTATAGGGTCCGGGTGGAAACAGTGACCCGCGGCAGGTGCAACCGCGACTAGGGTCCGGGTGGAAACAGTGACCCGCGGCAGGTGCAACCGCGACTAGGGTTCGGGTGGAAACAGTGACCCGCGGCAGGTGCAACCGCGAATAGGGTCCGGGTAGAAACAGTGACCCGCCGCAGGTGCAACACTGAATAGGGTCCGGGTGGGAAACAGTGACCCGCGGCAGCTGCAACCGCGACTAGGGTCCGGGTGGAAACAGTGACCCGCGGCAGGTGCAACCGCGAATAGGGTCCGGGTGGAAACAGTGACCCAGCGCCAGGTGCAACCGCGAATAGTGTCCGGGTGGAAACAGTGACCCGCGGCAGGTGCAACCGCGACTAGGGTTCGGGTGGAAACAGTGACCCGCGGCAGGTGCAACCGCGAATAGGGTCCGGGTGGGAAACAGTGACCCGCGGCAGGTGCAACCGCGACTAGGGTCTGGGTGGGAAACAGTGACCCGCGGCAGGTGCAACCGCGACTAGGGTCCGGGTGGGAAACAGTGACCCGCGCAGGTGCAACCGCGACTAGGGTCCGCGCGGAAACAGTGACCCGCGGCAGGTGCAACCGCGAATAGTGTCCGGGTGGAAACAGTGACCCGCGGCGGGTGCAACCGCGAATAGGGTCCGGGTGGAAACAGTGACCCGCGGCAGGTGCAACCGCGAATAGTGTCCGGGTGGAAACAGTGACCCGCGGCGGGTGCAACCGCGTATAGGGTCCGGGTGGAAACAGTGACCCGCGGCAGGTGCAACAGCGAATAGGGTCCGGCTGGAAGCAGTCTCTAGTTCTCTCCAGCCTCCCACGATTTTTCGACCTCCCACCTCTTTTCGACCTCCAATATATTCTGGCCTCTACTTCTCTCCAGCCTCCCCCCCCTTTTTGGCCTCTCACCCCATTTCCTCCTCCAATTTTTTCTAGCCTCTACTTCTCTCCAGCTTCCCACCAATTTTTGGCCTCCCACGACTTTTTGTCCTCCAATTTTTTTCTAGCCTCTACTTCCCTCCAGCCTCCCACCATTTTCTGACCTCCCACCCCTTTACGACCTCCCACCCCTTTACGACCTTCAATTTTTTCTGGCCTCTACTTCTCTCCAGCCTCCCACCCCTTTTTTGGCCTTCCACCCCTTTTTGACTCCCACTAACTTTTAGCCTCCCATTTTTTTCTGTGCTCTATTTACCACCAGCTTCCCACCCTTTTTTGGCCTCGCACCCGCTTTTGGCCTCCAATATTTTCTGGACTCTAATTCTCTCTAGACTCCCAACATTTTAGACCTTTCACCCCATTTTGGCCTCCAATTTTTTCTGGCCTCTACTTCCCTCCAGCCTCCCAACCTTTTTGAGCCTCCAACCGCTTTTTGGCCTCCAATATATCCTAGCCTCTACTTATCTCCAGCCTCGCGCCCCTTTTGAGCCTCCCACCCCTTTTCGGCCTCCAATTTTTTCTGGCCTCTACTTCTATCCAGCCTCCCACACTTTATCAGCCTCCCACCCCTTTTTGGCCTCCCACTCCTTTTTGCCTTCTAATTGTTTCTGGCCTCTACTATTCACCGGTCTCTCACTCCTTTTTGGCCTCCCACCCCTTTTTGACCTCCCACTCCTTTTCGGCCTCCAATTTTTTCTACCCTCAACTTTGCTCCAGCCTCCCACCCCTTTTTGGCCTCCCACCCGTTTTCGGCCTCCAATTTTTTCTGGCCTCTACTTCTCTCCAGCCTCCCACCCCTTTTGGGCCTCCCACCATTTTTTGGCCTCCCACCCCTTTTCGACCTCCAATTTTTTCTGGCCTCTACTTCTCTCCAGCCTCCCACCCCTTTTGGGCCTTCCAACATTTTTTGGCCTCCCACCCCTTTTCGACCTCCAATTTTTTCTGGCCTCTACTTCTCTCCAGCCTCCCACCCCTTTTTGGCCTCCCACTCCTTTTCATCTTCTAATTATTTCTGGCCTCTACTATTCACTGGTCTCTCACTGCTTTTTGGCCTCCCACTCCTTTTCGGCCTCCAATTATTTCTACCCTCAACTTCTCTCCAGGCTCCCACCCTTTTTTGGCCTCCCACCCCTTTTCGGCCTCCAATTTTTTCTAGCCTCTACTTCTCTCCAGCCTCCCACCCCTTTTTGGCCTCCCACTCCTTTTCGCCTTCTAATTGTTTCTGGCCTCTACTATTCACCGGTCTCTCACGCCTTTTTGGCCTTCCACCCCTTTTCGGCCTCCAATTTTTTCTGGCCTCTACTTCTCTCCAGCCTCCCACCCCTTTTCGGCCTCCCACCCCTTTTTGGCCTCCCACTCCTTTTCGCCTTCTAATTGTTTCTGGCCTCTACTATTCACCGGTCTCCCACCCCTTTTTGGCCTCCCACTCCTTTTCGCCTTCTAATTGTTTCTGGCCTCTACTATTCAGCGGTCTCTCACTGCTTTATGGTCTCCCACCCCTTTGTGGCCTCCCACCCCTTTTCGACCTCCAATTTTTTCTGGCCTCTACCTCTCTCCAGCTTCCCACCCTTTTTTGGCATCCCACCACTTTCTGGCCTCCCACCCCTTTCCGGATTGCAATTTTTTTCTGGCCTCTACTTCTCTCCAGCCTCCCACCCCTTTTTGACCTCCCACCCCTTTTTGCCTCCCACTAACTTTTGGCCTCCAATTTCTTTCTGGCCTCTATTTACCACCAGCCTCCCACCCTTTTTTGGCCTCCCACCCCATTTTGGCCTCGAATTTTTTTCTAGCCTCTACTTCTCTCCAGCCTCCCACCCCTTTTGGGCCTCCCACCCCTTTTTGGCCTCCCACCCCTTTTCGGCCTCCAATTTTTTCTGGCCTCTACTTCTCTCCAGCCTCCCACCATTTTATGGCCTCCCACCCCTTTTTGGCCTCCCACTCCTTTTCGCCTTCTAATTGTTTCTGGCCTCTACTATTCACCGGTCTCTCACTCCTTTTTGGCCTCCCACCCATTTTCGACCTCCCACTCCTTTTCGGCCTCCAATTATTTCTACCCTCAACTTCTCTCCAGCCTCCCACCCCTTTTCGGCCTCCCACCCCTTTTCGGCCACCAATTTTTTCTGGCCTCTACTTCTCTCCAGCCTCCCACCATTTTATGGCCTCCCACCCCTTTTTGGCCTCCCACTCCTTTTCGCCTTCTAATTGTTTCTGGCCTCTACTATTCACCGGTCTCTCACTCCTTTTTGGCCTCCCACCCCTTTTCGACCTCCCACTCCTTTTCGGCCTCCAATTATTTCTACCCTCAACTTCTCTCCAGCCTCCCACCCCTTTTCGGCCTCCCACCCCTTTTCGGCCACCAATTTTTTCTGGCCTCTACTTCTCTCCAGACTCCCACCATTTTATGGCCTCCCACCCCTTTTTGGCCTCCCACTCCTTTTCGTCTTCTAATTGTTTCTGGCCTCTACTATTCACCGGTCTCTCACTTCTTTATGGTCTCCCACCCCTTTTTGGCCTCCCACCCCTTTTTGACCTCGAATTTTTTCTACCCTCAACTTCTCTCCAGCCTCCCACCATTTTTCAAACTCCCACCCCTTTTCGGACTCCAATTCTTTCTGGCCTCTACTTCTCTCAGGCCTCCCACCATTTTTTAGCCTCCCACCCCTTTGTGGCCTCCCACCCCTTTTCGACCTCCAATTTTTTCTAGCCTCTACTTCTCTCCAGCCTCCCACCCCTTTTGGGCCTCCCACTCCTTTTCATCTTCTAATTATTTCTGGCCTCTACTATTCACCGGTCTCTCACTGCTTTTTGGCCTCCCACTCCTTTTCGGCCTCCAATTTTTTCTAGCCTCAACTTCGCTCCAGCCTCCCACCATTTTTTGGCCTCCCACCCCTTTTCGGACTCCAATTCTTTCTGGCCTCTACTTCTCTCCAGCCTCGGACCATTTTATGGCCTCCCACCCCTTTTTGGCCTCCCACTCCTTTTCGCCTTCTAATTGTTTCTGGCCTCTACTATTCAGCGGTCTCTCACTGCTTTATGGTCTCCCACCCCTTTGTGGCCTCCCACCCCTTTTCGACCTCCAATTTTTTCTGGCCTCTACCTCTCTCCAGCTTCCCACCCTTTTTTGGCATCCCACCACTTTCTGGCCTCCCACCCCTTTCCGGATTGCAATTTTTTTCTGGCCTCTACTTCTCTCCAGCCTCCCACCCCTTTTTGACCTCCCACCCCTTTTTGCCTCCCACTAACTTTTGGCCTCCAATTTTTTTCTGGCCTCTATTTACCACCAGCCTCCCACCCTTTTTTGGCCTCCCACCCCATTTTGGCCTCGAATTTTTTTCTAGCCTCTACTTCTCTCCAGCCTCCCACCCCTTTTGGGCCTCCCACCCCTTTTTGGCCTCCCACCCCTTTTCGGCCTCCAATTTTTTCTGGCCTCTATTTCTCTCCAGACTCCCACCTCTTTTCGGCCTCCCACCCCTTTCCGCCCTCCCACACCTTTTTGCCCCCTACTCACTTTTGGCCTCCAGTTCTTTTCTGGTCTCTACTTCTCTACAACATCCAACAACTTTTTGGCCTCCCACCGCTTTTGGCCTCCCACCCCTTTTCACCCTGCAATTTTTTCTAGCCTCTACTTCTCTCCAGCCTCCCACCCCTTTTTGGCCTCCCACCCCTTTTCCGCCTCCAATTATTTCTGGCCTCTACTTCTCTCCAGCCTCCCACAACTTTTTGGCCTCCCACCACTTTTCGGCCTCCCACAACTTTTTGATCCCCACTCACTTTTGGCCTCCAGTTCTTTTCTGGTCTCTACTTCTCTCCAGCCTCCCACCCTTTTTTGGCCTCCCACAACTTTTTGGCCTCCCACCCCTTTTTAGCCTCCCACTCCTTTTTGGCCTTCAATTTTTTCTAGCCTCTACTTCTCTCCAGCCTCCCACTTTTTTTTGGCCTCCCACCCCTTTTCGACTTCCAATTTTTTCTAGCCTCTACTTCTCTCCAGCCTCCCACCCCTTTTCACCCTGCAATTTTTTCTAGCCTCTACTTCTCTCCAGCCTCCCACCCCTTTTTGGCCTCCCACCCCTTTTCGGCCTCCAATTTTTTCTGGCCTCTACTTCTCTCCAGCCTCCCACAACTTTTTTGCCTCCCACCCCTTTTCGGCCTCCCACACCTTTTTGCCCCCCACTCACTTTAGGCCTGCAGTTCTTTTCTGGTCTCTACTTCTCTCCAGCCTCGGACAACTTTTTGGCCTCCCACCCCTTTTCAGCCTCCCACACCTTTTTGCCCCCCACTCACTTTTGGCCTCCAGTTCTTTTCTGGTCTCTACTTCTTTCCAGACTCCCACCCATTTTTGGCCTCCCACCCCTTTTCGGCCTCCAATTTTTTCTGGCCTTTATTATCTACAGCCTCCCACCCCTTTTTGGCCTCGCACCCCTTTTCGTCCTCCAATTTTTTCTAGCCTCTACTTCTCTCCAGCCTCCCACCCCTTTTTGGCCTCCCACCACTTTTCGGCCTCCAATTTTTTCTTGCCTCTACTTGTCTCCAGCCTCCCACCCCTTTTTGGCCTCCCACCCCTTTTCGGCATCCAATTTTTTCCTAGCCTCTACTTCTCTCCAGCCTCCCACCCTTTTTTGGCCTCCCACCCCTTTTGGCCTCCCACCCCTTTTCGCCCTCCAATTTTTTCTGGCGTCTACTTCTCTCCATCCTCCCACAACTTTTTGGCCTCCCACCCCTTTTCGGCCTCCCACACCTTTTTGCCCCCCACTCACTTTTGGCCTGCAGTTCTTTTCTGGTCTCTACTTCTCTCCAGCCTCCCACCCTTTTTTGGCCTCCCACCCCTTTTTGGCCTCCCACCCCTTGATCCTGCAATTTTTTCTAGCCTCTCCTTCTCTCCAGCCTCCCACCCCTTTTTGGCCTCCCACCCCTTTTCCGCCTCCAATTTTTTCTGGCCTCTACTTCTCTCCAGCCTCGGACAACTTTTTGACCTCCCACCCCTTTTCGGCCTCCCACACCTTTTTGCCCCCCACTCACTTTTGGCCTCCAGTTCTTTTCTGGTCTCTACTTCTTTCCAGACTCCCACCCCTTTTTGGCCTCCCACCCCTTTTCGGCCTCCAAGTTTTTCTGGCCTCTACTTATCTCCAGCCTCCCACCCCTTTTTGGCCTCCCACCCCTTTTCGTCCTCCAATTTTTTCTAGCCTCTACTTCTCTCCAGCCTCCCACCCCTTTTTGGCCTCCCACCCCTTTTCGGCCTCCAATTTTTTCTGGCCTCTACTTTTCTCCAGCCTCCCACCCCTTTTTGGCCTCCCACCCCTTTTCGGCCTCCAATTTTTTCTAGCCTCTACTTCTCTCTAGCCTCCCACCCCTTTTTGGCCTCCCACCACTTTTCGACCTCCAATTTTTTCTGGCCTCTACTTCTCTTCAGCCTCCCACAACTTTTTGGCCTCCCACCCCTTTTCGCCCTCCCACACCTTTTTGCCCCCCTCTCACTTTTGGCCTGCAGTTCTTTTCTGGTCTCTACTTCTCTCCAGCCTCCCACCCCTTTTTGGCCTCCCACCCCTTTCCGCCCTCCCACACCTTTTTGCCCCCTACTCACTTTTGGCCTCCAGTTCTTTTCTGGTCTCTACTTCTCTACAACATCCAACAACTTTTTGGCCTCCCACCGGTTTTGGCCTCCCACCCCTTTTCACCCTGCAATTTTTTCTAGCCTCTACTTCTCTCCAGCCTCCCACAACTTTTTGGCCTCCCACCACTTTTCGGCCTCCCACAACTTTTTGACCCCCACTCACTTTTGGCCTACAGTTCTTTTCTGGTCTCTACTTCTCTCCAGCCTCCCACCCTTTTTTGGCCTCCCACAACTTTTTGGCCTCCCACCCCTTTTTAGCCTCCCACTCCTTTTTGGCCTTCAATTTTTTCTAGCCTCTACTTCTCTCCAGCCTCCCACTTTTTTTTGGCCTCCCACCCCTTTTCGACTTCCAATTTTTTCTAGCCTCTACTTCTCTCCAGCCTCCCACCCCTTTTTGGCCTCCCACCCCTTTTCGCCCTCCAATTTTTGTAGCCTCTACTTCTCTCTAGCCTCCCACCCCTTTTTGGCCTCCCACCCCTTTTCGGCCTCCAATTTTTTCTGGCCTCTACTTCTCTCCAGCCTCCCACAACTTTTTGGCCTCCCACCCCTTTTCGGCCTCCCACACCTTTTTGCCCCCCACTCACTTTAGGCCTGCAGTTCTTTTCTGGTCTCTACTTCTCTCCAGCCTCCCACCCTTTTTTGGCCTCCCACCCCTTTTTGGCCTCCCACCCCTTTTCACCCTGCAATTTTTTCTAGCCTCTACTTCTCTCCAGCCTCCCACCCCTTTTTGGCCTCCCACCCCTTTTCCACCTCCAATTTTTTCTGGCCTCTACTTCTCTCCAGCCTCGGACAACTTTTTGGCCTCCCACCCCTTTTTGGCCTCCCACCCCTTTTCACCCTCCAATTTTTTCTAGCCTCTATTCCTCTCCAGCCTCCCACCATTCTTTGGTCTCCCACACCTTTTTGGCCTCCCACCCCTTTTCGGCCTCCAATTTTTTCTAGCCTCTACTTCTCTCCAGCCTCCCACTCTTTTTTGGCCTCCCACCACTTTCCGCCTCCAATTTTTTCTGGCCTCTACTTCTCTCCAGCCTCCCATCCCTTTTTGGCCTCCCACCACTTTTCGGCCTCCAATTTTTTCTGGCCTCTACTTCTCTCCAGCCTCCCACAACTTTTTTGGCCTCCCACCCCTTTTCAGCCTCCAATTTTTTCTAGCCTCTACTTCTCTCTAGCCTCCCACCCCTTTTCGGCCTCCCACCCCTTTTCCACCTCCAATTTTTTCTGGCCTGTACTTCTCTTCAGCCTCCCACAAATTTTTGGCCTCCCACCCCTTTTCGGCCTCCCACACCTTCTTGCCCCCCTCTCACTTTTGGCCTGCAGTTCTTTTCTGGTCTCTACTTCTCTCCAGCCTCCCACCCCTTTTTGGCCTCCCACCCCTTTTCGCCCTCCAATTTTTTCTAGCCTCTACTTCTCTCCAGCCTCCCACAACTTTTTGGCCTCCCACCCCTTTTTAGCCTCCCAGTCCTTTTCACCCTCCAATTTTTTCTAGCCTCTATTCCTCTCCAGCCTCCCACCATTCTTTGGTCTCCCACACCTTTTTGGCCTCCCACCCCTTTTCGGCCTCCAATTTTTTCTAGCCTCTACTTCTCTCCAGCCTCCCACCCTTTTTTGGCCTCCCACCACTTTCCGGCCTCCAATTTTTTCTAGCCTCTACTTCTCACCAGCCTCCCACCCCTTTTTGGCCTCCCACCCCTTTTCGGCCTCCAATTTTTTCTGGCCTCTACTTCTCTCCAGCCTCCCACAACTTTTTGGCCTCCCACCCCTTTTCGGCCTCCCACACCTTTTTGCCCCCCACTCACTTTAGGCCTGCAGTTCTTTTCTGGTCTCTACTTCTCTCCAGCCTCCCACCCTTTTTTGGCCTCCCACCCCTTTTTGGCCTCCCACCCCTTTTCACCCTGCAATTTTTTCTAGCCTCTACTTCTCTCCAGCCTCCCACCCCTTTTTGGCCTCCCACCCCTTTTCCACCTCCAATTTTTTCTGGCCTCTACTTCTCTCCAGCCTCGGACAACTTTTTGGCCTCCCACCCCTTTTCAGCCTCCCACACCTTTTTGCCCCCCACTCACTTTTGGCCTCCAGTTCTTTTCTGGTCTCTACTTCTTTCCAGACTCCCACCCATTTTTGGCCTCCCACCCCTATTCGGCCTCCAACTTTTTCTGGCCTTTATTATCTACAGCCTCCCACCCCTTTTTGGCCTCGCACCCCTTTTCGTCCTCCAATTTTTTCTAGCCTCTACTTCTCTCCAGCCTCCCACCCCTTTTTGGCCTCCCACCACTTTTCGGCCTCCAATTTTTTCTTGCCTCTACTTGTCTCCAGCCTCCCACCCTTTTTTGGCCTCCCACCCCTTTTGGCCTCCCACCCCTTTTCGCCCTCCAATTTTTTCTGGCGTCTACTTCTCTCCATCCTCCCACAACTTTTTGGCCTCCCACCCCTTTTCGGCCTCCCACACCTTTTTGCCCCCCACTCACTTTTGGCCTGCAGTTCTTTTCTGGTCTCTACTTCTCTCCAGCCTCCCACCCTTCTTTGGCCTCCCACCCCTTTTTGGCCTCCCACCCCTTGACCCTGCAATTTTTTCTAGCCTCTCCTTCTCTCCAGCCTCCCACCCCTTTTTGGCCTCCCACCCCTTTTCCGCCTCCAATTTTTTCTGGCCTCTACTTCTCTCCAGCCTCGGACAACTTTTTGACCTCCCACCCCTTTTCGGCCTCCCACACCTTTTTGCCCCCCACTCACTTTTGGCCTCCAGTTCTTTTCTGGTCTCTACTTCTTTCCAGACTCCCACCCCTTTTTGGCCTCCCACCCCTTTTCGGCCTCCAATTTTTTCTGGCCTCTACTTATCTCCAGCCTCCCACCCCTTTTTGGCCTCCCACCCCTTTTCGTCCTCCAATTTTTTCTAGCCTCTACTTCTCTCCAGCCTCCCACCCCTTTTTGGCCTCCCACCCCTTTTCGGCCTCCAATTTTTTCTGGCCTCTACTTCTCTCCAGCCTCCCACCCCTTTTTGGCCTCCCACCCCTTTTCGGCCTCCAATTTTTTCTAGCCTCTACTTCTCTCTAGCCTCCCACCCCTTTTTGGCCTCCCACCACTTTTCGACCTCCAATTTTTTCTGGCCTCTACTTCTCTTCAGCCTCCCACAACTTTTTGGCCTCCCACCCCTTTTCGCCCTCCCACACCTTTTTGCCCCCCTCTCACTTTTGGCCTGCAGTTCTTTTCTGGTCTCTACTTCTCTCCAGCCTCCCACCCCTTTTTGTCCTCCCACCCCTTTTCGGCCTCCAATTTTTTCTGGCCTCTACTTCTCTCCAGCCTCCCACCCCTTTTTGGCCTCCCACCCCTTTTCGTCCTCCAATTTTTTCTAGCCTCTACTTCTCTCCAGCCTCCCACCCCTTTTTGGCCTCCCACCCCTTTTCGGCCTCCAATTTTTTCTGGCCTCTACTTCTCTCCAGCCTCCCACCCCTTTTTGGCCTCCCACCCCTTTTCGGCCTCCAATTTTTTCTAGCCTCTACTTCTCTCTAGCCTCCCACCCCTTTTTGGCCTCCCACCACTTTTCGACCTCCAATTTTTTCTGGCCTCTACTTCTCTTCAGCCTCCCACAACTTTTTGGCCTCCCACCCCTTTTCGCCCTCCCACACCTTTTTGCCCCCCTCTCACTTTTGGCCTGCAGTTCTTTTCTGGTCTCTACTTCTCTCCAGCCTCCCACCCCTTTTTGGCCTCCCACCCCTTTCCGCCCTCCCACACCTTTTTGCCCCCTACTCACTTTTGGCCTCCAGTTCTTTTCTGGTCTCTACTTCTCTACAACATCCAACAACTTTTTGGCCTCCCACCGGTTTTGGCCTCCCACCCCTTTTCACCCTGCAATTTTTTCTAGCCTCTACTTCTCTCCAGCCTCCCACAACTTTTTGGCCTCCCACCACTTTTCGGCCTCCCACAACTTTTTGACCCCCACTCACTTTTGGCCTACAGTTCTTTTCTGGTCTCTACTTCTCTCCAGCCTCCCACCCTTTTTTGGCCTCCCACAACTTTTTGGCCTCCCACCCCTTTTTAGCCTCCCACTCCTTTTTGGCCTTCAATTTTTTCTAGCCTCTACTTCTCTCCAGCCTCCCACATTTTTTTGGCCTCCCACCCCTTTTTGACTTCCAATTTTTTCTAGCCTCTACTTCTCTCCAGCCTCCCACCCCTTTTTGGCCTCCCACCCCTTTTCGCCCTCCAATTTTTGTAGCCTCTACTTCTCTCCAGCCTCCCACAACTTTTTGGCCTCCCACCCCTTTTCGGCCTCCCACACCTTTTTGCCCCCCACTCACTTTAGGCCTGCAGTTCTTTTCTGGTCTCTACTTCTCTCCAGCCTCCCACCCTTTTTTGGCCTCCCACCCCTTTTTGGCCTCCCACCCCTTTTCACCCTGCAATTTTTTCTAGCCTCTACTTCTCTCCAGCCTCCCACCCCTTTTTGGCCTCCCACCCCTTTTCCACCTCCAATTTTTTCTGGCCTCTACTTCTCTCCAGCCTCGGACAACTTTTTGGCCTCCCACCCCTTTTCAGCCTCCCACACCTTTTTGCCCCCCACTCACTTTTGGCCTCCAGTTCTTTTCTGGTCTCTACTTCTTTCCAGACTCCCACCCATTTTTGGCCTCCCACCCCTTTTCGGCCTCCAATTTTTTCTGGCCTCTACTTCTCTCCAGCCTCCCACCCCTTTTTGGCCTCCCACCCCTTTTCCACCTCCAATTTTTTCTAGCCTCTACTTCTCTCTAGCCTCCCACCCCTTTTTGGCCTCCCACCACTTTTCGACCTCCAATTTTTTCTGGCCTCTACTTCTCTTCAGCCTCCCACAACTTTTTGGCCTCCCACCCCTTTTCGCCCTCCCACACCTTTTTGCCCCCCTCTCACTTTTGGCCTGCAGTTCTTTTCTGGTCTCTACTTCTCTCCAGCCTCCCACCCCTTTTTGGCCTCCCACCCCTTTCCGCCCTCCCACACCTTTTTGCCCCCTACTCACTTTTGGCCTCCAGTTCTTTTCTGGTCTCTACTTCTCTACAACATCCAACAACTTTTTGGCCTCCCACCGTTTTTGGCCTCCCACCCCTTTTCACCCTGCAATTTTTTCTAGCCTCTACTTCTCTCCAGCCTCCCACAACTTTTTGGCCTCCCACCACTTTTCGGCCTCCCACAACTTTTTGACCCCCACTCACTTTTGGCCTACAGTTCTTTTCTGGTCTCTACTTCTCTCCAGCCTCCCACCCTTTTTTGGCCTCCCACAACTTTTTGGCCTCCCACCCCTTTTTAGCCTCCCACTCCTTTTTGGCCTTCAATTTTTTCTAGCCTCTACTTCTCTCCAGCCTCCCACTTTTTTTTGGCCTCCCACCCCTTTTCGCCCTCCAATTTTTGTAGCCTCTACTTCTCTCTAGCCTCCCACCCCTTTTTGGCCTCCCACCCCTTTTCGGCCTCCAATTTTTTCTGGCCTCTACTTCTCTCCAGCCTCCCACAACTTTTTGGCCTCCCACCCCTTTTCGGCCTCCCACACCTTTTTGCCCCCCACTCACTTTAGGCCTGCAGTTCTTTTCTGGTCTCTACTTCTCTCCAGCCTCCCACCCTTTTTTGGCCTCCCACCCCTTTTTGGCCTCCCACCCCTTTTCACCCTGCAATTTTTTCTAGCCTCTACTTCTCTCCAGCCTCCCACCCCTTTTTGGCCTCCCACCCCTTTTCCACCTCCAATTTTTTCTGGCCTCTACTTCTCTCCAGCCTCGGACAACTTTTTGGCCTCCCACCCCTTTTCAGCCTCCCACACCTTTTTGCCCCCCACTCACTTTTGGCCTCCAGTTCTTTTCTGGTCTCTACTTCTTTCCAGACTCCCACCCATTTTTGGCCTCCCACCCCTTTTCGGCCTCCAATTTTTTCTGGCCTTTATTATCTACAGCCTCCCACCCCTTTTTGGCCTCGCACCCCTTTTCGTCCTCCAATTTTTTCTAGCCTCTACTTCTCTCCAGCCTCCCACCCCTTTTTGGCCTCCCACCCCTTTTCGGCCTCCAATTTTTTCTGGCCTCTACTTCTCTCCAGCCTCCCACAACTTTTTGGCCTCCCACCCCTTTTCAGCCTCCAATTTTTTCTAGCCTCTACTTCTCTCTAGCCTCCCACCCCTTTTCGGCCTCCCACCACTTTTCGACCTCCAATTTTTTCTGGCCTCTACTTCTCTTCAGCCTCCCACAAATTTTTGGCCTCCCACCCCTTTTCGGCCTCCCACACCTTCTTGCCCCCCTCTCACTTTTGGCCTGCAGTTCTTTTCTGGTCTCTACTTCTCTCCAGCCTCCCACCCCTTTTTGGCCTCCCACCCCTTTTCGCCCTCCAATTTTTTCTAGCCTCTACTTCTCTCCAGCCTCCCACAACTTTTTGGCCTCCCACCCCTTTTTAGCCTCCCAGTCCTTTTCACCCTCCAATTTTTTCTAGCCTCTATTCCTCTCCAGCCTCCCACCATTCTTTGGTCTCCCACACCTTTTTGGCCTCCCACCCCTTTTCGGCCTCCAATTTTTTCTAGCCTCTACTTCTCTCCAGCCTCCCACTCTTTTTTGGCCTCCCACCACTTTCCGGCCTCCAATTTTTTCTAGCCTCTACTTCTCTCCAGCCTCCCACCCCTTTTTGGCCTCCCACCCCTTTTCGGCCTCCAATTTTTTCTGGCCTCTACTTCTCTCCAGCCTCCCACAACTTTGTGGCCTCCCACCCCTTTTCAGCCTCCAATTTTTTCTAGCCTCTACTTCTCTCTAGCCTCCCACCCCTTTTCGGCCTCCCACCACTTTTCGACCTCCAATTTTTTCTGGCCTCTACTTCTCTTCAGCCTCCCACAAATTTTTGGCCTCCCACCCCTTTTCGGCCTCCCACACCTTCTTGCCCCCCTCTCACTTTTGGCCTGCAGTTCTTTTCTGGTCTCTACTTCTCTCCAGCCTCCCACCCCTTTTTGGCCTCCCACCCCTTTTCGCCCTCCAATTTTTTCTAGCCTCTACTTCTCTCCAGCCTCCCACAACTTTTTGGCCTCCCACCCCTTTTTAGCCTCCCAGTCCTTTTCACCCTCCAATTTTTTCTAGCCTCTATTCCTCTCCAGCCTCCCACCATTCTTTGGTCTCCCACACCTTTTTGGCCTCCCACCCCTTTTCGGCCTCCAATTTTTTCTTGCCTCTACTTCTCTCCAGCCTCCCACCCTTTTTTGGCCTCCCACCATTTTCCGGCCTCCAATTTTTTCTAGCCTCTACTTCTCTCCAGCCTCCCACCCCTTTTTGGCCTCCCACCCCTTTTCGGCCTCCAATTTTTTCTGGCCTCTACTTCTCTCCAGCCTCCCACAACTTTTTGGCCTCCCACCCCTTTTCGGCCTCCCACACCTTTTTGCCCCCCACTCACTTTAGGCCTGCAGTTCTTTTCTGGTCTCTACTTCTCTCCAGCCTCCCACCCTTTTTTGGCCTCCCACCCCTTTTTGGCCTCCCACCCCTTTTCATCCTGCAATTTTTTCTAGCCTCTACTTCTCTCCAGCCTCCCACCCCTTTTTGGCCTCCCACCCCTTTTCCACCTCCAATTTTTTCTGGCCTCTACTTCTCTCCAGCCTCGGACAACTTTTTGGCCTCCCACCCCTTTTCTGCCTCCCACACCTTTTTGCCCCCCACTCACTTTTGGCCTCCAGTTCTTTTCTGGTCTCTACTTCTTTCCAGACTCCCACCCCTTTTTGGCCTCCCACCCCTTTTCGGCCTCCAATTTTTTCTGGCCTCTACTTATCTCCAGCCTCCCACCCCTTTTTGGCCTCCCACCCCTTTTCGTCCTCCAATTTTTTCTAGCCTCTACTTCTCTCCAGCCTCCCACCCCTTTTTGGCCTCCCACCCCTTTTCGGCCTCCAATTTTTTCTGGCCTCTACTTCTCTCCAGCCTCCCACCCCTTTTTGGCCTCCCACCCCTTTTCGGCCTCCAATTTTTTCTAGCCTCTACTTCTCTCTAGCCTCCCACCCCTTTTTGGCCTCCCACCACTTTTCGACCTCCAATTTTTTCTGGCCTCTACTTCTCTTCAGCCTCCCACAACTTTTTGGCCTCCCACCCCTTTTCGCCCTCCCACACCTTTTTGCCCCCCTCTCACTTTTGGCCTGCAGTTCTTTTCTGGTCTCTACTTCTCTCCAGCCTCCCACCCCTTTTTGGCCTCCCACCCCTTTCCGCCCTCCCACACCTTTTTGCCCCCTACTCACTTTTGGCCTCCAGTTCTTTTCTGGTCTCTACTTCTCTACAACATCCAACAACTTTTTGGCCTCCCACCGTTTTTGGCCTCCCACCCCTTTTCACCCTGCACTTTTTTCTAGCCTCTACTTCTCTCCAGCCTCCCACAACTTTTTGGCCTCCCACCACTTTTCGGCCTCCCACAACTTTTTGACCCCCACTGACTTTTGGCCTACAGTTCTTTTCTGGTCTCTACTTCTCTCCAGCCTCCCACCCTTTTTTGGCCTCCCACAACTTTTTGGCCTCCCACCCCTTTTTAGCCTCCCACTCCTTTTTGGCCTTCAATTTTTTCTAGCCTCTACTTCTCTCCAGCCTCCCACCCCTTTTTGGCCTCCCACCCCTTTTCGCCCTCCAATTTTTGTAGCCTCTACTTCTCTCTAGCCTCCCACCCCTTTTTGGCCTCCCACCCCTTTTCGGCCTCCAATTTTTTCTGGCCTCTTCTTCTCTCCAGCCTCCCACAACTTTTTGGCCTCCCACCCCTTTTCGGCCTCCCACACCTTTTTGCCCCCCACTCACTTTTGGCCTGCAGTTCTTTTCTGGTCTCTACTTCTCTCCAGCCTCCCACCCTTTTTTGGCCTCCCACCCCTTTTTGGCCTCCCACCCCTTTTCCACCTCCAATTTTTTCTGGCCTCTACTTCTCTCCAGCCTCGGACAACTTTTTGGCCTCCCACCCCTTTTCAGCCTCCCACACCTTTTTGCCCCCCACTCACTTTTGGCCTCCAGTTCTTTTCTGGTCTCTACTTCTTTCCAGACTCCCACCCATTTTTGGCCTCCCACCCCTTTTCGGCCTCCAATTTTTTCTGGCCTTTATTATCTACAGCCTCCCACCCCTTTTTGGCCTCGCACCCCTTTTCGTCCTCCAAATTTTTCTAGCCTCTACTTCTCTCCAGCCTCCCACCCCTTTTTGGCCTCCCACCACTTTTCAGCCTCCAATTTTTTCTAGCCTCTACTTCTCTCTAGCCTCCCACCCCTTTTCGGCCTCCCACCACTTTTCGACCTCCAATTTTTTCTGGCCTCTACTTCTCTTCAGCCTCCCACAAATTTTTGGCCTCCCACCCCTTTTCGGCCTCCCACACCTTCTTGCCCCCCTCTCACTTTTGGCCTGCAGTTCTTTTCTGGCCTCTACTTCTCTCCAGCCTCCCACAACTTTTTGGCCTCCCACCCGTTTTCGGCCTCCCACACCTTTTTGCCCCCCACTCACTTTAGGCCTGCAGTTCTTTTCTGGTCTCTACTTCTCTCCAGCCTCCCACCCTTTTTTGGCCTCCCACCCCTTTTTGGCCTCCCACCCCTTTTCCACCTCCAATTTTTTCTGGCCTCTACTTCTCTCCAGCCTCGGACAACTTTTTGGCCTCCCACCCCTTTTCAGCCTCCCACACCTTTTTGCCCCCCACTCACTCTTGGCCTCCAGTTCTTTTCTGGTCTCTACTTCTTTCCAGACTCCCACCCATTTTTGGCCTCCCACCCCTTTTCGGCCTCCAATTTTTTCTAGCCTCTACTTGTCTCTAGCCTCCCACCCCTTTTTGGCCTCCCACCACTTTTCGACCTCCAATTTTTTCTGGCCTCTACTTCTCTTCAGCCTCCCACAACTTTTTGGCCTCCCACCCCTTTTCGCCCTCCCACACCTTTTTGCCCCCCTCTCACTTTTGGCCTGCAGTTCTTTTCTGGTCTCTACTTCTCTCCAGCCTCCCACCCCTTTTTGGCCTCCCACCCCTTTCCGCCCTCCCACACCTTTTTGCCCCCTACTCACTTTTGGCCTCCAGTTCTTTTCTGGTCTCTACTTCTCTACAACATCCAACAACTTTTTGGCCTCCCACCGGTTTTGGCCTCCCACCCCTTTTCACCCTGCAATTTTTTCTAGCCTCTACTTCTCTCCAGCCTCCCACAACTTTTTGGCCTCCCACCACTTTTCGGCCTCCCACAACTTTTTGACCCCCACTCACTTTTGGCCTACAGTTCTTTTCTGGTCTCTACTTCTCTCCAGCCTCCCACCCTTTTTTGGCCTCCCACAACTTTTTGGCCTCCCACCCCTTTTTAGCCTCCCACTCCTTTTTGGCCTTCAATTTTTTCTAACCTCTACTTCTCTCCAGCCTCCCACTTTTTTTTGGCCTCCCACCCCTTTTCGACTTCCAATTTTTTCTAGCCTCTACTTCTCTCCAGCCTCCCACCCCTTTTTGGCCTCCCACCCCTTTTCGCCCTCCAATTTTTGTAGCCTCTACTTCTCTCTAGCCTCCCACCCCTTTTTGGCCTCCCACCCCTTTTCGGCCTCCAATTTTTTCTGGCCTCTACTTCTCTCCAGCCTCCCACAACTTTTTGGCCTCCCACCCCTTTTCGACCTCCCACACCTTTTTGCCCCCCACTCACTTTAGGCCTGCAGTTCTTTTCTGGTCTCTACTTCTCTCCAGCCTCCCACCCTTTTTTGGCCTCCCACCCCTTTTTGGCCTCCCACCCCTTTTCACCCTGCAATTTTTTCTAGCCTCTACTTCTCTCCAGCCTCCCACCCCTTTTTGGCCTCCCACCCCTTTTCGGCCTCCAATTTTTTCTGGCCTCTACTTCTCTCCAGCCTCCCACAACTTTGTGGCCTCCCACCCCTTTTCAGCCTCCAATTTTTTCTAGCCTCTACTTCTCTCTAGCCTCCCACCCCTTTTCGGCCTCCCACCACTTTTCGACCTCCAATTTTTTCTGGCCTCTACTTCTCTTCAGCCTCCCACAAATTTTTGGCCTCCCACCCCTTTTCGGCCTCCCACACCTTCTTGCCCCCCTCTCACTTTTGGCCTGCAGTTCTTTTCTGGTCTCTACTTCTCTCCAGCCTCCCACCCCTTTTTGGCCTCCCACCCCTTTTCGCCCTCCAATTTTTTCTAGCCTCTACTTCTCTCCAGCCTCCCACAACTTTTTGGCCTCCCACCCCTTTTTAGCCTCCCAGTCCTTTTCACCCTCCAATTTTTTCTAGCCTCTATTCCTCTCCAGCCTCCCACCATTCTTTGGTCTCCCACACCTTTTTGGCCTCCCACCCCTTTTCGGCCTCCAATTTTTTCTAGCCTCTACTTCTCTCCAGCCTCCCACCCTTTTTTGGCCTCCCACCACTTTCCGGCCTCCAATTTTTTCTAGCCTCTACTTCTCTCCAGCCTCCCACCCCTTTTTGGCCTCCCACCCCTTTTCGGCCTCCAATTTTTTCTGGCCTCTACTTCTCTCCAGCCTCCCACAACTTTTTGGCCTCCCACCCCTTTTCGGCCTCCCACACCTTTTTGCCCCCCACTCACTTTAGGCCTGCAGTTCTTTTCTGGTCTCTACTTCTCTCCAGCCTCCCACCCTTTTTTGGCCTCCCACCCCTTTTTGGCCTCCCACCCCTTTTCACCCTGCAATTTTTTCTAGCCTCTACTTCTCTCCAGCCTCCCACCCCTTTTTGGCCTCCCACCCCTTTTCCACCTCCAATTTTTTCTGGCCTCTACTTCTCTCCAGCCTCGGACAACTTTTTGGCCTCCCACCCCTTTTCAGCCTCCCACACCTTTTTGCCCCCCACTCACTTTTGGCCTCCAGTTCTTTTCTGGTCTCTACTTCTTTCCAGACTCCCACCCATTTTTGGCCTCCCACCCCTTTTCGGCCTCCAATTTTTTCTGGCCTTTATTATCTACAGCCTCCCACCCCTTTTTGGCCTCGCACCCCTTTTCGTCCTCCAATTTTTTCTAGCCTCTACTTCTCTCCAGCCTCCCACCCCTTTTTGGCCTCCCACCACTTTTCGGCCTCCAATTTTTTCTGGCCTCTACTTATCTCCAGCCTCCCACCCCTTTTTGGCCTCCCACCCCTTTTCGGCATCCAATTTTTTCCTAGCCTCTACTTCTCTCCAGCCTCCCACCCTTTTTTGGCCTCCCACCCCTTTTGGCCTCCCACCCCTTTTCGCCCTCCAATTTTTTCTGGCGTCTACTTCTCTCCATCCTCCCACAACTTTTTGGCCTCCCACCCCTTTTCGGCCTCCCACACCTTTTTGCCCCCCACTCACTTTAGGCCTGCAGTTCTTTTCTGGTCTCTACTTCTCTCCAGCCTCCCACCCTTTTTTGGCCTCCCACCCCTTTTTGGCCTCCCACCCCTTGACCCTGCAATTTTTTCTAGCCTCTCCTTCTCTCCAGCCTCCCACCCCTTTTTGGCCTCCCACCCCTTTTCACCCTGCAATTTTTTCTAGCCTCTACTTCTCTCCAGCCTCCCACCCCTTTTTGGCCTCCCACCCCTTTTCGTCCTCCAATTTTTTCTAGCCTCTACTTCTCTCCAGCCTCCCACCCCTTTTTGGCCTCCCACCCCTTTTCGGCCTCCAATTTTTTCTGGCCTCTACTTCTCTCCAGCCTCCCACCCCTTTTTGGCCTCCCACCCCTTTTCGCCCTCCAATTTTTTCTAGCCTCTACTTCTCTCTAGCCTCCCACCCCTTTTTGGCCTCCCACCACTTTTCGACCTCCAATTTTTTCTGGCCTCTACTTCTCTTCAGCCTCCCACAACTTTTTGGCCTCCCACCCCTTTTTGGCCTCCCACACCTTCTTGCCCCCCTCTCACTTTTGGCCTGCAGTTCTTTTCTGGTCTCTACTTCTTTCCAGCCTCCCACCCCTTTTTGGCCTCCCACCCCTTTTCGGCCTCCAATTTTTTCTGGCCTCTACTTCTCTCTAGCCTCCCACCCCTTTTTGGCCTCCCACCACTTTTCGACCTCCAATTTTTTCTGGCCTCTACTTCTCTTCAGCCTCCCACAACTTTTTGGCCTCCCACCCCTTTTCGGCCTCCCACACCTTCTTGCCCCCCTCTCACTTTTGGCCTGCAGTTCTTTTCTGGTCTCTACTTCTCTCCAGCCTCCCACCCCTTTTTGGCCTCCCACCCCTTTTCGCCCTCCAATTTTTTCTAGCCTCTACTTCTCTCCAGCCTCCCACAACTTTTTGGCCTCCCACCCCTTTTTAGCCTCCCAGTCCTTTTCACCCTCCAATTTTTTCTAGCCTCTATTCCTCTCCAGCCTCCCACCATTCTTTGGTCTCCCACACCTTTTTGGCCTCCCACCCCTTTTCGGCCTCCAATTTTTTCTTGCCTCTACTTCTCTCCAGCCTCCCACCCTTTTTTGGCCTCCCACCATTTTCCGGCCTCCAATTTTTTCTAGCCTCTACTTCTCTCCAGCCTCCCACCCCTTTTTGGCCTCCCACCCCTTTTCGGCCTCCAATTTTTTCTGGCCTCTACTTCTCTCCAGCCTCCCACAACTTTTTGGCCTCCCACCCCTTTTCGGCCTCCCACACCTTTTTGCCCCCCACTCACTTTAGGCCTGCAGTTCTTTTCTGGTCTCTACTTCTCTCCAGCCTCCCACCCTTTTTTGGCCTCCCACCCCTTTTTGGCCTCCCACCCCTTTTCACCCTGCAATTTTTTCTAGCCTCTACTTCTCTCCAGCCTCCCACCCCTTTTTGGCCTCCCACCCCTTTTCCACCTCCAATTTTTTCTGGCCTCTACTTCTCTCCAGCCTCGGACAACTTTTTGGCCTCCCACCCCTTTTCAGCCTCCCACACCTTTTTGCCCCCCACTCACTTTTGGCCTCCAGTTCTTTTCTGGTCTCTACTTCTTTCCAGACTCCCACCCATTTTTGGCCTCCCACCCCTTTTCGGCCTCCAATTTTTTCTGGCCTTTATTATCTACAGCCTCCCACCCATTTTTGGCCTCGCACCCCTTTTCGTCCTCCAATTTTTTCTGGCCTCTACTTCTCTCCAGCCTCCCACCCCTTTTTGGCCTCCCACCATTTTTCGGCCTCCAATTTTTTCTTGCCTCTACTTCTCTCCAGCCTCCCACCCCTTTTTGGCCTCCCACCCCTTTTCGGCATCCAATTTTTTCCTAGCCTCTACTTCTCTCCAGCCTCCCACCCTTTTTTGGCCTCCCACCCCTTTTGGCCTCCCACCCCTTTTCGCCCTGCAATTTTTTCTGGCGTCTACTTCTCTCCATCCTCCCACAACTTTTTGGCCTCCCACCCCTTTTCGGCCTCCCACACCTTTTTGCCCCCCACTCACTTTTGGCCTGCAGTTCTTTTCTGGTCTCTACTTCTCTCCAGCCTCCCACCCTTTTTTGGCCTCCCACCCCTTTTCGGCCTCCCACCCCTTTTGGCCCTCCAATTTTTTTCTGGCCTCTACTTCTCTCCAGACTCCCACAACTTTTTCGCCTCCCACCCCTTTTTGGCCTCCCACACCTTTTTGCCCCCCACTCACTTTTGGCCTGCAGTTCTTTCCTGGTCTCTACTTCTCTCCAGACTCCCACCCTTTTTTGGCCTCCCACACCTTTTTGGCCTCCCACCCCATTTCGCCCTCCAATTTTTTCTAGCCTCTACTTCTCTCCAGCCTCCCACCCTTTTTTGGCCTCCCACCCCTTTTGGCCTCCCACTCCTTTTCGGCCTCCAATTTTTTCTGGCCTCTACTTCTCTCCAGCCTCCCACAACTTTTTGGCCTCCCACTACTTTTTGGCCTTCAATTTTTTCTAGCCTCTACTTCTCTCCAGCCTCCCACCCCTTTTCGGCCTCCCACAACTTTTTGCCCCCCACTCACTTTTGGCCTACAGTTCTTTTCTGGTCTCTACTTCTCTCCAGCCTCCCACCCCTTTTTGGCCTCCCACCCCTTTTCCGCCTCCAATTTTTTCTGGCCTCTACTTCTCTCCAGCCTCCCACCCCTTTTCGGCCTCCCACCACTTTTGGCCCTCCAATTTTTTCTAGCCTCTACTTTTCTCCAGCCTCCCACCCCTTTTTGGCCTCCCACCCCTTTTAGCCTCCCACCCCTTTTCGCCCTCCATTTTTTTCTGGCCTCTACTTCTCTCCAGCCTCCCACAACTTTTTGGCCTCCCACTCCTTTTTGGCCTTCAATTTTTTCTAGCCTCTACTTCTCTCCAGCCTCCCACCCCTTTTCGGCCTCCCACCCCTTTGATTTTCAATTTTTTCTAGCCTCTACTTCTCTCCAGCCTCCCACCCTTTTTTGGCCTCCCACCCCTTTTTGGCCTCCCACCCCTTGTCGCCCTCCAATTTTTTCTAGCCTCTACTTCTCTCCAGCCTCCCACCCCTTTTTGGCCTCCCACCCCTTTTCGCCCTCCAATTTTTTCTGGCGTCTACTATTCAACGCTCTTCCTCTACTTTTTGGCCTCCCACTCCTTATCGGCCTCCAAGTTTTTCTTGCCTCTGCTATTCACCGACCTCCCACCCCTTTCTGGCCTCCCACTTCTTTTTGCCTCCCATTCACTTTTGGCCTTCAAGTTTTTTCTGGCATCTACTTCTCTCCAGCCTCCCACCATTCTTTGGCCTCCCACTCCTTTTTGGCCTCCAATTTTTTCTAGCCTCTACTTCTCTCCAGCCTCCCACAACTTTTCGGCTTCACACCCCTTTTCGGCTTCCAATTTTTTCTGGCCTCTCCTTCTTTCCAGCCTCCCACCCTTTTTTGGCCTCCCACCCCTTTTTGGCCTCCCACACCTTTTCGGCCTCCAATTTTTTCTAGCCTCTACTTTTCTCCAGCCTCCCACCCTTTTCTGGCCTCCCACCCCTTTTTGGCCTCACACACCTTTTCAGCATCCAATTTCTTTTAGCCTCTACTTTTCTCCAGCCTCCCACAACTTGTTGGCCTCCCACCCCTTTTCGGCTTCCAATTTTTTCTAGCCTCTACTTCTCTCCAGCCTCCAACCCCTTTTTGGCCTCCCACCCCTTTTCGGCCTCCAATTTTTTCTGGCCTCTACTTCTCTCCAGCCTCCCACAACTTTTTGGCCTCCCACCCCTTTTCGGCCTCCCACACCTTTTTGCCCCCCTCTCACTTTTGGCCTACAGTTCTTTTCTGTTCTCTACTTCTCTCCAGCCTCCCACCCTTTTTTAGCCTCCCACACCTTTTTGGTATCCAATTTTTTCTAGCCTCTACTTCTCTCCAGCCTCCCACCCCTTTTTGGCCTCCCACCCCTTTTCGGCATCCAATTTATTCTGTTCTCTACTTCTCTCCAGCCTCCCACCCTTTTTTGGCCTCCCACCCCTTTTTGGCCTCCCACCCCTTTTCACCCTGCAATTTTTTCTGGCCTCTACTTCTCTCCAGCCTCCCACTCCTTTTTGGCCTCCCACCCCTTTTCCGCCTCCAATTATTTCTGGCCTCTACTTCTCTCCAGCCTCCCACAACTTTTTGGCCTCCCACCACTTTTCGGCCTCCCACAACTTTTTGACCCCCCACTCACTTTTGGCCTACAGTTCTTTTCTGTTCTCTACTTCTCTCCATCCTCCCACCCTTTTTTAGCCTCCCACACCTTTTTGGCATCCAATTTTTTCTAGCCTCTACTTCTCTCCAGCCTACCACCCCTTTTTGGCCTCCCACCCCTTTCGCCCTCCAATTTCTTCTAGCCTCTACTTTTCTCCAGCCTCCCACCCTTTTTTGGCCTCCCACCCCTTTTTGGACACCCACCCCTGTTCGGCATCCAATTTTTTCTGGCCTCTACTTCTCTCCAGCCTCCCACAACTTTTTGGCCTCCCACCACTTTTCAGCCTCCCACACCTTTTTGCCCCCCACTCACTTTTGGCCTGCAGTTCTTTTCTGGTCTCTACTTCTCTCCAGCCTCCCACCCTTTTATGGCCTCCCACACCTTTTTGGCCTCCCACCCCTTTTCGTCCTCCAATTTTTTCTGGCCTCTACTTCTCTCCAGCCTCCCACAACTTTTTGGCCTCCCACCCCTTTTCCGCCTCCAATTTTTTCTGGTCTCTACTTCTTTCCAGCCTCCCACCCTTTTTTGGCCTCCCACCCCTTTTTGGCCTCCCACCCTTTTTCACCCTGCAATTTTTTCTAGCCTCTACTTCTCTCCAGCCTCCCACCCCTTTTCGGCCTCCCACCCCTTTTCGGCCTCCAATTTTTTCTGGCCTCTACTTCTCTCCAGCCTCCCACAACTTTTTGGCCTCCCACCCCTTTTCGCCCTCCAATTTTTTCTAGCCTCTACTTCTCTCCAGCCTCCCACAACTTTTTGGCCTCCCACCCCTTTTTGGCCTCCCACACCTTTTTGCCCTCCCACCCATTTTGGCCCTCCTATTTTTTCTAGCCTCTACTTCTCTCCAGCCTCCCACAACTTTTTGGCCTCCCACCCCTTTTTAGGGTTCCACTCCTTTTTGGCCTCCAATTTTTTCTAGCCTCTACTTCTCTCCAGCCTCCCACCCCTTTTCGGCCTCCCACCCCTTTTGGCCCTCCAATTTTTTTCTGGCCTCTTCTTGTCTCCAGCCTCCCACAACTTTTTGGCCTCCCACACCTTTTCGGCATCCAATTTTTTCTGGCCTCTCCTTCTCTCCAGCCTTCCACCCTTTTCTGGCCTCCCACCCCTTTTTGGCCTCACACCCATTTTCAGCATCCAATTTCTTCTAGCCTCTACTTTTCTCCAGCCTCCCAAAACTTGATTGCCTCACACCCCATTTTGGCCTCCCACCCCTTTTAGGCCTCCATTTTTTCTGGCCTCTACTTCTCTCCAGCCTCCCACAACTTTTTGGCCTCCCACCCCTTTTCGGCCTCCCACACCTTTTTGCCCCCCACTCACTTTTGGCCTGCAGTTCTTTTCTGGTCTCTACTTCTTTCCAGACTCCCACCCCTTTTTGGCCTCCCACCCCTTTTCGGCCTCCAATTTTTTCTGGCCTCTACTTATCTCCAGCCTCCCACCCCTTTTTGGCCTCCCACCCCTTTTCGTCCTCCAATTTTTTCTAGCCTCTACTTCTCTCCAGCCTCCCACTCTTTTTTGGCCTCCCACCACTTTCCGGCCTCCAATTTTTTCTAGCCTCTACTTCTCTCCAGCCTCCCACCCCTTTTTGGCCTCCCACCCCTTTTCGGCCTCCAATTTTTTCTGGCCTCTACTTCTCTCCAGCCTCCCACAACTTTTTGGCCTCCCACCCCTTTTCGGCCTCCCACACCTTTTTGCCCCCCACTCACTTTAGGCCTGCAGTTCTTTTCTGGTCTCTACTTCTCTCCAGCCTCCCACCCTTTTTTGGCCTCCCACCCCTTTTTGGCCTCCCACCCCTTTTCACCCTGCAATTTTTTCTAGCCTCTACTTCTCTCCAGCCTCCCACCCCTTTTTGGCCTCCCACCCCTTTTCCACCTCCAATTTTTTCTGGCCTCTACTTCTCTCCAGCCTCGGACAACTTTTTGGCCTCCCACCCCTTTTCGGCCTCCCACACCTTTTTGCCCCCCACTCACTTTTGGCCTCCAGTTCTTTTCTGGTCTCTACTTCTTTCCAGACTCCCACCCCTTTTTGGCCTCCCACCCCTTTTCGGCCTCCAATTTTTTATGGCCTCTACTTATCTCCAGCCTCCCACCCCTTTTTGGCCTCCCACCCCTTTTCGTCCTCCAATTTTTTCTAGCCTCTACTTCTCTCCAGCCTCCCACCCCTTTTTGGCCTCCCACCCCTTTTCGGCCTCCAATTTTTTCTGGCCTCTACTTCTCTCCAGCCTCCCACCCCTTTTTGGCCTCCCACCCCTTTTCGGCCTCCAATTTTTTCTAGCCTCTACTTCTCTCTAGCCTCCCACCCCTTTTTGGCCTCCCACCACTTTTCGACCTCCAATTTTTTCTGGCCTCTACTTCTCTTCAGCCTCCCACAACTTTTTGGCCTCCCACCCCTTTTCGCCCTCCCACACCTTTTTGCCCCCCTCTCACTTTTGGCCTGCAGTTCTTTTCTGGTCTCTACTTCTCTCCAGCCTCCCACCCCTTTTTGGCCTCCCACCCCTTTCCGCCCTCCCACACCTTTTTGCCCCCTACTCACTTTTGGCCTCCAGTTCTTTTCTGGTCTCTACTTCTCTACAACATCCAACAACTTTTTGGCCTCCCACCGGTTTTGGCCTCCCACCCCTTTTCACCCTGCAATTTTTTCTAGCCTCTACTTCTCTCCAGCCTCCCACAACTTTTTGGCCTCCCACCACTTTTCGGCCTCCCACCCCTTTTTAGCCTCCCACTCCTTTTTGGCCTTCAATTTTTTCTAGCCTCTACTTCTCTCCAGCCTCCCACTTTTTTTTGGCCTCCCACCCCTTTTCGACTTCCAATTTTTTCTAGCCTCTACTTCTCTCCAGCCTCCCACCCCTTTTTGGCCTCCCACCCCTTTTCGCCCTCCAATTTTTGTAGCCTCTACTTCTCTCTAGCCTCCCACCCCTTTTTGGCCTCCCACCCCTTTTCGGCCTCCAATTTTTTCTGGCCTCTTCTTCTCTCCAGCCTCCCACAACTTTTTGGCCTCCCACCCCTTTTCGGCCTCCCACACCTTTTTGCCCCCCACTCACTTTAGGCCTGCAGTTCTTTTCTGGTCTCTACTTCTCTCCAGCCTCCCACCCTTTTTTGGCCTCCCACCCCTTTTTGGCCTCCCACCCCTTTTCACCCTGCAATTTTTTCTAGCCTCTACTTCTCTCCAGCCTCCCACCCCTTTTTGGCCTCCCACCCCTTTTCCACCTCCAATTTTTTCTGGCCTCTACTTCTCTCCAGCCTCGGACAACTTTTTGGCCTCCCACCCCTTTTCAGCCTCCCACACCTTTTTGCCCCCCACTCACTTTTGGCCTCCAGTTCTTTTCTGGTCTCTACTTCTTTCCAGACTCCCACCCATTTTTGGCCTCCCACCCCTTTTCGGCCTCCAATTTTTTCTGGCCTTTATTATCTACAGCCTCCCACCCCTTTTTGGCCTCGCACCCCTTTTCGTCCTCCAATTTTTTCTAGCCTCTACTTCTCTCCAGCCTCCCACCCCTTTTTGGCCTCCCACCCCTTTTCGGCCTCCAATTTTTTCTGGCCTCTACTTCTCTCCAGCCTCCCACAACTTTGTGGCCTCCCACCCCTTTTCAGCCTCCAATTTTTTCTAGCCTCTACTTCTCTCTAGCCTCCCACCCCTTTTCGGCCTCCCACCACTTTTCGACCTCCAATTTTTTCTGGCCTCTACTTCTCTTCAGCCTCCCACAAATTTTTGGCCTCCCACCCCTTTTCGGCCTCCCACACCTTCTTGCCCCCCTCTCACTTTTGGCCTGCAGTTCTTTTCTGGCCTCTACTTCTCTCCAGCCTCCCACAACTTTTTGGCCTCCCACCCCTTTTCGGCCTCCCACACCTTTTTGCCCCCCACTCACTTTAGGCCTGCAGTTCTTTTCTGGTCTCTACTTCTCTCCAGCCTCCCACCCTTTTTTGGCCTCCCACCCCTTTTTGGCCTCCCACCCCTTTTCACCCTGCAATTTTTTCTAGCCTCTACTTCTCTCCAGCCTCCCACCCCTTTTTGGCCTCCCACCCCTTTTCCACCTCCAATTTTTTCTGGCCTCTACTTCTCTCCAGCCTCGGACAACTTTTTGGCCTCCCACCCCTTTTCAGCCTCCCACACCTTTTTGCCCCCCACTCACTTTTGGCCTCCAGTTCTTTTCTGGTCTCTACTTCTTTCCAGACTCCCACCCATTTTTGGCCTCCCACCCCTTTTCGGCCTCCAATTTTTTCTGGCCTTTATTATCTACAGCCTCCCACCCCTTTTTGGCCTCGCACCCCTTTTCGTCCTCCAATTTTTTCTAGCCTCTACTTCTCTCCAGCCTCCCACCCCTTTTTGGCCTCCCACCCCTTTTCGGCCTCCAATTTTTTCTGGCCTCTACTTCTCTCCAGCCTCCCACAACTTTGTGGCCTCCCACCCCTTTTCAGCCTCCAATTTTTTCTAGCCTCTACTTCTCTCTAGCCTCCCACCCCTTTTCGGCCTCCCACCACTTTTCGACCTCCAATTTTTTCTGGCCTCTACTTCTCTTCAGCCTCCCACAAATTTTTGGCCTCCCACCCCTTTTCGGCCTCCCACACCTTCTTGCCCCCCTCTCACTTTTGGCCTGCAGTTCTTTTCTGGTCTCTACTTCTCTCCAGCCTCCCACCCCTTTTTGGCCTCCCACCCCTTTTCGCCCTCCAATTTTTTCTAGCCTCTACTTCTCTCCAGCCTCCCACAACTTTTTGGCCTCCCACCCCTTTTTAGCCTCCCAGTCCTTTTCACCCTCCAATTTTTTCTAGCCTCTATTCCTCTCCAGCCTCCCACCATTCTTTGGTCTCCCACACCTTTTTGGCCTCCCACCCCTTTTCGGCCTCCAATTTTTTCTAGCCTCTACTTCTCTCCAGCCTCCCACTCTTTTTTGGCCTCCCACCACTTTCCGGCCTCCAATTTTTTCTAGCCTCTACTTCTCTCCAGCCTCCCACCCCTTTTTGGCCTCCCACCCCTTTTCGGCCTCCAATTTTTTCTGGCCTCTACTTCTCTCCAGCCTCCCACAACTTTGTGGCCTCCCACCCCTTTTCAGCCTCCAATTTTTTCTAGCCTCTACTTCTCTCTAGCCTCCCACCCCTTTTCGGCCTCCCACCACTTTTCGACCTCCAATTTTTTCTGGCCTCTACTTCTCTTCAGCCTCCCACAAATTTTTGGCCTCCCACCCCTTTTCGGCCTCCCACACCTTCTTGCCCCCGTCTCACTTTTGGCCTGCAGTTCTTTTCTGGTCTCTACTTCTCTCCAGCCTCCCACCCCTTTTTGGCCTCCCACCCCTTTTCGCCCTCCAATTTTTTCTAGCCTCTACTTCTCTCCAGCCTCCCACAACTTTTTGGCCTCCCACCCCTTTTTAGCCTCCCAGTCCTTTTCACCCTCCAATTTTTTCTAGCCTCTATTCCTCTCCAGCCTCCCACCATTCTTTGGTCTCCCACACCTTTTTGGCCTCCCACCCCTTTTTGGCCTCCAATTTTTTCTAGCCTCTACTTCTCTCCAGCCTCCCACCCTTTTTTGGCCTCCCACCACTTTCCGGCCTCCAATTTTTTCTAGCCTCTACTTCTCTCCAGCCTCCCACCCCTTTTTGGCCTCCCACCCCTTTTCGGCCTCCAATTTTTTCTGGCCTCTACTTCTCTCCAGCCTCCCACAACTTTTTGGCCTCCCACCCCTTTTCGGCCTCCCACACCTTTTTGCCCCCCACTCACTTTAGGCCTGCAGTTCTTTTCTGGTCTCTACTTCTCTCCAGCCTCCCACCCTTTTTTGGCCTCCCACCCCTTTTTGGCCTCCCACCCCTTTTCATCCTGCAATTTTTTCTAGCCTCTACTTCTCTCCAGCCTCCCACCCCTTTTTGGCCTCCCACCCCTTTTCCACCTCCAATTTTTTCTGGCCTCTACTTCTCTCCAGCCTCGGACAACTTTTTGGCCTCCCACCCCTTTTCTGCCTCCCACACCTTTTTGCCCCCCACTCACTTTTGGCCTCCAGTTCTTTTCTGGTCTCTACTTCTTTCCAGACTCCCACCGCTTTTTGGCCTCCCACCCCTTTTCGGCCTCCAATTTTTTCTGGCCTCTACTTATCTCCAGCCTCCCACCCCTTTTTGGCCTCCCACCCCTTTTCGTCCTCCAATTTTTTCTAGCCTCTACTTCTCTCCAGCCTCCCACCCCTTTTTGGCCTCCCACCCCTTTTCGGCCTCCAATTTTTTCTGGCCTCTACTTCTCTCCAGCCTCCCACCCCTTTTTGGCCTCCCACCCCTTTTCGGCCTCCAATTTTTTCTAGCCTCTACTTCTCTCTAGCCTCCCACCCCTTTTTGGCCTCCCACCACTTTTCGACCTCCAATTTTTTCTGGCCTCTACTTCTCTTCAGCCTCCCACAACTTTTTGGCCTCCCACCCCTTTTCGCCCTCCCACACCTTTTTGCCCCCCTCTCACTTTTGGCCTGCAGTTCTTTTCTGGTCTCTACTTCTCTCCAGCCTCCCACCCCTTTTTGGCCTCCCACCCCTTTCCGCCCTCCCACACCTTTTTGCCCCCTACTCACTTTTGGCCTCCAGTTCTTTTCTGGTCTCTACTTCTCTACAACATCCAACAACTTTTTGGCCTCCCACCGTTTTTGGCCTCCCACCCCTTTTCACCCTGCACTTTTTTCTAGCCTCTACTTCTCTCCAGCCTCCCACAACTTTTTGGCCTCCCACCACTTTTCGGCCTCCCACAACTTTTTGACCCCCACTCACTTTTGGCCTACAGTTCTTTTCTGGTCTCTACTTCTCTCCAGCCTCCCACCCTTTTTTGGCCTCCCACAACTTTTTGGCCTCCCACCCCTTTTTAGCCTCCCACTCCTTTTTGGCCTTCAATTTTTTCTAGCCTCTACTTCTCTCCAGCCTCCCACTTTTTTTTGGCCTCCCACCCCTTTTCGACTTCCAATTTTTTCTAGCCTCTACTTCTCTCCAGCCTCCCACCCCTTTTTGGCCTCCCACCCCTTTTCGCCCTCCAATTTTTGTAGCCTCTACTTCTCTCTAGCCTCCCACCCCTTTTTGGCCTCCCACCCCTTTTCGGCCTCCAATTTTTTCTGGCCTCTTCTTCTCTCCAGCCTCCCACAACTTTTTGGCCTCCCACCCCTTTTCGGCCTCCCACACCTTTTTGCCCCCCACTCACTTTAGGCCTGCAGTTCTTTTCTGGTCTCTACTTCTCTCCAGCCTCCCACCCTTTTTTGGCCTCCCACCCCTTTTTGGCCTCCCACCCCTTTTCACCCTGCAATTTTTTCTAGCCTCTACTTCTCTCCAGCCTCCCACCCCTTTTTGGCCTCCCACCCCTTTTCCACCTCCAATTTTTTCTGGCCTCTACTTCTCTCCAGCCTCGGACAACTTTTTGGCCTCCCACCCCTTTTCAGCCTCCCACACCTTTTTGCCCCCCACTCACTTTTGGCCTCCAGTTCTTTTCTGGTCTCTACTTCTTTCCAGACTCCCACCCATTTTTGGCCTCCCACCCCTTTTCGGCCTCCAATTTTTTCTGGCCTTTATTATCTACAGCCTCCCACCCCTTTTTGGCCTCGCACCCCTTTTCGTCCTCCAATTTTTTCTAGCCTCTACTTCTCTCCAGCCTCCCACCCCTTTTTGGCCTCCCACCACTTTTCAGCCTCCAATTTTTTCTAGCCTCTACTTCTCTCTAGCCTCCCACCCCTTTTCGGCCTCCCACCACTTTTCGACCTCCAATTTTTTCTGGCCTCTACTTCTCTTCAGCCTCCCACAAATTTTTGGCCTCCCACCCCTTTTCGGCCTCCCACACCTTCTTGCCCCCCTCTCACTTTTGGCCTGCAGTTCTTTTCTGGCCTCTACTTCTCTCCAGCCTCCCACAACTTTTTGGCCTCCCACCCCTTTTCGGCCTCCCACACCTTTTTGCCCCCCACTCACTTTAGGCCTGCAGTTCTTTTCTGGTCTCTACTTCTCTCCAGCCTCCCACCCTTTTTTGGCCTCCCACCCCTTTTTGGCCTCCCACCCCTTTTCACCCTGCAATTTTTTCTAGCCTCTACTTCTCTCCAGCCTCCCACCCCTTTTTGGCCTCCCACCCCTTTTCCACCTCCAATTTTTTCTGGCCTCTACTTCTCTCCAGCCTCGGACAACTTTTTGGCCTCCCACCCCTTTTCAGCCTCCCACACCTTTTTGCCCCCCACTCACTCTTGGCCTCCAGTTCTTTTCTGGTCTCTACTTCTTTCCAGACTCCCACCCATTTTTGGCCTCCCACCCCTTTTCGGCCTCCAATTTTTTCTAGCCTCTACTTCTCTCTAGCCTCCCACCCCTTTTTGGCCTCCCACCACTTTTCGACCTCCAATTTTTTCTGGCCTCTACTTCTCTTCAGCCTCCCACAACTTTTTGGCCTCCCACCCCTTTTCGCCCTCCCACACCTTTTTGCCCCCCTCTCACTTTTGGCCTGCAGTTCTTTTCTGGTCTCTACTTCTCTCCAGCCTCCCACCCCTTTTTGGCCTCCCACCCCTTTCCGCCCTCCCACACCTTTTTGCCCCCTACTCACTTTTGGCCTCCAGTTCTTTTCTGGTCTCTACTTCTCTACAACATCCAACAACTTTTTGGCCTCCCACCGGTTTTGGCCTCCCACCCCTTTTCACCCTGCAATTTTTTCTAGCCTCTACTTCTCTCCAGCCTCCCACAACTTTTTGGCCTCCCACCACTTTTCGGCCTCCCACAACTTTTTGACCCCCACTCACTTTTGGCCTACAGTTCTTTTCTGGTCTCTACTTCTCTCCAGCCTCCCACCCTTTTTTGGCCTCCCACAACTTTTTGGCCTCCCACCCCTTTTTAGCCTCCCACTCCTTTTTGGCCTTCAATTTTTTCTAGCCTCTACTTCTCTCCAGCCTCCCACCCCTTTTTGGCCTCCCACCCCTTTTCGCCCTCCAATTTTTGTAGCCTCTACTTCTCTCTAGCCTCCCACCCCTTTTTGGCCTCCCACCCCTTTTCGGCCTCCAATTTTTTCTGGCCTCTACTTCTCTCCAGCCTCCCACAACTTTTTGGCCTCCCACCCCTTTTCGACCTCCCACACCTTTTTGCCCCCCACTCACTTTAGGCCTGCAGTTCTTTTCTGGTCTCTACTTCTCTCCAGCCTCCCACCCTTTTTTGGCCTCCCACCCCTTTTTGGCCTCCCACCCCTTTTCACCCTGCAATTTTTTCTAGCCTCTACTTCTCTCCAGCCTCCCACCCCTTTTTGGCCTCCCACCCCTTTTCCACCTCCAATTTTTTCTGGCCTCTACTTCTCTCCAGCCTCGGACAACTTTTTGGCCTCCCACCCCTTTTCAGCCTCCCACACCTTTTTGCCCCCCACTCACTTTTGGCCTCCAGTTCTTTTCTGGTCTCTACTTCTTTCCAGACTCCCACCCATTTTTGGCCTCCCACCCCTTTTCGGCCTCCAATTTTTTCTGGCCTTTATTATCTACAGCCTCCCACCCCTTTTTGGCCTCGCACCCCTTTTCGTCCTCCAATTTTTTCTAGCCTCTACTTCTCTCCAGCCTCCCACCCCTTTTTGGCCTCCCACCCCTTTTCGGCCTCCAATTTTTTCTGGCCTCTACTTCTCTCCAGCCTCCCACAACTTTGTGGCCTCCCACCCCTTTTCAGCCTCCAATTTTTTCTAGCCTCTACTTCTCTCTAGCCTCCCACCCCTTTTCGGCCTCCCACCACTTTTCGACCTCCAATTTTTTCTGGCCTCTACTTCTCTTCAGCCTCCCACAAATTTTTGGCCTCCCACCCCTTTTCGGCCTCCCACACCTTCTTGCCCCCCTCTCACTTTTGGCCTGCAGTTCTTTTCTGGCCTCTACTTCTCTCCAGCCTCCCACAACTTTTTGGCCTCCCACCCCTTTTCGGCCTCCCACACCTTTTTGCCCCCCACTCACTTTAGGCCTGCAGTTCTTTTCTGGTCTCTACTTCTCTCCAGCCTCCCACCCTTTTTTGGCCTCCCACCCCTTTTTGGCCTCCCACCCCTTTTCACCCTGCAATTTTTTCTAGCCTCTACTTCTCTCCAGCCTCCCACCCCTTTTTGGCCTCCCACCCCTTTTCGGCCTCCAATTTTTTCTGGCCTCTACTTCTCTCCAGCCTCGGACAACTTTTTGGCCTCCCACCCCTTTTCAGCCTCCCACACCTTTTTGCCCCCCACTCACTTTTGGCCTCCAGTTCTTTTCTGGTCTCTACTTCTTTCCAGACTCCCACCCATTTTTGGCCTCCCACCCCTTTTCGGCCTCCAATTTTTTCTGGCCTTTATTATCTACAGCCTCCCACCCCTTTTTGGCCTCGCACCCCTTTTCGTCCTCCAATTTTTTCTAGCCTCTACTTCTCTCCAGCCTCCCACCCCTTTTTGGCCTCCCACCCCTTTTCGGCCTCCAATTTTTTCTGGCCTCTACTTCTCTCCAGCCTCCCACAACTTTGTGGCCTCCCACCCCTTTTCAGCCTCCAATTTTTTCTAGCCTCTACTTCTCTCTAGCCTCCCACCCCTTTTCGGCCTCCCACCACTTTTCGACCTCCAATTTTTTCTGGCCTCTACTTCTCTTCAGCCTCCCACAAATTTTTGGCCTCCCACCCCTTTTCGGCCTCCCACACCTTCTTGCCCCCCTCTCACTTTTGGCCTGCAGTTCTTTTCTGGCCTCTACTTCTCTCCAGCCTCCCACAACTTTTTGGCCTCCCACCCCTTTTCGGCCTCCCACACCTTTTTGCCCCCCACTCACTTTAGGCCTGCAGTTCTTTTCTGGTCTCTACTTCTCTCCAGCCTCCCACCCTTTTTTGGCCTCCCACCCCTTTTTGGCCTCCCACCCCTTTTCACCCTGCAATTTTTTCTAGCCTCTACTTCTCTCCAGCCTCCCACCCCTTTTTGGCCTCCCACCCCTTTTCGGCCTCCAATTTTTTCTGGCCTCTACTTCTCTCCAGCCTCGGACAACTTTTTGGCCTCCCACCCCTTTTCAGCCTCCCACACCTTTTTGCCCCCCACTCACTTTTGGCCTCCAGTTCTTTTCTGGTCTCTACTTCTTTCCAGACTCCCACCCATTTTTGGCCTCCCACCCCTTTTCGGCCTCCAATTTTTTCTGGCCTTTATTATCTACAGCCTCCCACCCCTTTTTGGCCTCGCACCCCTTTTCGTCCTCCAATTTTTTCTAGCCTCTACTTCTCTCCAGCCTCCCACCCCTTTTTGGCCTCCCACCCCTTTTCGGCCTCCAATTTTTTCTGGCCTCTACTTCTCTCCAGCCTCCCACAACTTTGTGGCCTCCCACCCCTTTTCAGCCTCCAATTTTTTCTAGCCTCTACTTCTCTCTAGCCTCCCACCCCTTTTCGGCCTCCCACCACTTTTCGACCTCCAATTTTTTCTGGCCTCTACTTCTCTTCAGCCTCCCACAAATTTTTGGCCTCCCACCCCTTTTCGGCCTCCCACACCTTCTTGCCCCCCTCTCACTTTTGGCCTGCAGTTCTTTTCTGGTCTCTACTTCTCTCCAGCCTCCCACCCCTTTTTGGCCTCCCACCCCTTTTCGCCCTCCAATTTTTTCTAGCCTCTACTTCTCTCCAGCCTCCCACAACTTTTTGGCCTCCCACCCCTTTTTAGCCTCCCAGTCCTTTTCACCCTCCAATTTTTTCTAGCCTCTATTCCTCTCCAGCCTCCCACCATTCTTTGGTCTCCCACACCTTTTTGGCCTCCCACCCCTTTTCGGCCTCCAATTTTTTCTAGCCTCTACTTCTCTCCAGCCTCCCACTCTTTTTTGGCCTCCCACCACTTTCCGGCCTCCAATTTTTTCTAGCCTCTACTTCTCTCCAGCCTCCCACCCCTTTTTGGCCTCCCACCCCTTTTCGGCCTCCAATTTTTTCTGGCCTCTACTTCTCTCCAGCCTCCCACAACTTTGTGGCCTCCCACCCCTTTTCAGCCTCCAATTTTTTCTAGCCTCTACTTCTCTCTAGCCTCCCACCCCTTTTCGGCCTCCCACCACTTTTCGACCTCCAATTTTTTCTGGCCTCTACTTCTCTTCAGCCTCCCACAAATTTTTGGCCTCCCACCCCTTTTCGGCCTCCCACACCTTCTTGCCCCCGTCTCACTTTTGGCCTGCAGTTCTTTTCTGGTCTCTACTTCTCTCCAGCCTCCCACCCCTTTTTGGCCTCCCACCCCTTTTCGCCCTCCAATTTTTTCTAGCCTCTACTTCTCTCCAGCCTCCCACAACTTTTTGGCCTCCCACCCCTTTTTAGCCTCCCAGTCCTTTTCACCCTCCAATTTTTTCTAGCCTCTATTCCTCTCCAGCCTCCCACCATTCTTTGGTCTCCCACACCTTTTTGGCCTCCCACCCCTTTTTGGCCTCCAATTTTTTCTAGCCTCTACTTCTCTCCAGCCTCCCACCCTTTTTTGGCCTCCCACCACTTTCCGGCCTCCAATTTTTTCTAGCCTCTACTTCTCTCCAGCCTCCCACCCCTTTTTGGCCTCCCACCCCTTTTCGGCCTCCAATTTTTTCTGGCCTCTACTTCTCTCCAGCCTCCCACAACTTTTTGGCCTCCCACCCCTTTTCGGCCTCCCACACCTTTTTGCCCCCCACTCACTTTAGGCCTGCAGTTCTTTTCTGGTCTCTACTTCTCTCCAGCCTCCCACCCTTTTTTGGCCTCCCACCCCTTTTTGGCCTCCCACCCCTTTTCATCCTGCAATTTTTTCTAGCCTCTACTTCTCTCCAGCCTCCCACCCCTTTTTGGCCTCCCACCCCTTTTCCACCTCCAATTTTTTCTGGCCTCTACTTCTCTCCAGCCTCGGACAACTTTTTGGCCTCCCACCCCTTTTCTGCCTCCCACACCTTTTTGCCCCCCACTCACTTTTGGCCTCCAGTTCTTTTCTGGTCTCTACTTCTTTCCAGACTCCCACCGCTTTTTGGCCTCCCACCCCTTTTCGCCCTCCAATTTTTTCTGGCCTCTACTTATCTCCAGCCTCCCACCCCTTTTTGGCCTCCCACCCCTTTTCGTCCTCCAATTTTTTCTAGCCTCTACTTCTCTCCAGCCTCCCACCCCTTTTTGGCCTCCCACCCCTTTTCGGCCTCCAATTTTTTCTGGCCTCTACTTCTCTCCAGCCTCCCACCCCTTTTTGGCCTCCCACCCCTTTTCGGCCTCCAATTTTTTCTAGCCTCTACTTCTCTCTAGCCTCCCACCCCTTTTTGGCCTCCCACCACTTTTCGACCTCCAATTTTTTCTGGCCTCTACTTCTCTTCAGCCTCCCACAACTTTTTGGCCTCCCACCCCTTTTCGCCCTCCCACACCTTTTTGCCCCCCTCTCACTTTTGGCCTGCAGTTCTTTTCTGGTCTCTACTTCTCTCCAGCCTCCCACCCCTTTTTGGCCTCCCACCCCTTTCCGCCCTCCCACACCTTTTTGCCCCCTACTCACTTTTGGCCTCCAGTTCTTTTCTGGTCTCTACTTCTCTACAACATCCAACAACTTTTTGGCCTCCCACCGTTTTTGGCCTCCCACCCCTTTTCACCCTGCACTTTTTTCTAGCCTCTACTTCTCTCCAGCCTCCCACAACTTTTTGGCCTCCCACCACTTTTCGGCCTCCCACAACTTTTTGACCCCCACTCACTTTTGGCCTACAGTTCTTTTCTGGTCTCTACTTCTCTCCAGCCTCCCACCCTTTTTTGGCCTCCCACAACTTTTTGGCCTCCCACCCCTTTTTAGCCTCCCACTCCTTTTTGGCCTTCAATTTTTTCTAGCCTCTACTTCTCTCCAGCCTCCCACTTTTTTTTGGCCTCCCACCCCTTTTCGACTTCCAATTTTTTCTAGCCTCTACTTCTCTCCAGCCTCCCACCCCTTTTTGGCCTCCCACCCCTTTTCGCCCTCCAATTTTTGTAGCCTCTACTTCTCTCTAGCCTCCCACCCCTTTTTGGCCTCCCACCCCTTTTCGGCCTCCAATTTTTTCTGGCCTCTTCTTCTCTCCAGCCTCCCACAACTTTTTGGCCTCCCACCCCTTTTCGGCCTCCCACACCTTTTTGCCCCCCACTCACTTTAGGCCTGCAGTTCTTTTCTGGTCTCTACTTCTCTCCAGCCTCCCACCCTTTTTTGGCCTCCCACCCCTTTTTGGCCTCCCACCCCTTTTCACCCTGCAATTTTTTCTAGCCTCTACTTCTCTCCAGCCTCCCACCCCTTTTTGGCCTCCCACCCCTTTTCCACCTCCAATTTTTTCTGGCCTCTACTTCTCTCCAGCCTCGGACAACTTTTTGGCCTCCCACCCCTTTTCAGCCTCCCACACCTTTTTGCCCCCCACTCACTTTTGGCCTCCAGTTCTTTTCTGGTCTCTACTTCTTTCCAGACTCCCACCCATTTTTGGCCTCCCACCCCTTTTCGGCCTCCAATTTTTTCTGGCCTTTATTATCTACAGCCTCCCACCCCTTTTTGGCCTCGCACCCCTTTTCGTCCTGCAATTTTTTCTAGCCTCTACTTCTCTCTAGCCTCCCACCCCTTTTCGGCCTCCCACCACTTTTCGACCTCCAATTTTTTCTGGCCTCTACTTCTCTTCAGCCTCCCACAAATTTTTGGCCTCCCACCCCTTTTCGGCCTCCCACACCTTCTTGCCCCCCTCTCACTTTTGGCCTGCAGTTCTTTTCTGGCCTCTACTTCTCTCCAGCCTCCCACAACTTTTTGGCCTCCCACCCCTTTTCGGCCTCCCACACCTTTTTGCCCCCCACTCACTTTAGGCCTGCAGTTCTTTTCTGGTCTCTACTTCTCTCCAGCCTCCCACCCTTTTTTGGCCTCCCACCCCTTTTTGGCCTCCCACCCCTTTTCACCCTGCAATTTTTTCTAGCCTCTACTTCTCTCCAGCCTCCCACCCCTTTTTGGCCTCCCACCCCTTTTCCACCTCCAATTTTTTCTGGCCTCTACTTCTCTCCAGCCTCGGACAACTTTTTGGCCTCCCACCCCTTTTCAGCCTCCCACACCTTTTTGCCCCCCACTCACTCTTGGCCTCCAGTTCTTTTCTGGTCTCTACTTCTTTCCAGACTCCCACCCATTTTTGGCCTCCCACCCCTTTTCGGCCTCCAATTTTTTCTAGCCTCTACTTCTCTCTAGCCTCCCACCCCTTTTTGGCCTCCCACCACTTTTCGACCTCCAATTTTTTCTGGCCTCTACTTCTCTTCAGCCTCCCACAACTTTTTGGCCTCCCACCCCTTTTCGCCCTCCCACACCTTTTTGCCCCCCTCTCACTTTTGGCCTGCAGTTCTTTTCTGGTCTCTACTTCTCTCCAGCCTCCCACCCCTTTTTGGCCTCCCACCCCTTTCCGCCCTCCCACACCTTTTTGCCCCCTACTCACTTTTGGCCTCCAGTTCTTTTCTGGTCTCTACTTCTCTACAACATCCAACAACTTTTTGGCCTCCCACCGGTTTTGGCCTCCCACCCCTTTTCACCCTGCAATTTTTTCTAACCTCTACTTCTCTCCAGCCTCCCACTTTTTTTTGGCCTCCCACCCCTTTTCGACTTCCAATTTTTTCTAGCCTCTACTTCTCTCCAGCCTCCCACCCCTTTTTGGCCTCCCACCCCTTTTCGCCCTCCAATTTTTGTAGCCTCTACTTCTCTCTAGCCTCCCACCCCTTTTTGGCCTCCCACCCCTTTTCGGCCTCCAATTTTTTCTGGCCTCTACTTCTCTCCAGCCTCCCACAACTTTTTGGCCTCCCACCCCTTTTCGACCTCCCACACCTTTTTGCCCCCCACTCACTTTAGGCCTGCAGTTCTTTTCTGGTCTCTACTTCTCTCCAGCCTCCCACCCTTTTTTGGCCTCCCACCCCTTTTTGGCCTCCCACCCCTTTTCACCCTGCAATTTTTTCTAGCCTCTACTTCTCTCCAGCCTCCCACCCCTTTTTGGCCTCCCACCCCTTTTCCACCTCCAATTTTTTCTGGCCTCTACTTCTCTCCAGCCTCGGACAACTTTTTGGCCTCCCACCCCTTTTCAGCCTCCCACACCTTTTTGCCCCCCACTCACTTTTGGCCTCCAGTTCTTTTCTGGTCTCTACTTCTTTCCAGACTCCCACCCATTTTTGGCCTCCCACCCCTTTTCGGCCTCCAATTTTTTCTGGCCTTTATTATCTACAGCCTCCCACCCCTTTTTGGCCTCGCACCCCTTTTCGTCCTCCAATTTTTTCTAGCCTCTACTTCTCTCCAGCCTCCCACCCCTTTTTGGCCTCCCACCCCTTTTCGGCCTCCAATTTTTTCTGGCCTCTACTTCTCTCCAGCCTCCCACAACTTTGTGGCCTCCCACCCCTTTTCAGCCTCCAATTTTTTCTAGCCTCTACTTCTCTCTAGCCTCCCACCCCTTTTCGGCCTCCCACCACTTTTCGACCTCCAATTTTTTCTGGCCTCTACTTCTCTTCAGCCTCCCACAAATTTTTGGCCTCCCACCCCTTTTCGGCCTCCCACACCTTCTTGCCCCCCTCTCACTTTTGGCCTGCAGTTCTTTTCTGGTCTCTACTTCTCTCCAGCCTCCCACCCCTTTTTGGCCTCCCACCCCTTTTCGCCCTCCAATTTTTTCTAGCCTCTACTTCTCTCCAGCCTCCCACAACTTTTTGGCCTCCCACCCCTTTTTAGCCTCCCAGTCCTTTTCACCCTCCAATTTTTTCTAGCCTCTATTCCTCTCCAGCCTCCCACCATTCTTTGGTCTCCCACACCTTTTTGGCCTCCCACCCCTTTTCGGCCTCCAATTTTTTCTAGCCTCTACTTCTCTCCAGCCTCCCACCCTTTTTTGGCCTCCCACCACTTTCCGGCCTCCAATTTTTTCTAGCCTCTACTTCTCTCCAGCCTCCCACCCCTTTTTGGCCTCCCACCCCTTTTCGGCCTCCAATTTTTTCTGGCCTCTACTTCTCTCCAGCCTCCCACAACTTTTTGGCCTCCCACCCCTTTTCGGCCTCCCACACCTTTTTGCCCCCCACTCACTTTAGGCCTGCAGTTCTTTTCTGGTCTCTACTTCTCTCCAGCCTCCCACCCTTTTTTGGCCTCCCACCCCTTTTTGGCCTCCCACCCCTTTTCACCCTGCAATTTTTTCTAGCCTCTACTTCTCTCCAGCCTCCCACCCCTTTTTGGCCTCCCACCCCTTTTCCACCTCCAATTTTTTCTGGCCTCTACTTCTCTCCAGCCTCGGACAACTTTTTGGCCTCCCACCCCTTTTCAGCCTCCCACACCTTTTTGCCCCCCACTCACTTTTGGCCTCCAGTTCTTTTCTGGTCTCTACTTCTTTCCAGACTCCCACCCATTTTTGGCCTCCCACCCCTTTTCGGCCTCCAATTTTTTCTGGCCTTTATTATCTACAGCCTCCCACCCCTTTTTGGCCTCGCACCCCTTTTCGTCCTCCAATTTTTTCTAGCCTCTACTTCTCTCCAGCCTCCCACCCCTTTTTGGCCTCCCACCACTTTTCGGCCTCCAATTTTTTCTGGCCTCTACTTCTCTCCAGCCTCCCACCCCTTTTTGGCCTCCCACCCCTTTTCGGCATCCAATTTTTTCCTAGCCTCTACTTCTCTCCAGCCTCCCACCCTTTTTTGGCCTCCCACCCCTTTTGGCCTCCCACCCCTTTTCGCCCTCCAATTTTTTCTGGCGTCTACTTCTCTCCATCCTCCCACAACTTTTTGGCCTCCCACCCCTTTTCGGCCTCCCACACCTTTTTGCCCCCCACTCACTTTTGGCCTGCAGTTCTTTTCTGGTCTCTACTTCTCTCCAGCCTCCCACCCTTTTTTGGCCTCCCACCCCTTTTCCGCCTCCAATTTTTTCTGGCCTCTACTTCTCTCCAGCCTCCCACCCCTTTTTGGCCTCCCACCCCTTTTCGTCCTCCAATTTTTTCTAGCCTCTACTTCTCTCTAGCCTCCCACCCCTTTTTGGCCTCCCACCACTTTTCGACCTCCAATTTTTTCTGGCCTCTACTTCTCTTCAGCCTCCCACAAATTTTTGGCCTCCCACCCCTTTTCGGCCTCCCACACCTTCTTGCCCCCCTCTCACTTTTGGCCTGCAGTTCTTTTCTGGTCTCTACTTCTCTCCAGCCTCCCACCCCTTTTTGGCCTCCCACCCCTTTTCGCCCTCCAATTTTTTCTAGCCTCTACTTCTCTCCAGCCTCCCACAACTTTTTGGCCTCCCACCCCTTTTTAGCCTCCCAGTCCTTTTCACCCTCCAATTTTTTCTAGCCTCTATTCCTCTCCAGCCTCCCACCATTCTTTGGTCTCCCACACCTTTTTGGCCTCCCACCCCTTTTCGGCCTCCAATTTTTTCTAGCCTCTACTTCTCTCCAGCCTCCCACCCTTTTTTGGCCTCCCACCACTTTCCGGCCTCCAATTTTTTCTAGCCTCTACTTCTCTCCAGCCTCCCACCCCTTTTTGGCCTCCCACCCCTTTTCGGCCTCCAATTTTTTCTGGCCTCTACTTCTCTCCAGCCTCCCACAACTTTTTGGCCTCCCACCCCTTTTCGGCCTCCCACACCTTTTTGCCCCCCACTCACTTTAGGCCTGCAGTTCTTTTCTGGTCTCTACTTCTCTCCAGCCTCCCACCCTTTTTTGGCCTCCCACCCCTTTTTGGCCTCCCACCCCTTTTCACCCTGCAATTTTTTCTAGCCTCTACTTCTCTCCAGCCTCCCACCCCTTTTTGGCCTCCCACCCCTTTTCCACCTCCAATTTTTTCTGGCCTCTACTTCTCTCCAGCCTCGGACAACTTTTTGGCCTCCCACCCCTTTTCAGCCTCCCACACCTTTTTGCCCCCCACTCACTTTTGGCCTCCAGTTCTTTTCTGGTCTCTACTTCTTTCCAGACTCCCACCCATTTTTGGCCTCCCACCCCTTTTCGGCCTCCAATTTTTTCTGGCCTTTATTATCTACAGCCTCCCACCCCTTTTTGGCCTCGCACCCCTTTTCGTCCTCCAATTTTTTCTAGCCTCTACTTCTCTCCAGCCTCCCACCCCTTTTTGGCCTCCCACCACTTTTCGGCCTCCAATTTTTTCTGGCCTCTACTTCTCTCCAGCCTCCCACCCCTTTTTGGCCTCCCACCCCTTTTCGGCATCCAATTTTTTCCTAGCCTCTACTTCTCTCCAGCCTCCCACCCTTTTTTGGCCTCCCACCCCTTTTGGCCTCCCACCCCTTTTCGCCCTCCAATTTTTTCTGGCGTCTACTTCTCTCCATCCTCCCACAACTTTTTGGCCTCCCACCCCTTTTCGGCCTCCCACACCTTTTTGCCCCCCACTCACTTTTGGCCTGCAGTTCTTTTCTGGTCTCTACTTCTCTCCAGCCTCCCACCCTTTTTTGGCCTCCCACCCCTTTTCCGCCTCCAATTTTTTCTGGCCTCTACTTCTCTCCAGCCTCCCACCCCTTTTTGGCCTCCCACCCCTTTTCGTCCTCCAATTTTTTCTAGCCTCTACTTCTCTCTAGCCTCCCACCCCTTTTTGGCCTCCCACCACTTTTCGACCTCCAATTTTTTCTGGCCTCTACTTCTCTTCAGCCTCCCACAAATTTTTGGCCTCCCACCCCTTTTCGGCCTCCCACACCTTCTTGCCCCCCTCTCACTTTTGGCCTGCAGTTCTTTTCTGGTCTCTACTTCTCTCCAGCCTCCCACCCCTTTTTGGCCTCCCACCCCTTTTCGCCCTCCAATTTTTTCTAGCCTCTACTTCTCTCCAGCCTCCCACAACTTTTTGGCCTCCCACCCCTTTTTAGCCTCCCAGTCCTTTTCACCCTCCAATTTTTTCTAGCCTCTATTCCTCTCCAGCCTCCCACCATTCTTTGGTCTCCCACACCTTTTTGGCCTCCCACCCCTTTTCGGCCTCCAATTTTTTCTTGCCTCTACTTCTCTCCAGCCTCCCACCCTTTTTTGGCCTCCCACCATTTTCCGGCCTCCAATTTTTTCTAGCCTCTACTTCTCTCCAGCCTCCCACCCCTTTTTGGCCTCCCACCCCTTTTCGGCCTCCAATTTTTTCTGGCCTCTACTTCTCTTCAGCCTCCCACAACTTTTTGGCCTCCCACCCCTTTTCGGCCTCCCACACCTTTTTGCCCCCCACTCACTTTAGGCCTGCAGTTCTTTTCTGGTCTCTACTTCTCTCCAGCCTCCCACCCTTTTTTGGCCTCCCACCCCTTTTTGGCCTCCCACCCCTTTTCACCCTGCAATTTTTTCTAGCCTCTACTTCTCTCCAGCCTCCCACCCCTTTTTGGCCTCCCACCCCTTTTCCACCTCCAATTTTTTCTGGCCTCTACTTCTCTCCAGCCTCGGACAACTTTTTGGCCTCCCACCCCTTTTCAGCCTCCCACACCTTTTTGCCCCCCACTCACTTTTGGCCTCCAGTTCTTTTCTGGTCTCTACTTCTTTCCAGACTCCCACCCATTTTTGGCCTCCCACCCCTTTTCGGCCTCCAATTTTTTCTGGCCTTTATTATCTACAGCCTCCCACCCATTTTTGGCCTCGCACCCCTTTTCGTCCTCCAATTTTTTCTGGCCTCTACTTCTCTCCAGCCTCCCACCCCTTTTTGGCCTCCCACCATTTTTCGGCCTCCAATTTTTTCTTGCCTCTACTTCTCTCCAGCCTCCCACCCCTTTTTGGCCTCCCACCCCTTTTCGGCATCCAATTTTTTCCTAGCCTCTACTTCTCTCCAGCCTCCCACCCTTTTTTGGCCTCCCACCCCTTTTGGCCTCCCACCCCTTTTCGCCCTGCAATTTTTTCTGGCGTCTACTTCTCTCCATCCTCCCACAACTTTTTGGCCTCCCACCCCTTTTCGGCCTCCCACACCTTTTTGCCCCCCACTCACTTTTGGCCTGCAGTTCTTTTCTGGTCTCTACTTCTCTCCAGCCTCCCACCCTTTTTTGGCCTCCCACCCCTTTTCGACCTCCCACCCCTTTTGGCCCTCCAATTTTTTTCTGGCCTCTACTTCTCTCCAGACTCCCACAACTTTTTCGCCTCCCACCCCTTTTTGGCCTCCCACACCTTTTTGCCCCCCACTCACTTTTGGCCTGCAGTTCTTTCCTGGTCTCTACTTCTCTCCAGACTCCCACCCTTTTTTGGCCTCCCACACCTTTTTGGCCTCCCACCCCATTTCGCCCTCCAATTTTTTCTAGCCTCTACTTCTCTCCAGCCTCCCACCCTTTTTTGGCCTCCCACCCCTTTTGGCCTCCCACTCCTTTTCGGCCTCCAATTTTTTCTGGCCTCTACTTCTCTCCAGCCTCCCACAACTTTTTGGCCTCCCACTACTTTTTGGCCTTCAATTTTTTTTAGCCTCTACTTCTCTCCAGCCTCCCACCCCTTTTCGGCCTCCCACAACTTTTTGCCCCCCACTCACTTTTGGCCTACAGTTCTTTTCTGGTCTCTACTTCTCTCCAGCCTCCCACCCCTTTTTGGCCTCCCACCCCTTTTCCGCCTCCAATTTTTTCTGGCCTCTACTTCTCTCCAGCCTCCCACCCCTTTTCGGCCTCCCACCACTTTTGGCCCTCCAATTTTTTCTAGCCTCTACTTTTCTCCAGCCTCCCACCCCTTTTTGGCCTCCCACCCCTTTTAGCCTCCCACCCCTTTTCGCCCTCCATTTTTTTCTGGCCTCTACTTCTCTCCAGCCTCCCACAACTTTTTGGCCTCCCACTCCTTTTTGGCCTTCAATTTTTTCTAGCCTCTACTTCTCTCCAGCCTCCCACCCCTTTTCGGCCTCCCACCCCTTTGATTTTCAATTTTTTCTAGCCTCTACTTCTCTCCAGCCTCCCACCCTTTTTTGGCCTCCCACCCCTTTTTGGCCTCCCACCCCTTGTCGCCCTCCAATTTTTTCTAGCCTCTACTTCTCTCCAGCCTCCCACCCCTTTTTGGCCTCCCACCCCTTTTCGCCCTCCAATTTTTTCTGGCGTCTACTATTCAACGCTCTTCCTCTACTTTTTGGCCTCCCACTCCTTATCGGCCTCCAAGTTTTTCTTGCCTCTGCTATTCACCGACCTCCCACCCCTTTCTGGCCTCCCACTTCTTTTTGCCTCCCACTCACTTTTGGCCTTCAAGTTTTTTCTGGCATCTACTTCTCTCCAGCCTCCCACCATTCTTTGGCCTCCCACTCCTTTTTGGCCTCCAATTTTTTCTAGCCTCTACTTCTCTCCAGCCTCCCACAACTTTTCGGCTTCACACCCCTTTTCGGCTTCCAATTTTTTCTGGCCTCTCCTTCTTTCCAGCCTCCCACCCTTTTTTGGCCTCCCACCCCTTTTTGGCCTCCCACACCTTTTCGGCCTCCAATTTTTTCTAGCCTCTACTTTTCTCCAGCCTCCCACCCTTTTCTGGCCTCCCACCCCTTTTTGGCCTCACACACCTTTTCAGCATCCAATTTCTTTTAGCCTCTACTTTTCTCCAGCCTCCCACAACTTGTTGGCCTCCCACCCCTTTTCGGCTTCCAATTTTTTCTAGCCTCTACTTCTCTCCAGCCTCCAACCCCTTTTTGGCCTCCCACCCCTTTTCGGCCTCCAATTTTTTCTGGCCTCTACTTCTCTCCAGCCTCCCACAACTTTTTGGCCTCCCACCCCTTTTCGGCCTCCCACACCTTTTTGCCCCCCTCTCACTTTTGGCCTACAGTTCTTTTCTGTTCTCTACTTCTCTCCAGCCTCCCACCCTTTTTTAGCCTCCCACACCTTTTTGGCATCCAATTTTTTCTAGCCTCTACTTCTCTCCAGCCTCCCACCCCTTTTTGGCCTCCCACCCCTTTTCGGCATCCAATTTATTCTGTTCTCTACTTCTCTCCAGCCTCCCACCCTTTTTTGGCCTCCCACCCCTTTTTGGCCTCCCACCCCTTTTCACCCTGCAATTTTTTCTGGCCTCTACTTCTCTCCAGCCTCCCACTCCTTTTTGGCCTCCCACCCCTTTTCCGCCTCCAATTATTTCTGGCCTCTACTTCTCTCCAGCCTCCCACAACTTTTTGGCCTCCCACCACTTTTCGGCCTCCCACAACTTTTTGACCCCCCACTCACTTTTGGCCTACAGTTCTTTTCTGTTCTCTACTTCTCTCCATCCTCCCACCCTTTTTTAGCCTCCCACACCTTTTTGGCATCCAATTTTTTCTAGCCTCTACTTCTCTCCAGCCTACCACCCCTTTTTGGCCTCCCACCCCTTTCGCCCTCCAATTTCTTCTAGCCTCTACTTTTCTCCAGCCTCCCACCCTTTTTTGGCCTCCCACCCCTTTTTGGACACCCACCCCTGTTCGGCATCCAATTTTTTCTGGCCTCTACTTCTCTCCAGCCTCCCACAACTTTTTGGCCTCCCACCACTTTTCAGCCTCCCACACCTTTTTGCCCCCCACTCACTTTTGGCCTGCAGTTCTTTTCTGGTCTCTACTTCTCTCCAGCCTCCCACCCTTTTATGGCCTCCCACACCTTTTTGGCCTCCCACCCCTTTTCGTCCTCCAATTTTTTCTGGCCTCTACTTCTCTCCAGCCTCCCACAACTTTTTGGCCTCCCACCCCTTTTCCGCCTCCAATTTTTTCTGGTCTCTACTTCTTTCCAGCCTCCCACCCTTTTTTGGCCTCCCACCCCTTTTTGGCCTCCCACCCTTTTTCACCCTGCAATTTTTTCTAGCCTCTACTTCTCTCCAGCCTCCCACCCCTTTTCGGCCTCCCACCCCTTTTCGGCCTCCAATTTTTTCTGGCCTCTACTTCTCTCCAGCCTCCCACAACTTTTTGGCCTCCCACCCCTTTTCGCCCTCCAATTTTTTCTAGCCTCTACTTCTCTCCAGCCTCCCACAACTTTTTGGCCTCCCACCCCTTTTTGGCCTCCCACACCTTTTTGCCCTCCCACCCATTTTGGCCCTCCTATTTTTTCTAGCCTCTACTTCTCTCCAGCCTCCCACAACTTTTTGGCCTCCCACCCCTTTTTAGGGTTCCACTCCTTTTTGGCCTCCAATTTTTTCTAGCCTCTACTTCTCTCCAGCCTCCCACCCCTTTTCGGCCTCCCACCACTTTTCGACCTCCAATTTTTTCTGGCCTCTACTTCTCTTCAGCCTCCCACAAATTTTTGGCCTCCCACCCCTTTTCGGCCTCCCACACCTTCTTGCCCCCCTCTCACTTTTGGCCTGCAGTTCTTTTCTGGTCTCTACTTCTCTCCAGCCTCCCACCCCTTTTTGGCCTCCCACCCCTTTTCGCCCTCCAATTTTTTCTAGCCTCTACTTCTCTCCAGCCTCCCACAACTTTTTGGCCTCCCACCCCTTTTTAGCCTCCCAGTCCTTTTCACCCTCCAATTTTTTCTAGCCTCTATTCCTCTCCAGCCTCCCACCATTCTTTGGTCTCCCACACCTTTTTGGCCTCCCACCCCTTTTCGGCCTCCAATTTTTTCTTGCCTCTACTTCTCTCCAGCCTCCCACCCTTTTTTGGCCTCCCACCATTTTCCGGCCTCCAATTTTTTCTAGCCTCTACTTCTCTCCAGCCTCCCACCCCTTTTTGGCCTCCCACCCCTTTTCGGCCTCCAATTTTTTCTGGCCTCTACTTCTCTTCAGCCTCCCACAACTTTTTGGCCTCCCACCCCTTTTCGGCCTCCCACACCTTTTTGCCCCCCACTCACTTTAGGCCTGCAGTTCTTTTCTGGTCTCTACTTCTCTCCAGCCTCCCACCCTTTTTTGGCCTCCCACCCCTTTTTGGCCTCCCACCCCTTTTCACCCTGCAATTTTTTCTAGCCTCTACTTCTCTCCAGCCTCCCACCCCTTTTTGGCCTCCCACCCCTTTTCCACCTCCAATTTTTTCTGGCCTCTACTTCTCTCCAGCCTCGGACAACTTTTTGGCCTCCCACCCCTTTTCAGCCTCCCACACCTTTTTGCCCCCCACTCACTTTTGGCCTCCAGTTCTTTTCTGGTCTCTACTTCTTTCCAGACTCCCACCCATTTTTGGCCTCCCACCCCTTTTCGGCCTCCAATTTTTTCTGGCCTTTATTATCTACAGCCTCCCACCCATTTTTGGCCTCGCACCCCTTTTCGTCCTCCAATTTTTTCTGGCCTCTACTTCTCTCCAGCCTCCCACCCCTTTTTGGCCTCCCACCATTTTTCGGCCTCCAATTTTTTCTTGCCTCTACTTCTCTCCAGCCTCCCACCCCTTTTTGGCCTCCCACCCCTTTTCGGCATCCAATTTTTTCCTAGCCTCTACTTCTCTCCAGCCTCCCACCCTTTTTTGGCCTCCCACCCCTTTTGGCCTCCCACCCCTTTTCGCCCTGCAATTTTTTCTGGCGTCTACTTCTCTCCATCCTCCCACAACTTTTTGGCCTCCCACCCCTTTTCGGCCTCCCACACCTTTTTGCCCCCCACTCACTTTTGGCCTGCAGTTCTTTTCTGGTCTCTACTTCTCTCCAGCCTCCCACCCTTTTTTGGCCTCCCACCCCTTTTCGGCCTCCCACCCCTTTTGGCCCTCCAATTTTTTTCTGGCCTCTACTTCTCTCCAGACTCCCACAACTTTTTCGCCTCCCACCCCTTTTTGGCCTCCCACACCTTTTTGCCCCCCACTCACTTTTGGCCTGCAGTTCTTTCCTGGTCTCTACTTCTCTCCAGACTCCCACCCTTTTTTGGCCTCCCACACCTTTTTGGCCTCCCACCCCATTTCGCCCTCCAATTTTTTCTAGCCTCTACTTCTCTCCAGCCTCCCACCCTTTTTTGGCCTCCCACCCCTTTTGGCCTCCCACTCCTTTTCGGCCTCCAATTTTTTCTGGCCTCTACTTCTCTCCAGCCTCCCACAACTTTTTGGCCTCCCACTACTTTTTGGCCTTCAATTTTTTTTAGCCTCTACTTCTCTCCAGCCTCCCACCCCTTTTCGGCCTCCCACAACTTTTTGCCCCCCACTCACTTTTGGCCTACAGTTCTTTTCTGGTCTCTACTTCTCTCCAGCCTCCCACCCCTTTTTGGCCTCCCACCCCTTTTCCGCCTCCAATTTTTTCTGGCCTCTACTTCTCTCCAGCCTCCCACCCCTTTTCGGCCTCCCACCACTTTTGGCCCTCCAATTTTTTCTAGCCTCTACTTTTCTCCAGCCTCCCACCCCTTTTTGGCCTCCCACCCCTTTTAGCCTCCCACCCCTTTTCGCCCTCCATTTTTTTCTGGCCTCTACTTGTCTCCAGCCTCCCACAACTTTTTGGCCTCCCACTCCTTTTTGGCCTTCAATTTTTTCTAGCCTCTACTTCTCTCCAGCCTCCCACCCCTTTTCGGCCTCCCACCCCTTTGATTTTCAATTTTTTCTAGCCTCTACTTCTCTCCAGCCTCCCACCCTTTTTTGGCCTCCCACCCCTTTTTGGCCTCCCACCCCTTGTCGCCCTCCAATTTTTTCTAGCCTCTACTTCTCTCCAGCCTCCCACCCCTTTTTGGCCTCCCACCCCTTTTCGCCCTCCAATTTTTTCTGGCGTCTACTATTCAACGCTCTTCCTCTACTTTTTGGCCTCCCACTCCTTATCGGCCTCCAAGTTTTTCTTGCCTCTGCTATTCACCGACCTCCCACCCCTTTCTGGCCTCCCACTTCTTTTTGCCTCCCACTCACTTTTGGCCTTCAAGTTTTTTCTGGCATCTACTTCTCTCCAGCCTCCCACCATTCTTTGGCCTCCCACTCCTTTTTGGCCTCCAATTTTTTCTAGCCTCTACTTCTCTCCAGCCTCCCACAACTTTTCGGCTTCACACCCCTTTTCGGCTTCCAATTTTTTCTGGCCTCTCCTTCTTTCCAGCCTCCCACCCTTTTTTGGCCTCCCACCCCTTTTTGGCCTCCCACACCTTTTCGGCCTCCAATTTTTTCTAGCCTCTACTTTTCTCCAGCCTCCCACCCTTTTCTGGCCTCCCACCCCTTTTTGGCCTCACACACCTTTTCAGCATCCAATTTCTTTTAGCCTCTACTTTTCTCCAGCCTCCCACAACTTGTTGGCCTCCCACCCCTTTTCGGCTTCCAATTTTTTCTAGCCTCTACTTCTCTCCAGCCTCCAACCCCTTTTTGGCCTCCCACCCCTTTTCGGCCTCCAATTTTTTCTGGCCTCTACTTCTCTCCAGCCTCCCACAACTTTTTGGCCTCCCACCCCTTTTCGGCCTCCCACACCTTTTTGCCCCCCTCTCACTTTTGGCCTACAGTTCTTTTCTGTTCTCTACTTCTCTCCAGCCTCCCACCCTTTTTTAGCCTCCCACACCTTTTTGGCATCCAATTTTTTCTAGCCTCTACTTCTCTCCAGCCTCCCACCCCTTTTTGGCCTCCCACCCCTTTTCGGCATCCAATTTATTCTGTTCTCTACTTCTCTCCAGCCTCCCACCCTTTTTTGGCCTCCCACCCCTTTTTGGCCTCCCACCCCTTTTCACCCTGCAATTTTTTCTGGCCTCTACTTCTCTCCAGCCTCCCACTCCTTTTTGGCCTCCCACCCCTTTTCCGCCTCCAATTATTTCTGGCCTCTACTTCTCTCCAGCCTCCCACAACTTTTTGGCCTCCCACCACTTTTCGGCCTCCCACAACTTTTTGACCCCCCACTCACTTTTGGCCTACAGTTCTTTTCTGTTCTCTACTTCTCTCCATCCTCCCACCCTTTTTTAGCCTCCCACACCTTTTTGGCATCCAATTTTTTCTAGCCTCTACTTCTCTCCAGCCTACCACCCCTTTTTGGCCTCCCACCCCTTTCGCCCTCCAATTTCTTCTAGCCTCTACTTTTCTCCAGCCTCCCACCCTTTTTTGGCCTCCCACCCCTTTTTGGACACCCACCCCTGTTCGGCATCCAATTTTTTCTGGCCTCTACTTCTCTCCAGCCTCCCACAACTTTTTGGCCTCCCACCACTTTTCAGCCTCCCACACCTTTTTGCCCCCCACTCACTTTTGGCCTGCAGTTCTTTTCTGGTCTCTACTTCTCTCCAGCCTCCCACCCTTTTATGGCCTCCCACACCTTTTTGGCCTCCCACCCCTTTTCGTCCTCCAATTTTTTCTGGCCTCTACTTCTCTCCAGCCTCCCACAACTTTTTGGCCTCCCACCCCTTTTCCGCCTCCAATTTTTTCTGGTCTCTACTTCTTTCCAGCCTCCCACCCTTTTTTGGCCTCCCACCCCTTTTTGGCCTCCCACCCTTTTTCACCCTGCAATTTTTTCTAGCCTCTACTTCTCTCCAGCCTCCCACCCCTTTTCGGCCTCCCACCCCTTTTCGGCCTCCAATTTTTTCTGGCCTCTACTTCTCTCCAGCCTCCCACAACTTTTTGGCCTCCCACCCCTTTTCGCCCTCCAATTTTTTCTAGCCTCTACTTCTCTCCAGCCTCCCACAACTTTTTGGCCTCCCACCCCTTTTTGGCCTCCCACACCTTTTTGCCCTCCCACCCATTTTGGCCCTCCTATTTTTTCTAGCCTCTACTTCTCTCCAGCCTCCCACAACTTTTTGGCCTCCCACCCCTTTTTAGGGTTCCACTCCTTTTTGGCCTCCAATTTTTTCTAGCCTCTACTTCTCTCCAGCCTCCCACCCCTTTTCGGCCTCCCACCCCTTTTGGCCCTCCAATTTTTTTCTGGCCTCTTCTTGTCTCCAGCCTCCCACAACTTTTTGGCCTCCCACACCTTTTCGGCATCCAATTTTTTCTGGCCTCTCCTTCTCTCCAGCCTTCCACCCTTTTCTGGCCTCCCACCCCTTTTTGGCCTCACACCCATTTTCAGCATCCAATTTCTTCTAGCCTCTACTTTTCTCCAGCCTCCCAAAACTTGATTGCCTCACACCCCATTTTGGCCTCCCACCCCTTTTAGGCCTCCATTTTTTCTGGCCTCTACTTCTCTCCAGCCTCCCACAACTTTTTGGCCTCCCACCCCTTTTCGGCCTCCCACACCTTTTTGCCCCCCACTCACTTTTGGCCTGCAGTTCTTTTCTGGTCTCTACTTCTCTCCAGCCTCCCACCCTTTTTTGGCCTCCCACCCCTTTTCGGCCTCCCACCCCTTTTGGCCCTCCAATTTTTTTCTGGCATCTACTTCTCTCCAGACTCCCACAACTTTTTCGCCTCCCACCCCTTTTTGGCCTCCCACACCTTTTTGCCCCCCACTCACTTTAGGCCTGCAGTTCTTTTCTGGTCTCTACTTCTCTCCAGCCTCGGACAACTTTTTGGCCTCCCACCCCTTTTCAGCCTCCCACACCTTTTTGCCCCCCACTCACTTTTGGCCTACAGTTCTTTTCTGGTCTCTACTTCTCTCCAGCCTCCCACCCCTTTTTGGCCTCCCACCCCTTTTCCGCCTCCAATTTTTTCTGGCCTCTACTTCTCTCCAGCCTCCCACCCCTTTTCGGCCTCCCACCACTTTTGGCCCTCCAATTTTTTCTAGCCTCTACTTTTCTCCAGCCTCCCACCCTTTTTTGGCCTCCCACCCCTTTTAGCCTCCCACCCCTTTTCGGCCTCCAATTTTTTCTGGCCTCTACTTCTCTCCAGCCTCCCACAACTTTTTGGCCTCCCACTCCTTTTTGGCCTTCAATTTTTTCTAGCCTCTACTTCTCTCCAGCCTCCCACCCCTTTTCGGCCTCCCACCCCTTTGATTTTCAATTTTTTCTAGCCTCTACTTCTCTCCAGCCTCCCACCCTTTTTTGGCCTCCCACCCCTTTTTGGCCTCCCACCCCTTTTCGGATTCCAATTTTTTCTAGCATCTACTTCTCTCCAGCCTCCCACCATTCTTTGGCCTCCCACTCCTTTTTGGCCTCCAATTTTTTCTAGCCTCTACTTCTCTCCAGCCTCCCACAACTTTTCGGCTTCACACCCCTTTTCGGCTTCCAATTTTTTCTGGCCTCTCCTTCTTTCCAGCCTCCCACCCTTTTTTGGCCTCCCACCCCTTTTTGGCCTCCCACACCTTTTCGGCCTCCAATTTTTTCTAGCCTCTACTTTTCTCCAGCCTCCCACCCTTTTCTGGCCTCCCACCCCTTTTTGGCCTCACACACCTTTTCAGCATCCAATTTCTTTTAGCCTCTACTTTTCTCCAGCCTCCCACAACTTGTTGGCCTCCCACCCCTTTTCGGCTTCCAATTTTTTCTAGCCTCTACTTCTCTCCAGCCTCCAACCCCTTTTTGGCCTCCCACCCCTTTTCGGCCTCCAATTTTTTCTGGCCTCTACTTCTCTCCAGCCTCCCACAACTTTTTGGCCTCCCACCCCTTTTTGGCCTCCCAGCCTATTTCTGCCTCCAATTTTTCCTGGCCTCTACTTATCACCTGCCTCCCACCATTTTTTGGCCTTCCACCCTATTTCGTCCTCCTTTTCGGTCTTCTTTTACACACAAAAATCAGCCGTTAGTGCTTTTCCAAACATGGCTATTAGATATTGATTGCTAGTCATTAACATGCATTTATAAAATGGATTAAGCAATGCTTCGACAACTACACATGCTCAGGGAAAAGTTCTTAACCTGGGCAGGGTTTTCAGTCTTATAATGAAGGTAGTTCACGGTCACGACACTCAAAGCTCATTCACAAGTTAATTAATTGATTAGTGCGTTTGCCAGGTTCTCAAATAACTCATCCTCAAAAGTGTAGACAGAAAAAGAAAAGGGAGCAGCAGGACAAGAGAGAAAAAGTGAGAGAGGAAGGGGGAGCAGGACAGAAGAATAGAAAGAAGAGTTATAGAGAAGAAAAAAATGAAAAAAATCAGAGAATACGAAAGAGGGGACTGGGACATATAGGGGGGGGGGGGGGGCAACAGGGTCCCAAGGACCTGGGACTCACCGCAGCTCTCGCTCTCAGCACTGCCGGGAGAATTTGACAGGTCAGATGCTGCTTTCTCCTTCCTTGCTCCTGCCCCTCTTCTTCTTCTGAAACTCCCGTCGCCTGGCTGTCCTCCTCCTAAAGGAATATGCTCACAAAAGCGGCGGCGCCTTTGCACGTGAGCGAATTCCGCGCTGCAATACCCGGTTTTAACCACAGGGCGGCAGCACTGGGCACAAAAAAACGGCCGCGCCACTCCGCCAGCCCGGCCCCGAGCTGCAGTACCGACATTTGCCCGCCGGGCGGCACCATCGCCCCATCCCGCCCCTCTGAGCATTTCCCGGCAGCAGAAATGACGCCCGCAGCAGCCCCCTTCTACCATCCCAACGCGGCAACTGCTCCCCGGGCGGACAGGGCTCGCGTTCCCCGGCCCCGGCAGCGCCGGCAGCGCGGCAGCAGACACTGCAGAGAGAGAGAGAGTTTTCACCCCGGCGGCAGCACAGCCGGGTGCTGAAGGCAGGAGGACACAGACGGAAAGCTGCTTTGTGCCAGAGGGGCAGCCGCGCTCAGCAGCGAACAGCACGGCCGAGCAGAGCCGGGGCCAGCGGCTGAGCTGCACAGCAGCGATGACACGCTGGGGACCCGCGGGTTCTGCGGGGCTTTTTGCACCTTTCCTCACCTCTGGGCTACCGGTGCTCTGCTCTCCTCCCCCGGCATCCACACCAGGCTCCCTGAGCAGGGCCTGTCCCTTCGAGAAGAGACGCCGCACAAAGTTCCTCCCCAGCCTGCCCTCCAGCGCGCAGCGAGCCGGGCGGCAGGGAAAGCAGAGACCCGTTGGGCTGGGAGATGTCCTCAGCAGGGGACCCCAGAGCCCGGGAGGGTCCGTCTTTGCTCCGGGCAGCCGCGGAGCCCTGCGCTCCTTGCCGCTCCTGCCAGCAAGCACTTTGCTGCCTGCAACACTCAATACTTGGTGGGCTGGAGGGGCTGTTCTGCCACTGGGTCAGGCAAGCAGCTCAGTTCCTTTGGCTGCCTAATTCACCTCCTTACAACACACACTTCAACCCTCACTTTCTTTAATTGAGACCCATCTATCTCCTGGCCTGCCAGCCATTTTCAGCTAGCAACACAGCTGACATACAGTGCTGGTAGAAATCTAGCGGTCATCTTGCTTTGATGGCAAAAGGCTTTTGTAACTCGAACATCTGACCTGTCAGAAGGACTGCAAGGCAAGAAATACGCCTTTACTTGAACAAGGAAGACACCAGCCCAAGAGCTGTGCACAGCAATATGCAGCTGCCTGGGACCGACACCTTTTTCTGCTAAAACCAGAGCGCAGCTCCCTCGGGAAAAGCCATCGACAGCGCAGAATGTCCCTCTGCTTGCCCTGCGCCGGGTGCCCGGAGACCAGCCTCTTCCTCTTGACTGGAGCGTGCAGCAGCCTGTTGCCTGACATTTATCCCCCCTCTCTTTCAAATGCATCTAAGGACACCTCATCACATCCCTTGGAATCTCATGGTGTGGAAAGCAAATTCTCTCTTTCCTTTAATGCCTTTTACCCTCCTTCAAAGACTCTAGAAGCAAGAAAGTAGTAGCCATAAACTGATTTTATTATTTTTGAAAAATGGAATGTTTCGCTATCAGAAACCTTAAGTGATGTTTGACCAAGAACACATTTATTACAAAAAAAAAAAAACAAAACAACAAACTGACAAGTTGACATTATTATTTGGCTACAACACAGCAGCAGTCTTGCTTTTTGTAATCACAAATTCAAGGTGACTCTGTTTTAATAAAACTCACCACCATTGTCATCTGGCATTAAAAAAAGATATATTTATATAAGTATATATATAGTGCTTTCAGTAGCGGCGGGTAAAACGAGGTTCAGTCGGTCTGTTTGTCCGCTCTTGGCCCGCAAACGCTCCTTGTATTCCGCTACTCTGCATCATCTGGCTCTGGTTTCCAACTTGTGTGAAGCCTCCGCGCCTAAGAACAAGACCAGATAAACTGAAAGTTGCCCAGAAAAGTTAATACTACTGTGACTCTGAGAAAAGATGTTTGCTTAGGTTTTTTTTCTACTTGCCAATCCATAGTTAAGTAGAAGCTGAAAGTAGTATTTTTCACAATTGACACAGGAATTTCTTCTTTTATACAGATTGGTCAACTATTATAAAAACATTATAAGCGCTCTGACAAAGCTTCTTACCCCGACATCCCTCCTCGATTCATCACATGGCCTGGTCCTGACTGACCAGGCATGCTTCTATCACCACCTAATTTTAAAAAAAAAGAAAAAAAAAGGCAAAAAAAAGACAGACTTTTGTGTTTTCCTAATAAAAAAGCCACCTCGTTCCCAGAATTTTATTTGCGTTCTCGGTAATGCTGTTAAAGCTCCATAGGAATTTTAACTACTGCTAGAAGTTCAGCAGCAGTAATTCACAGAAAAAACCACGATCACACTGGTAAGCAGCAAGTGTACCTTGCCATCTCTCATGATCCCGTCCCATCATTCCTCCATCCACATTTCCCTGCCATGAACGATCTTGATGCCCCTCTAACTTTCGACCATGATCTCCCCAGTCACGTCCATCTCTTAAAAAAATAAAAGAACATCTTCTAGGTGTGTCCCTTATCCATTTAGCAGCATAGGGTAAAGCCAAACAGTGTACCCCATACAAAAGTGTATTAAATTGTTAATCAAGCTGTATCTATAGCCACTCAATCATTGCAGTAAAAACTGGTCAAAGAAAAACGACGAGAAACTTGTGCAAAGGATGCTGTTCAGCAACAAAGCTCGTCTTCTTCTGATCTAGAGACATAATTAGTATCACAACAATCTAAAATACTCAAACATGGAACAATTCATTGACTGCCATTCCTCTGTCTGTTATATTTATGTAGAACTGAACATTATGAATCTGGAAAATGCCCAGCTCATCTAGCTGGTTTAAAGAGAAACTGCTATGATTCCAGATGAGTCTCAGCTCCCCACCTCCACTGTTGCAGAGATTCTGACTCTATGTCCTTAAAACCTGACTGCTAGCCACCAATGTAACTCTGGAAGACGTTACGGGAGCATCTGGTACAGGACTGAACCTCATTTGTAGAAAATAAAATTATTTCCAAGAAGACCAGTTATGAGCTGAGCTAACTGAGCAGCAGCACTTCTGTACTCACTACAACGCTCCCTTCTCCTGATGCACGGGGGAGCTACGTGTGTGAATTCCTTGCTTCTCCAGATGCTGGAAGAAACTATCTGGAGAGAGGATTCACACCTGTCAAACTGCTTCCGCTGTCACCCTTCAAAGGTTCACCGAGTGTTAAAATTTTAAGAATCAACAAATCACTTCCCTTATTTCATATGCACTAACCGTGTTTGTGGAGGTATTCCTCTCCCTTCGCTCATTCTTCTGTCAGACCCATAGCCACCCCAACTATCACGAGAGTGACGATCGGGCCCTCCATGGCGTTCATCTGGGTAATGCTGGAAGGCAAACGGTACAGAATTATGCTAAGAATCAATACAGGTTTTCTTTTAGGATTGCAAAAATTCAGATCCTCAGAGGTTGCCTTTCTATAAGCTGTCAGAAAACAATACGGTAGCTGTCTTGTTTTTTACCGGTTTCATTGCTGCCACTGTGCGCAGTTCACTCTAGGCAGATTCTAGCTCCGCTCACTGGCGGGAGAAGGCTTTTTGTTCGGTAAGGGGTGGGGGGTTTTTTTGTTTGGTAGGGTGTTTTTAAGGTTTACATTCTGGCTCCGGATTGTTAACTTTAATATAGAAGATCTACCTGCTTCCTACCTCTCTTCAAAAATGAAAGGGTTTATATACCATTGCGATACTGGTTTTCACACCTGTCCTTTTACAGTCATTTGCCTTGTTCCATTGTAACACCAGTTGTTTTCTACAAACCATTTGGATAAAAGTCAGACCAGAGAAAGGATCCCTTGCCAGCTAAGTTTAAGACGCTACAGTAACTACCTCTTAACGCAATGCAGACAAGTAAGATGGTAAACCTGAAAACTTTTATCACCACATACCAGCCTGAAAAGATGCTGTACTGTAGCTCCCATTGCTTGGAGGTTTCTCCCCGCCCCAATCTGTGGCTACCGCCCTAAGTGAGCGGATAACTTAGTAAGTTACATTCTGCATGTTAGCATGGAAAACCAGTTGCTGCTTGAACAGTTTAAACCCAGTGGTGGTTGCATTTAAGAACCAGACTGCACATGCACTCTGTTCTTTCCACTTTGGCATCAGTTTGTTTGGGTTTTTAAATGAAGCTGTTATTTAGGTATAACTCACCTGCCCGTCTCGATCTGGTATTCCTCTCGAACTGTCTCTTCTGGAACAAAAAAAAGAGAAGTTTCAGTTGAATCAGCACAGTAATCATAATTCCGATGTCTGTATGAAATAGCACGTGAAAATTTATCTTCGTTAGGTTGTGAATTTGAAGGCCAACGTTTGTTTAGGGGCACAATATTCAAGTAAATTCTCATTTCGTAGCATAGAAAGAGATCAAAGTAACATCCATTACTATAATATGGGTAAGCAAGGCATCACTGTGGCATGGTGAGATACTCAATGGTACCGAGGGAGAATACTTGAGTGAACCTACCAGTATCAGAAATTAGTTACCAGCAAAAGCAAAGCAGCATGGTTTTTGCCAAAGATCCTTTGAGAGCAAAACAGAAGTCTCAATAGCACTACACAGAGATTATTCTTGCATTCTGTGGAACTAAAAATCTGAGTTAGCTAGGCTTCAAAGATGAAAGCAGGTAAAGTTTTGAAGCAAAAGGAAATGGCTACATCTTAGGCTAAGCAACAGGGAGTCATAGACCAGATTTCCATACATCTCGAGAGAACCTGTAGGATCTCCCTTGGCATCACAGCGGACTACATCAGGACTTGACCTCTTTCCGGTATGTTCGTAAATAATGGAAACGCATGATTGCAAGCGCATATAAAATTAGACACAAGAAATGCACAAGGGTCATTTGTTTAGCTCTTCTCTTTTGACACCCTTCAAGCCATTAGTAAGCCACAAAAAGACACCTTATTCCCATAAAGGTACAGGAAGAAAAGACACCGCCTTGCCGACCTGTCCAAACAATGATCTTGGTATCGGCCACGATCCCTGTGGTCAAAGTCGTGGAATCGGTCTTGACGGCTAAATTCAGAATGATACCTATCATCCATTGCCATTCGCTTTGCCTCTGGCCAGTACGGGTCATCTCGCCTACAAAAAAGGTCACAATTACTAGTAATCTCAAAACAATTTTCCTCTCCTCCTCTCTTGTTACCAAACCTCATTTAATCCAATTGCCACAACAATTATTTTTGATCTATAATCAAAATCCCTCGTGTGTTAAGCAGGCATCACGTTTCAGTTTCAGAGGAAGCTAGGTGTATTGACGCTATACAAAAATCTTCATCTCAGTATGTGCTGATGCGAGAAGAGAATGAGTATCTGTTCCCACTAGCAATCCTACTTCGGAGACAATATGCATGGTTTCTATACTCTGTCACTCCTCTTTTGGAAATAAGAATTTTAATCCTGTTGTAATAAAACTGTGCTTACAGGTATACGAGTATAACATTTGCTCTTTCTCAAGATCGGTATTAAAGTGTTAAAAGCAACATGTAAAGAGTTTTTCGGTTGTGAGCTCCCAAGACTGCTTTAGCAAGAGTACTCACAATTTACATAGGCTTTAGAATGCGCTATCTGTAACTGGATGCGGTTGAGGAGTTTGGAATCTCATCACAGTTATTGTTACCTGCCATCAGGATCGTAAGGCCTTCTCATGGCAGATCGCCGCTCTTGTTCGTAGCGTAGCTGTTCCTGCTGACGTCGCAGCTCTTCCCTCTCTCGCTGGATTCGTTCTTGTTCTCGTCTCCTTTCCTGCTCTATGTGCATTCTTTCCCTCTCTAATCTCTCCCTCTCCAAGCGCTCTCTGTCAAGACGCTGCCTTTGAAATTCAAGTCGTTCTCGCTCTCTCTGGAGCCTCTGCCTTTCATCCCGCTCATGAATAGCTTGAAGCCGTTGTTCTCGTTCTCTCCTCTCTCTCTCTCTAATTGGAAAAGAGATATTCTGTTTTCACATGTATCATACTAATTATTGTTTAGTTTTGTGTGCTTGACGGGTAGAATGTCTGCATTTAGATAATATAGGCCTGTGGGAGACTCGGAGGCACCCTACCTATCATTCTTGAGATTCCTGCCCTGCTGTGGGCAAGATCAAAGCACAGTGGAAAGCTAGGCCTGCAAAAATTCACAATATACACAGGCGAAAGCAGCAGGTTCGAGGTCTTTTCTTTCTTATCCTCTTTCTGGCTAGCAAGGACCAAGCTCCGTGGTGCCAGTGTCCCCACTTGCGTTCCTCTGCCCTGGTGCTGCCGCAGAGATCCCCCAGGTCACGAGGTAACGAGAATAAATTTACTCTTTGCGTTTCATCTGTGGTTTTGTGGTTGCTGCTGCATCCTGCCTGTGATGGTTCACACAGTGGGGTTTGTTTGCCCCCCCCCTTCTTAAAAAAAAAAAAGTTTCTACATTCTTCCCACTACCTGCTTAAATGCGAACGATCTCTTCCCAACTAAATCGCAGCTGCTTAGTGGGGTGGGGGGAAGTAACGAAGTCCACGTCCATACAGATGAAAGAAGAAAGGGTAAGCGTTCTGCCTAAGTAACACGGTATCTACTCTAAGTCAGCTCTGAGAAAGCTTTCATAAAGCACAGCACATCCTAAGACAGAAGTCTGACAAACAGAAAGTATTTATGAACTTCCAGGGGGAAAAAAAAAAAACCTCAAGTATGTAAATTCAAATCTGATCAAGCAGAACGTGAGACCTGAAAGCACCTAGAAAGTTGTTATTCAGCAAGAGTCTCACAAAAAGCATAGGCTTAGAGAAGATCAATTTCAGTACTGAAAACCTTCATAATTTGGCATCATGTCTGTTCTAGCAACAGAACAGTATCAAATCCATCTGAGATACTCATGTTGGAGGGCCAGCACAACACTACTTTGCAACTTTGCAGCCTGATCAGAAACACAGATAAGGGAAGTAAAAACAAGTGCCATTCAAAGTTTAGAGCGAAACTGGGAAAAACTCACCGGCGTCTTTCCGTTTCCCTGATTTCTCGCTCCCTCTGTCTCTGACGTTCACGTTCTCGCTGTTCTTTGATTTTATCAAATGATAAAATATCTTGCTTTTCTTTGCTCTCGGATTTGCGATCCTGGCTTTTTGTACTCTGAGTTAAAGCAAAACAATACATTAGCTGACCACGGTGCATTTTTAGCTAAAATTCCTAGGCAAAAGGCCTACCTTATGCTGACCTGAGCAAAACAGAGTACGATACCTTCTCAGACGTAAATAATGTTGGAATTTCGTGGAAAAGTAGGTCGGGGAAAAGTACCCCGAATTTGGCTAGAACTTCTAAAGACTTTAAATATATATAAATACCAAGAACACGTGATCTGACTTGCACCGGTGGAAAATGATACACCGTTTTAAAGGTCACCCATTAACACACTCCACACTCATCATCTTAACACCATTTTCATGTTGCAACTCTACTTCTCCAACTAAGGCAGCAGCAACAAAAACTATAAAGAAGGTGAAGCATAAGCATTTACTTCTGCACCATCACTGACACCCTACTGCCTTCTAAAAAGTTATAAAAGGATAACTCTTCCAAATATGCAAGGCAAAAAAACCCTTCAAATATATGCATCTAAAGCTATTTGACACCTATTTTTACACAGAGGCTTCTCAGAGTTGTACTTACCCTCTCTTTTGATGTAGAAGTTTTCACACTAATAACTGGTTCTCCTTTAGATTTGTCCATTACCACTGTCCTTTCAGCTCCTCGACTTGCTAGAAAACAAAATACATCTGAGAATAAATAATACGCAAGACATACAAAAAGTCTTGCAAGATCTAAAACTGTCAAGATACTTAGCAGTAAAAAGTTATTTTATTGAGGTTTAAAATAACTTACGGAAGATTACATTTATGATTTAAATAGCTTACCAAGATTTGGCCAAGTTGGGGATTGGGGGCAGTAAAGCTATCAAAATTAGAGTAGTTTTTTCTGGCAGGGATGACAGTTAAAAGAAAGCAAATTTAATTTCATTCTTCCGTCTGCAAAACACATTCCTTTGCCACAGTTAAAAAAACAACAAAAGAAAACCCAAAATAAAGCATACAGAACCACATGCTGTGTTAGGTCTAAACCCAGCGGTAGTTCCATAAAATTCACAGTTTACCATTTCGAGTATTTAAAGCCCAGTAATTACGAAAACTCTGTTGCTAAGTTACTAGCATTCTAAGTCACAAAAAAAAGTTTTCAAGGTATTTTCTGGTATTTTTTTGTTCAACAGGAAAACCTCAGTATTACTAAGTACGCCTCATGGTCTTTTTACTGAATTATGAATCGCACCCAATAAGAACACCGAGTTTTGCACAGGCTGAAGTCTTCATATCAACCACAATTCTGAAAGTTTACACTTGGTCCTACATTTCCTACTTAGCTGATAAGGGAAATTTTTCTGGATGCAAAGTAGCAGCTTTGTCACAGTAGTTGTACCAATTTTTTTATTTTATTTTTTTTTAAAAACAAGTATCCTTGAAAACATTTCTGAAAGGCAGCTAGAATTACCTGATTTGCTTGCCCTAGATCGATCACAGGATCCGGCCTTTTGTTCATCTTTCTCTTTTCCTTCTTTTTCATCTTTTCCATCTTTTTCTGATTTCTTAGCATCATCTCTTTTGTCGGTCTTCTCCTCCTTCTTAATACCAACAGACCTATAGGTGAACTTTGCTTTAATATGGGACCTAACAAAAAGTGCTATACATCCACTCTCATCAAGCCAACCATGTCCAAAAAAAACCAAACCAACCCCAATCACCCAACCCTAAAAACCTCAACACAAAAACCCTCCAAAACATACTCTCAGAAAACCCACTCCCAGTACCTTCCACGCTGCTGTGCTGAAGCCAATGTATACTTGATTAAGAGTAGCAACCAATACTAAGCTAAAGCTGACCAGAAGTGAGAAAAAACAGATAATCCTTCTGAGTATTTGGAGACTTCAAGTGCTAGAAGTAAAGTTTTCTGTTCTGCCTGTAAGTTCATGTTTAGCACAGGGGGAAGAGGGCCCACTCAGGTAGAGGCTGAGCTCCCCGGAAGAGCTTTTGTAAACAAATAACTTAAAACACCACATACAAGCAGGCCAGCCTGCCAAAGCATCTCCTCTGCCAAATCTTTTAAAATGTTATGAGAGAACAAAAAGTAGTAAAGCAAAATGGCTCTTTTAAAAGCCACAGACCACTTGAAAAACAAATATTGAACTATCGCTCACTAACTGTCCAAACAGTCTATCAAAAAGACAGACTAAAATCCTGGAAATATTTGTCATTGAGAAGAGCAGACCAAGCCAGAGTCACATCAGAAGATGAGTGATTCTGATAAAAATAATGTTTTATCTAGAAATGAGTTCATTAACTATCTCCTGATATAACTGACAAGTTTTGATACTAAACCCCGAAGAGCTCCATCTTTCTGAACAGAGGGCCAATTAGATTCACTCGCTGCTGTAGAACACCGATTTCACTTTCTCAAATATTACTCTTATTTCAGATGCAGCGTGAAGCAGCAAATTGAGATTTACTACAGTTACTGTTCACTTCGGTCATGTGGCTGCATTTCAAATGAGTGGCCTTTAAACACAGAAAAATAGCATAAAACACTTTACTTCTCAGATTTGGACTCTGCAGAATGGTGCCTGTCTTTATCCTTCCTTGTTTCACCTTCCTTTTTGTCTGAAGGCTTTTTCCCAGCCGGTTCATTTTTTGCCTAGAATTTTAGCCAGAAATATTTTTACAATAAGAGACAGACATTAAACTCGCACACTTTTATTTTCATTGCACTGTCACGGAGTAGCTACTGCTTACCTTCTCCACGGAAATCATTTTTCCGTGCAGCTCTGTTCTGTGGAGATGATTAATACACTTAGTGGCTTCTTCAGATGTTGACATTGTAACAAAGCCGTAACAGCGAGCACCAGGACTGCGAGCATTTGTCACTACTTTTGCACCAACCACCTTTGGGAGAAAAATTATTCTGTGTTTGCAGATCTGTCACCAAGTAAGTTCTAACTTAATCACCATTTGAGCAGCTCTGTCTACCGGTACCACACAGTATAGCACAGGGAAGAAATATGCTCGGCACACGTTTCATCGGCATTCTCAGAAGACAGCATTGCTAGGCTCGTATGACAGGCAGCAAACGTTACTATTTTAACTTGACCTCTATACTGTCGCGCAACCGCGTTCTAGAAGCGCCTGACTAAAAACTACTGCACAGAATATCACATGAACAGCATTTACACCCGTGTCAACAGCAACACAAACACAGATGAAAGGGTTCAAATTTAAGATTATTCCACCTGTTCTGAAAAAAGTATAAAACAAGAACTACCACCACTTTGTCATTTCTTACAGGACACCTCTGCTAGTTTCTATCCACAGACGACAATCTCTGACAGCACAGAGGCACACGCTTAGCAACACAAACATTTAATATTACGTTCAGAAATGTATTAGGAGGAAGGGGAGATGGTCGTGGAAAGAGGTCCCTTCCGCAACTTCTGCTCTCATAACCTAACTGGCACTGAACAACAAATGGAAGCCTGCCCTCAAAGACTAGATTTCTCAAAGGAATACCCCTTGAAATGGAACAGTTTAGAAGAGCATTAACTATCGCCAGACACCCAAGAGGTATAATTAGACTACAGTGCACTAGATGACAACCCACCAGTCTCTCCTGTAAATAATTGCCTCATTCTTACAGATATTGCACAGATTCTCTGAAACCTGGACTTCAGTCCCTCCCGGGCCCCATGTCAGACAACCTTCTTTATAAAGTATGTTACTTTCTTGTGTTCTTTTCAAACTCTGTATCTGAAAGTTAAGTGTTTAGCCTATGCAGTTATTCATTAGGAAAAATAAGAGCTAAATTTAAGGTCATCCTTTGCAACTGATAAAATGTTTTCTTAATTTACATAACCACTACATACCTTCCCATACTTGCTGAAAAGATTCTTCAAGTCTGTAGCTCTAGTAGAGGATGAAAGTCCACTAACCCACAAATTTCTGCCAGAACCACTACCGGCACGGCCTAAGGTACGAAAAAGCCAAACACAAAAGGACCGTGTAGCAGAGAATGCAACAGTGAAAAACTAAACGCCCTACAAATGTTTTTTTCTTCATAAACCTCTTCAAATGCAATTTTACTTATATCTCTTCCAATCAATCTTAAAAAAAAAAAAAATCAATAAACACATTGCAGCCTGCAAAAATGAACCTCTGAAGTGCATACTTGATGTGCATTTGAGTAGTCTCAATGAGTTTTCATCTACGTATTGTATTACTACACTTCAATCGCTTCTATGAGAACTACAAAGTATTAAATGTTAATTCACAAGAGACTTGTTTTTTTAAAAAAGCCTGTCAGTTAGTAAGGTTACAGAAGTTACGTGAAATGAAATTTACAAGTCATGCTTTGAAGGCCTATGTTACAACTGCATTGAGGGTTCACTGACTTAACAGTCACTACCAGAATTGCCGCTCAGAGTATAAACCTATAGATTTAGGCATCTGTTGAGATTTTTCAGACAACTCCTGGTCTTGCCAGTACCTATCACCATTCACAAAGCTACAACTCCAGTATAACTATTACAGTGAAGATGCGGACATTCTTAGGGAATTAAGACACGAAAAATAAGCAATGCAAGAAAGGCAAGTCAAAAAGTGAGCAGAACTATTATTAGTCTCTATTCAATCCATTCAGTGCTTACTTACTACAACTGAGTCACAAGTAATGGTTAGATTTGACCCCATTAACATTTTTTTTCAAGTCATTTGTACATTTTTTTAATAAAAATACCATACCTTTCTCATCCTTTGAGATTATCTTTGTATCTCTGTCCTCCTCAACAGGGCTAAAGACAAAACACCACATTATTCAACCAATAATATGCAAAAAGAACATTAATTCTAGATTGTGCACTAAAACTGGATACCTACCAGTAAATTAGTTCTGAAATAAAGTCTATCTTTGCAAATTTATAGAAGAGTGACAGGAAATATGGGATTCGTATCCTTAAATGGTCAATTCTGTTTTGCAGATGACAGAAATAAGAGTAATTTAAGAAAACAACCTTTGAAGGTTGAGGAAGGAAAGAAATCAAACCCTCTGTGTTTAAAAAAAAAAAATCTGCACATGGAGAAATAAAACAGACTCTTTAGGAATAGGCTACATTTTCATCAGTCTCGGTGGCCAATTGAAGGAAACAGCTTATTCGCATCACTTAACGACCAATGAAAAAAAGATAGCATCTGGTCTATAACGGAGAAAAAACAAACCTCTTTTTCTGATCACCGCCCTCACTGGTTGAGGACTCTTTAGTAGCAGGGGATTCCTCAGAATTAGCTTTGTCTTCTGTTTTCTTGGCATCTTCTTTGCTATCTTTGGCTTCAGGACCTGCGCCTTTTTCCGCTGTTTCCCCACTAGAGGCTTCCAGGCCTTGGGAGCGTTTGCTACTCTGATCGCTTAGGGTCTCTACTACTAAAGATTCAGAGTCCGGTTTCTCTTCCTCTATTGTCTGTTCACTTGTCTCCCCTTTTGCTACAACTAAACGCTTTGCTTCCTTCCTTGCCATAGCTTGTGCCGATTTGCTGTCCAAATCTAAAGCATCTTCCTCCAACTGAGCGGCAGCAAGAGCGTCCTCTTCCTCCGCTAGCCTCTTGCCTGGCACCACGTTACTTGCTTCCTGTGCATGCGGCCGCTCCGCTTCAGAAGTTTCTTCGTTAAGTAGTTCAGATTTACAAGTTTCCCCCAAAATGTCGAGTATTTTCTCATTTTCTACGGATTTAACAGGAATAGAATGGCACAAGATTTAATCACCAGGGAAATACAGCAATCACAAATGTGGAACTGGCATGGCTGCCACACTAACACCAAGAGAACTTCTAAGCTACACAGAGATTGGAAAACCCTAGTGTACACAGTGTTAAAAGTACTATGCTAACTGCTGTCTGACAAACTACCAAATCAGCCCTAATATGTTAACAGGGAAGAAAAATGCCCCCACAGACTTAACAAAAACCTTCTGGCTCATCCTTGATATTCTTCATGAAATCGTTCAGCTCTGTTTCTTCTCTAGTTAGCTTCCAGAGTCCAAGATGCTTAACTGAACGTATCAAGGCACTGAGAGTTCAATTTCCAAATTTCTGTGAAATTCTTTTAGCAGACAGTCCAACATGAGAACTGGGCATCTTCTGATGGTGCACAAGTATGTTTGCAGTCCAGAAAGCGAATAGGATCTGTAGAAAATTCCTGCGATGATAGCGTATTCCTTCTTCTGAAGTCCAGACACTCTTTAATTTCTGTTCTGTACCAAAGCTTTGTTTTACCTACACTCCTGTATTTATATTCATAGAACTACAGTACAGTGTGATATCACAAGATCTGTTTTCAGAACCTTTACATCTTTAAGGCTCATTCCTTAATGCCACTGTAGGTAACAGTTCTATGGAACCATTTCTTCACATTAAATACATGTTTACAAAAAGAAGTTATTCACAGATCTGGTGATATGACTGGGTTTCCAATCTCTATGACCCTGCATGACCTGGATTGTCCACTATAATAACGTACGCTACAGTAATGCATTAAAAAAAAAAAAAAAAACAACCAGGGACACAAAAATAATTAAATGAAGAATGGAACTGTTTCAATCCCCAGGACTTTTTTTTTTTAAATTTAAACAAACAAAAAACCAAAACAAACAAACAAAAAACCAATAAAACCACAAAACCAAAAACACAGTACCTGGCTCCAAAGGTAACTCTTCAAGTTCCTGCAGTGAAAAAAATTTAAAAAAAAGGAGAAATATCAGTATTTCATAAGTCATGATGTTATTCTGAATGACACCTCTCATCCCCCCAAGACATGGGAGAATTTAAGGAGTTACTATATAAATTTAGCCTCTGTCAACTCTGAAAATATTGGATTTTAAATAAATTTCTCACAAGAAGGTTTAATGTTACTTTTTAACACCTTCAAATTTTACCAAATGTGTAAAAACTTCACTATTTCTCAAATTCAGACACTGTGAACACACAGTATGCATTTGCATAGGTAAATAAATCAACAACTGTAAGTAGCATAGAACAAAGCTTATCTTCGTGTTACCCTTCTCTAGAGTCTACCTTACAAAGTCTGCTTTCTGAAAACAGGATTGATAGAAACGCCAGCTTTACCTGGAGCTACAAGTGTCCTTAACCTACCACGAGTGATCTGGAAACAAGGCCTGTATTTCAAGAATAGATCAATTTCAGCTTTCTTGTCAACATGTGACACCTACGCTTTTAATGGAAGTTAGATATAATGTAAGCCACTGAGTTGGTTTATACAACAGAGAAAAAGATTCCAGCCTACCGCTCAAACTCAGTATGATACATACATTATCTATATATGACCTGATAGATATACAGAAAGATATATATATATATATGTATCTTTGTCCATGATTGAATTAGGAAGGCATTAGTTTCTATTCTTTGTAGAATAAGAATGCACCCACGGTGTACTACTCGTACACATACTGTTTCAGCATACAGTTTATATGGCATATATTATGCCTTTTTGTTTGTAAAGAAAAACTGGTTACCATTTACCTTTATTACAGTTAAATCAGATGAAGCAGCATCTAAACTGTTTCCAACATCTTCAACCTCTACCTTTAAAAAGTAAATGGAAGACATTTTGTTATCTATAAAAGAATGGTACAGTGAATGAAACCTGAATGAGAAATCGAAGATTTTACTTTCACTGACAACTGATATTAAGCGAACGTATCCAGCATCCAAAACAACCAATAAGGGTAAAAACTGACCAATGACCCCCAGGCCTCTTCCCAATCCCCACCAACTGAATAAGCTTCCTCATTACCTCTCAAATATGTTGGGCGGCTCAGAAAAATCTTTTAAGGGTGGAGATTCCAACAGCAAACTCTCTTACTCTTTCTTTTTTACAGCAACAACATAGAGACAAAAAGCCTATGGGCCTCAATAGCTGTTTTCTTTACCGATAAAAGAAGACTGCGGGAGCTGACCTGGACGCCAGTAGTTTAGTCACTGAAAAAAACTACTTTCTGTTTATTTCTATTTGACTTGTGTCAGGTGGGATATGCTTGGGGATAGGGGGTTAAACTTATTTCTGCAGCTTTCAGATTTGGGGCGGGAACCATCCAACTTTAGAATCTTGTAGTCCTGACTGATGTCACAATGCGCATACACAACAAAGAGTCTAATACTTCTCTATTAGATAGGGCAGGAATAACTTTCTTCAAATGCTTTGTTGTACATTTCAGGAGGTAAACACTTGACTTTGGGGAAAAAATTATCTTCTAGCCCAGACAGACAATGTCAAATAAACAGTGCAACAGCCAGACGAACACGGAAAGCCAACATAAAAATACTTTCAACGACTGAGTAACTGCAAGACCCTATCTTAACAGAAAAATAATCTAGAATATAGTTCCCAGAATGTTGCTGTTCAGATGAAGTGAAGTAAATAAGGCTACAGCATTTGTATGCCTCACATGTCCTCCTAAATAAAGGAAAAACATGAAAATGGGAATGTAAACATAAAGTGAAGCAGAGAGATCAAAGCGTGATTAAAACAAAAGCCTTTCTGGATTAATTTGTACAGTTATATGTGTACAAACAACATCTAAGCATTTTAAAAATCAAGAATGCTATTTCTACAAATATGTAGAAGAAGAAAAAGCAATGACCATGAAAACTGGTAGAGCCCCAAATCATTTCAAATACTCTTTAGCTACTGTTTTGCTATTTAATTAAAAAAAAAAATTAAAAAAGGAAAAATGAATCTGATTCCACACACATAAGAGATGCATACCATCGCTACTGGTATTTCTCTTGATTCTTCTTTAATTTCTGAAAATTGTGGGGATGCCTCCAAGTTACCTACAGCATATTCTGTAGGCTGATCTGGAAGTTCTTTCACTTCTGCATCTGTATTTTCTTTACTATCAGACAGTGAGTCAAGAATATTATCAGCACTGTAATCCTCTCCGCAATCTACCGCATTGCCATTATCTATTTCAGCTTCATCTAACACACTAATATCCATCATGTCAATATCCTGCAAGTTATCCAAACTTGCTTCAATATCCTCCTGTAAAAAGAAAAAAAGTATGTATAATAGTCATTGTAACTTTAGAGCAATGCTATCATTATTTCACTTAAAACACAGCCTCACATACCTGTCCATCTCCCGAATCCTCTTCTAGGCCATTATCTTCTACTCCCTCTTCATCTGGTCTACGTCCTAACAACATTATGATCATTAGAATAAAAAGAAGGTAACAATATGTATCCTTCAAATTTTACTTTTTCATCAGAGATGGTATTCCATTCAGTTTAGTTATCTGTTTTTTCCTTATTTTCCACAACTGAATATACCATACCATATACCATCCCAGTTCTGTAACTGAGAAACATGCTACAGTCCAAGGTCTGTCACGAGTTCAAGAAGCACTGCTGTGCACTCCCCAGAACATTTGGCTCAGCTGAGGTTGCAGTAATTTATTACCTCAACCTTTTATTTCTTTACAGACATTCACTAGAAGAAAAAAAGAAACCAAACGAAAAACCCGACACAAAACAATGAAAAAACCCACTCTACATGTAAGCATTACTGCGGCGCTCCAGTCACCAGCTGGACACATTATATATATATATATGGAACTGACATTACTGAAAACAGTACGCTAGCTTCAGCACCAAATAGTAACTCCTGAAACTCTGAGCTAAGTAGTTGTTTCATCTTTTATGAATGTCATTTTCCTCAAAAACTACAAGCACATTACAATAAAAAAAGGGAAAGGTTGTTTTAGAGTCAAGAGGAACATCATGCCTATTTCCATCCCAATACTAAAAGTGCTGTAAGGTACATTAGGTATTTTTCTGAGACTTGAAAATGAACGTGATCAAATTACCGAAGATCTCTGGTTTTACTCACAGTTGTGACATTTATTCTCTCTCCAGTTAAAATTTTACATTTTAGTTTGCAAGCAAATGTAATACCGCTCCAAACTGGATGTAGTAACAAAAATCTGGGTCAAACAAATTAGTTGGCAAAACATTTGAGCTTCATCTACCAAAGTTACATTTTTGTGTAAACCAAAATTAATAAATTAATTAAAAATCCTTCATCTAAGCTAGTTATTCTGCAAGCTCTAATAAAAAAGTTTCAACGTTATTTGATTACAAAAGAAAATCAAAAACTGTGCTAATTAATCTTAGAAAAATACCATATTAGTTACTTAGTAATTCCTGCTACAGATCTCAGGGAACTCTGAGAAAACCAACAGATCCTTTGAGTGGACCAACTCCTACCTTATTAAATCACATGAAGTTCTGTGAATAAATGACCAGTAAGTTTAATACCATACCACCCATCCCTAGAAACCTGAGCACAAATGTGGGTAAGAGTACCAGTAACATACGGCATTAAAGGTCAGAACTGAGGAACAAAAGATTCAAGCTTGCTTAAATTTCCTCCAGAGAACCATTTTATCCAAATCTGGCTCAGGCAAGTAACGTTAGCTATAGCGTTGGAACTGCAAAACATTCAGCAACAGTATCAAAATTAAACCAAGCACTTTTCCAAAAGGAAAAGCAGACTTCAGAATAAAGATTAGTAAGCTTCCATTTCATGAGTAAAAGTTGCTAGAAAACTCAAGGGGACCAGGTGGAGATCCTCTCTAACTGCCCTGTACCTTTGCTGCTTCTTTTTGAAGTTTTCTTCATGATATTTTCTGAAACCACTGGAATTTCATCAGGATTCCCCCCTTCCTCCTCAATAGCCTATTAAGGGGAAAAGATAAAGATAGACATCAAGACAGACACAAAAATTCTGTTTGCGCATTTCTGTTGAGTTTAAGAGCTGGACACCAGAGGCAGAAACAAGAATCTAGCACTTCAAATTAAGACAGCAGCAACTCGGATATGCAAACCAAAGACTACCAGATCAAAGCAACGAGCACACGGGGAACAGTAATGTGTTGGTGTAAAGCTTCTGGAAAGCAGTCAGCAGCATAACCTAGACAAAAAAAAAAGTCTGCAACAGTGCACAGATACCCCCGGGGCGCTGCGACACCGTAAGAACCTCAGCTCTAGGACACTAGAGCTCTAGGCATCAGTTCAATGAAGGCAGTCCGTATACTACTAACATACCAAACATTCTAACGAGGATACAGTGTCCAGGCTACCAGCCAGGAAAAAAAAAAAAAAAAAATCAGTACGCAGCAAAAAGCCTAACAGACAGTGTAGAGAACTGTAAATCCAGGAACTCAATGCACGGTGGAAAGCCCAGTGATGCATGAGGCTAGAAACACTTGAACCGAATGCCACAGCAGACAGGCTGCGCTGTGCAGGTCTAGGAAATGGGGTTGGAAGCTCGCTACGTAGATGGAAACGCCAGTCTCGGCACACATACGCTCCTCCGGCGGTCTCAGGGACGAGCCTGGGATGGACGAGTACGGGGCCACGCTCGGAACGCTCGCACTGGGGCTGGCGGGCTCCACGATACCACCCGGGGCCCTGGCGCACGCTCCCCGCGGCCCCATCCCCTCCGCTCCACGGCCCTTTGGCGCCATTTTCCTCAGCAGTGCCTGGCGGGCTGAGGTCGCGCACGCGCCGACTACGCCTCCCCCGCAGGCAGCCCCGGCGCGTCCGCCCGCTCACCTTCCTGAGTCGCTCCATGAGGACGCTCTTGTTTCCACCGCTGTCCAAATTGCGGCGCTTGAGTTCAGCCCGCAAGTCTATCACGCGCAATTCGCTCAGCCGCCGCCGGTTTTCCGACTCCGAAGCGGAGACTCCAGACCCACCGAGGGACGCAGATTCTCCCTGCCCCGCCGCTGACTGACTCTCCGCCATGGGGCCGTTGTTTCGACTCGCACGCACGGAGCAAGGCAAGATAAAAACAACGGCGAAAAGCCGCGGCTGCAGCACAAAATGGTGGCAAAACTGAGACGCACTGTAGGGAAAGGGGGAGGGAAAGAAAGAAGCCGTAGCCCGCACGCGCGCTGACCAGAAAGCCCGGACGAGTTGCGCGCATGCGGAGAGGAACCTTCCCGCTGTATGGGGGGGGGGGGGGCGCTATTGCAGCTGCGCATGCGCACTAGTGCCTTTGACTACCACACCTCAGGAATGCGCAACCTCAGTCTGTTTCGGCCCTTGTACGCATGCGCGAGAGAGCGCGAGCCGTCCTTAGACGCGGGCGACGCTGCCTGCGCCTGCGCAAGAGTTGTCATTCAAGTTTTCTTCCAGGCCCCGCCTTCCCCCCCCCCCCCCCCCCCCCCGCTCGTCGTCGCCCTTCTTTTCGAGCCTGCGCGTAGCGGGCTTTTCCCCCCTCCCCTCAGCGCGTTTTGGCCTCCCCACCATTTTGTGCTGTGATCGCAAGGTTAGTTGCTTGATTGTGCCATATTCTCCCGTGTGTTCGGGCTTAAGGAGGAATATCGAAGGGGCCTTGATGGCGGAGAGTCAATCAGCGGTCGGGCTGGGGGACTTCACATCCCTTGGTGGGGCCGCAGCTCTCGGCTCAGAACCCGAAACCCGGCGGCTGAGCGAGCTGCGAGTCATCGACCTGCGGGCCGAGCTCAAACGCCGTAACCTAGACAGCGGCGGCAACAAGAGCGTTCTTATGGAGCGGCTGCGGAAGGTGAGGCGCAAACCCGGTGGGAGAGGGGGCGGGGGAGGGGGAGGTGTCATCCGGGTCCTTTTGTCCCCGGCTCGAGGGCGCTTGACGCATGCGCGCGCGGGGTCTAGCCCGAGCCGCCGTCCTGAGGGAGGCCCTAAGGGGAGTGCGAGCTGGGCCGTGGTGGCCGTGCGGCGCCGGACCACCGTGTCCTTCCGCTGCTTCCCAGCGCTGGTCCCGGGGAGCCGCTGTCCTTTAGCGCCAACGTGCCCCTTTCCTCCGACCGCTCTAGAGCCGTTGCCTTTGGGGGACCGCCAGCAGTGCTGCCGCTGCACTGCTTCTTGCCACCGCCCGAACCCTCCAGCGGAGACGCACGCCGACCGCTCGCGCTCCAGCGTGCGGGCGCTCGCGCCGCTGCCCTGCATCTCAGCCGTTCCTTTGGCGTGCTACTGCTGACTTCGCGGTGGCCTCGGTCTTTCCCTTGTTCCCTGTCCCTGACATACCCGCGTCCTTCACCGATTTCCTCTCCCGTTCCCCGAGATATACACACACTCCCCTTACCCGCATCTGTTCCCTTGCTGCTTCTGTACGCACTTCACCTGACTCCGTCTCTCCCACCTTTCCGGAATGTGTTTTCACAGACTTCCGTGAGGCCGGAACAGCGTATTCCTGATCCTTCTATGGTTCTGCACGTTGAGAAAAAAATACTGTCGGGATGTGCTTGGGTTTCTGTAGCGGTTACTCTCAATTTTATGCAGTTAGCGTGCTTATCTGCCCAGCTTTGTTTACAGATGAGGGGAGCTTTGCTCCTCGATCTTAACTTCATTTGGCTGTGGGGTTGTGTTACAGCAGCTTACTATTCTGTGTTTCTAATAGCTGTTGTGGCTGCCTGGCTGTATGACCTGAGCTAGGATGAGATGCTAATGTTACCGTCTGAAAAATCCTTAAAAATGTTGTCATAGTTTAACCCTAGTAGTCAACTAAGCACCACATGGCTGCTCACTTGACCCCCCTGCAAGATGGGGGGGAGAATTGGAAGGGTAAAAGTGAGAGAAAGCTCGTGGATTTGAGATAAAGAGAGTTTAATAATTTTAAAAATTGGAAGGGGAAAAAAAAACCCAAAAAACAACAGAGGAGGAAAAGGCAAAAAACACCAAAGAAAAGCAAGTGATGTAAAAGACAAGAGTTGCTTGCTGTCAGCCAACAGATGCCGAGCCAGTCCCCAAGAAATGGCAGCCCCACCAGTTTTATTGTTGAGCATGACATCATATGGTCTGGAATATCCCTTTGGTCAGTTGGGGTCAGCTGTCCCAGCTGTGTCCCCTCCCAACAGCCTGCTCGCTGGCGGGGCAGGGTGAGGAGCGGAAAAGGCCTTGATGCTGTGCAAGTGCTGCTCAGCAATAACTAAAACATCCCTGTGGTATCAACGCTGTTCTCTGCACAAATCCGAAACATAGCCCCATATGAACTACTGTGAATAAATTTAACTATCCCATAAATAGACACAATAAATGCACACCAGCAAACAATACAATAGATGTCATACTGCTGTCTCCAATAGGCCATTGAGGATGAAGGAGGAGATCCTGATGAAATTCCTGTGACCTCAGAACTGACCAACAAAAGAATGCCGAAAAGAACTAGCAAAGGTATAGAGTCTAGACAAATACAGTTCTTTGTTTCCATGCAAACAATGTTGATTTCTTCTGTTTCATTGGTTTAATTTGAAAATTTAAAAAATGCACTTTTTCTTTTTCCTAACGGAAAATGGTAAAACTCTGTTGTGTTAGTGAGTGATGACAAGTTTAAATGGTAGCATGACACCTAATTGTACTTCCATTAGCAAGTCTTGAAACCTGTAGATGAGACCATAAGTTGCAGGTGTTTCTGTACTTGTGACCATGAGTGTAGAAATGTGTCAGGTACAGAGCAAGCAGCTGCAGTGTTAGCTCCTGTGGAGAGCTCTGCTAATGTATATTGAGGTGCCTCCACAACACCCTGTGTACTAAGTTCCTTGCTGTAGCTATATAACCTTTTTTAACAGAGAAGCTGTTGAACCTCCATCATCATAAGGATATGTTTTTAGAAGTGAGAAATTACAGTGGGAATAATTAAAACCATTGTTGCAAAAATAACAAATGTGTATAACTTTTGTTAGTGTCATATTTCATTTTTTAACTGTTGTTTTGAAAATGAACTGTTCTGAAATAGCTCATTAGTAATTTAAGTATGTTTTGCTTTTAAAAACATTGAACATTGTGTGGGCCATGTTACCTGTGGTTTATTTGAATTGCTTATAGCCAGTTCCAAAAAAGATACTTCCTGAAACTTTCTTTTAAGCTGCTTCCTTTAAGATAACGGGGTAAAAATAGAGAAAGAGCAGTTGTTTTTGAATAGTGATAAACATTTGCTGATGACATGTGCCTAAACATGATCTGTGTGTCCAAGATTTTTAAAGTGGAGATTAATTCTAAATCAGTTTAATTATTTAAATGGTAAGAGGGAGGGATTTTGTAACAATGATAGGGTGTTTCTTTTAAATGAAACACCTTCCTAGACAGTGCTGTCTCTTTAGGTGTTGAAGTGTTGTGCAATGGGAGGACTAGCTGTTGAAAAATGTAGCTGTGCTACTTCTAGTTTATACTTACGCAGTTTGCTTGTTTCGAGTGGCAAGTTATCCTCCATGATATCCAGACAGACCTGGACTTCTGAATCAGGGTCTTAATGATTATTTGTTGAAACAAACTCAGTGTTGAAGAAGTAATTCAGTAAAGAGTAGACATGTTACGAAATTTAGTGCTATATCTCACTTCGGTGATGCTATTTTTAGGAAGAAAACCAGAAGAAGAAGGTGTTGAAGACAATGGACTAGAAGAAAACTCTAGAGATGGCCAGGTAAGTGAAGTTGTGATTGCTGTTACTAAGAATATGCATCATTTAACCTGCAATAAATACACATCTACCCTTTTTCTTTCTGTAGGATGATATCGAAGCAAGTCTGGATACCTTGCAAGATATTGACATGATGGATATTAGTGTGTTAGATGAAGCTGAAATAGATAATGGTAGTGCTGTAGACTGTGGAGAAGACTATAGTCCTGATAATATTCTCGATTCTTTGTCTGATAATAAAGACAATGTCGAAGCAGAAATGAAAGAACTTCCAGATCAGCTAACAGAAAATGAGGTGAGTAGAAGTCTTTGTAGATTCTCAGAAGGTATTTAATAAGTATATAGGCACATAAATTAATTATTTCAGTGTAATAGAATATAGGACATGAATGTGATATGAATTCTATTTCACATTCACAGCTCTCATGTGCTACTCCTTAAGTGGTAAATGTTCTTGGACCTATCAGAGGCTTGAAATGTTCCCAGTGGACAGGTCACAGCCTTCTTTACTTTTTAGTAACATCTTTGCTTGCCATGAAAGAAGCTTGGAATTGAAAGTAATGTATTAGTTTTGGTGTTCCCTCTTCCCACTTATATGTGTATAAGCGTATATACGCGTATATCCAGCCACCTAGATATCTATATATATGGAGAGGGAGAAACACGTTTTCAGCTCACAGGTAATTCGGAAATCTTTTCCGCAGAAATAATGCTCTGGTTTAAAGAATTTATGTTGTGCGGTTTTGTCATAGAGATTTATAAAACAAGAAAATCTGTGTATTGTGTATTGCCCTGTTCTGACATTGCTGGGCTTTGGACTTAGTTTTGAGAACAACTTGCAATGTCCTTTACAAACAGCGCAGTCTCCTGCTACTGAACGAACAGGGTGATCTGTGTATTATGTTCGCTCCTCAAATATATAAATACTTCCTTGGATCCTTGCGGGTTTTTTTTATTTTAGGATGTTCGCTCCCAAAACCAAACATATTATCCTTCCTTGTCTCCTTGTGGGTGTGCTTATTTGCTTTTTATTTTAGGCCTGTGGTGTGTGTCTCAACTTTTTATCATTTACCTTCTGAAAACGGAGTCATTGCAACAACATCTAGTTAACCTGAAAGGCAGTTTCCTGGTGTTCTGTAAACTAGAGCCGTTGTGAATCATGTAACTGATGAGCTTTGGTTGAGTCTTACTGACAGCTCTTAAGGAAGGAAAATTTTAGGAATGTGTTTTGTTTTCAGAAAGGTAGAAAGCAAAGTCAGCTTAAGTTCTAACTTCTTTTTTCAGTTGGAAACTAAAGAAGTGGGAAAGTGCAAAAACATTTTTTGTACAGTAACCACAGAAATGTGAAATAAATTTCCTCTCTAAATAAATACACAATGTCATGTTGAAATTAAAATGAAAGGTAACTGGAGAAGGGTATTTAATCATCAAGTATATTTTTATATTGCTCCTCATACTTCCTCATGAAGTAGCAGTTGAGAACTGGAAGATATTTCTCGTATTATTGGTAGGGAGAATTGAATACAGTAGTATTTCTTTGTAACCTAAAGTTACTTTTTGTAAGAAATGCTGTAATTCCTTTTTTACTCTTTTAGGAAGAATATGATGAAATTGAAAACAATTTAGATGCCTCTTCTTCCGATTTAATTGAAATGAAGGTAAATTGAAAATGGAGCTCTGTTTCAGATTGTTGTTATCAGTATTCACTCAGTGCTCATTCTACAGCAAAGAGAACACGACCACAATATGAAATTGTAACAGAACCAAAGACATACATGATCTTGCTCAGAATATAGTCTGTCAAATGAGAACACCCTGTGTTTTTTCCCTACTTTTCAGTCAGCTATCAAGACTTCCTCCACATTTGTGGCAAATAAAAGCGGTCTTGTACTGTTGACTTCTTCTTTCTCCTGTGGATTAGACCAAGTAGTAGCTGGGTTTGTTTCTCCTTCTGCAGTTGATGTGTTACACAAAGATACTTTATTGGTCTCTTTAGTATTCCAAGTTAGATAGAGAATGCTATTGTGGCTGATACTTTGATTTGTCTTGAATGTGCCAGAAAAATTACCTATATAAAATACTCTGTTGCAGTGGATGGTGAAAAAAAGTGCTAAATATAGTAGGTGAATTGGTGTAGTTTTCATCTTGGGATTGGACGGGGAGTTGCTATTATTCTGTGTTACAAAATACATTTTATAAAATCCTCATGCTGTGTTTATTTTCCCAAACAGAAAATTGAGAAGCTACACTTGGAGCCAGGTACTGTTAAAGAAAAACATATTCCTGTCTTTTCAACTAATACTTTTTAAACCATTAACTATTAAAAAACCAAGCAAACAAACATAATTTACATTATTTTTATGATGGACAATCCAGATCATGCAGGGTCATAGAGATTGGAAACCCAATCATATCCCCAGATCTGTGAAGTGATGCTTGTCATCTTTGAAATATTTCCAGTGAAATGAAATGGTTTAAAAACCTGTTAAACTACATAAATGGATTTAGAGAAGTTAATCACAGTTTAAAAACTAAAGATTCTACTTGTAAACAGATCTTGTGATATCGCACACACCTTAACTCTGTTATTAAGTAGAGAGCAGTGAAAGCAGTAAAAAGGTATTGTAGGTCATTAAAATGTAAAGATTAGTTACTGGATACAGAAGAAAGAAGAGAGTTTCTTCATGGAAATTTCATACAGATACTTTTCACTTTCTGGACTGCAAACACACTCATGCACCATCAGAAGATGCCCAGTTCTCATGTTGGACTGTCTGCTAAAAGAATTTCACAGAAATTTAAAAATTGAACCCTCAGTGCCTTGATACGTTCAGTTAAGCATCTTGGACTCTGGAAGCTAACTAGAGAAGAAACAGAGCTGAACGATTTCATGAAGAATATCAAGGATGAGCCAGAAGGTTTTTGTTAAGTCTGTGGGGGCATTTTTCTTCCCTGTTAACATATTAGGGCTGATTTGGTAGTTTGTCAGACAGCAGTTAGCATAGTACTTTTAACACTGTGTACACTAGGGTTTTCCAATCTCTGTGTAGCTTAGAAGTTCTCTTGGTGTTAGTGTGGCAGCCATGCCAGTTCCACATTTGTGATTGCTGTATTTCCCTGGTGATTAAATCTTGTGCCATTCTATTCCTGTTAAATCCGTAGAAAATGAGAAAATACTCGACATTTTGGGGGAAACTTGTAAATCTGAACTACTTAACGAAGAAACTTCTGAAGCGGAGCGGCCGCATGCACAGGAAGCAAGTAACGTGGTGCCAGGCAAGAGGCTAGCGGAGGAAGAGGACGCTCTTGCTGCCGCTCAGTTGGAGGAAGATGCTTTAGATTTGGACAGCAAATCGGCACAAGCTATGGCAAGGAAGGAAGCAAAGCGTTTAGTTGTAGCAAAAGGGGAGACAAGTGAACAGACAATAGAGGAAGAGAAACCGGACTCTGAATCTTTAGTAGTAGAGACCCTAAGCGATCAGAGTAGCAAACGCTCCCAAGGCCTGGAAGCCTCTAGTGGGGAAACAGCGGAAAAAGGCGCAGGTCCTGAAGCCAAAGATAGCAAAGAAGATGCCAAGAAAACAGAAGACAAAGCTAATTCTGAGGAATCCCCTGCTACTAAAGAGTCCTCAACCAGTGAGGGCGGTGATCAGAAAAAGAGGTTTGTTTTTTCTCCGTTATAGACCAGATGCTATCTTTTTTTCATTGGTCGTTAAGTGATGCGAATAAGCTGTTTCCTTCAATTGGCCACCGAGACTGATGAAATTGTAGCCTATTCCTAAAGAGTCTGTTTTATTTCTCCATGTGCAGATTTTTTTTTTTTAAACACAGAGGGTTTGATTTCTTTCCTTCCTCAACCTTCAAAGGTTGTTTTCTTAAATTACTCTTATTTGTAAATGTCTTCCTTATATAAGCCTGTTTAAGAATCTGACTTCATTATTTCTTGTCAGATTTCTTAAATCAAGTATACAAAGGTGTGTTTTCGTTTGCAACATATTTTCTGGTAGGTATTTAATTTTAGCATTTTTCATAATTAAAATTTGTCACTTTTCTTTCTGACTTGAATAATGTGGTGTTTTGTCTTTAGCCCTGTTGAGGAGGACAGAGATACAAAGATAATCTCAAAGGATGAGAAAGGTATGTTTCTCTTCAAAAATCAAACTTTAATGATTGCTTGGAGAAACTGTTTTTGTACTGGACAGGGTATTTCAGCAGAAAGGCATTGGAGTCTATGCAGTTAATTGAATATCATAAATTATTCGCCTCTTTGCATTTTTTTTAATCTATGCGAAAAAGCCTTTTTTCCTTTTGTGCATTTCCTAAGGATATCTGTGTTGCACCCTTTTGTTTATATCTTGATCTTCAAAGGTAGACGTTAATACGTGGCAAATATGTCCTTCACGGCACTGAAGATGCTTACCAACAGCTGTTAGTGAGTCAAGAGCCTTTGGCAGTTGTGTGTGCTTTACTATATGTTTGTGATTCTTCATACCATCTTCTGTTTTGCTGAAAACATTTGGAATCTAGTATTCGCGTATTTAAATGCCACGGAAATTTACAGCTTAATGTTTTCTTCAAATTAGATTGACGTTATACAATCTTTGTCCACAAGGTTCCTATTTACAGTGCAAATACGCATCATAAGCCAGATGAAAATTTCTTGACCAACACTGTCAGATGCCTGCTCCTTCTTTTCATCATACTTTTAATACATCAGGCTGCTGAGTCTTTGCAGCTCACCGCACCTCTCTATTCTCCTACCTGACCAGGGCAGAAAATCTAGAACTGACTGTAACGTTCTTCTTACATACTGCAGGCAGGTAGTTCAGCACTGTAAGCATGGAAGTTCCAGCAATGCCTATAATAGGCAAGAAACTCAATTATAAGATCTGTCTGCTGGCTGGACAGGAAGAATTTGTTTGGTTTTAATTGGGTTTTACAACACTGACTGAACTCATTGTCAGCTGCTTTTTCCAAGATCCGGGGTTATACGTGTCTATGCAAGCTACTTGACCTGACCATCAGCTCCATTAGGGTCTATTTACCTCTTGCTTACAGTCTGTAATCTTGTGTTCTCTTATTTCAGAATATTTAAAGGAGTGTTTTGTGCATGCTGTCATTTACTCAAGGACTTGAGTGTATTTTTTTTGTGGACTTGGAAAACTCTTCTTGAAGTTTGCATTCAAAAGAACCTTCAGGAACTTGGGTGTCTGATAACAACCTTGCCCTGCCTACCTTCCTCCAAAGGATGTGCTGTGTTCCATAACATTTGTTTAAACCATTTTCTGGCTTAATAAACAGCACTGGGGAGAGGTAGCTACTTGATTATGTAACATTTTCTGCACGCAGAGCAAAGTGATTGAGCCAGAAGAGAGGTACAGAGCTATATACAAGTCAGTTCTGACTCACGTTGCTATTTCCACACCTGTATGAAAGGATTTTATTTAGGACAAGAAGTTTTTCGTGTTCTGTGCATTTGTTATGAGACCTGTATTAATAAGAGTATAGAAAAATTAAATTTATGAGCTCATGTCTGGTGGACTTGGCAGTCAGTTTATACATATCTGAAAGATACTGCCTCCAGTGTTGAGGGTTGGCTCCCAATACCTATATCATTCTAGTTTCTAAGTTAGAGAAGATTTTATAGTCCCCGTCTTTCTTTGTCGTGGAAGCTCAGTACCATTGCAGGATCACCTCCTTAAGTCTTACAGGAGGGCAAAAACTGGAGATGTTAAGACTGATTGAAGCTTATTCAAAAAGGACATTAATATAGTTCAAATAATATAAAAAATATTTGGTAAAATAGAACAAAGAAGAAAGTGCTCATTTTTCTCTTTCTCCAGGATGCTGGTGCCAGAGTAATTATAGGTGGCCATTTTAAAATTCTAGAGGAAGCATGTGGAATAAAAGCATCAGAGCCTATGGCTCACCTTTTTGAAACACTAGGACAGTGTATCTCCCATGTGTTTGCACACATGACACACCTTTGTCCGTGCGGTTCTTGAGACTAGAAGATGACAGGTGTAGACTTAGTCTCCTTTATACAAAAGACCTTTTTTAAAGAGATTGGCACAAACGATCTAGGGAACTTGTATAAATAATAACAACAGTGTTCTCAGTGCTAAGCACATGTTTGAGATGATGGCAAAAATTATCAGGAAGTAAGAGATGGAAAGGCACCTGAATAAAAGAGCATTATAGAAAGATTCTGGAAGAAATGTCTCCCCTCGATGAAAGCAGGTCTGGGAAATTCCATGTTTCACCAAGACAGAGCCGAAAAGGCAGATGGTTTGGAAGCAGGCAGCTGGTCTGAAACCTGCTTCACTCCATTCATTGAAGCCTTGGAACTGAACACTCCAAAGGCTGGTAAAATGACAGTAAAGACATTTCAAAGGAGACTGGAAACAGTATGCCTGCATAAGTGCTTCATGCTGAATTGCAAACACTAAACATGGAGTTCAGCTCAAATACTTTTTAATCCCTAGACTTTGAGTTTTCAGACTTCGCAAGTACATAAGCATTTATAATACTGTTTTTCTAGTTTAGATGCCAAATTGGATGGGTGTTCTGTAGTTCTTGCATAGTTAAAGAAAGCTAGGTCTTTTCTAATTGCTGTAACTGAAGTCACAGGCTTCGTACCCCAGCTGTGGAATCTGTGTGGGCAGAAATAGAGAAATGTTCTTGCTTGCTTTATGGTGAATGTCTGTCTTTCCTTGAGAGATACAGTTAATCTGCCTCCCATCATTATTCCTTTGGAGTCGAGGAGATGAGGATGGCAAGACATGAGTATACATGGGTATTAACGTAGTTCCTGCAACTCTGGCAGGTCTTCTGTCTTTTCCTGTAAGTGCAGAGTTACTGAGATCTGTCCAGGCACATTCTGAAGAATCACAGTTACTTCAGAGATGTCCTAGTCCAGTTTCTTTCTTGAAGAATGACATAACACACTTCTGTGGCATGTATCAAAGCCTGTAGTTCCATCTTAAATTTTTTGGACTTGTAATACTACCAGCCTTCAGGAATGTGAATCGTGGCAGGATAATGTTATGCATTGCATTTTATTTGCTTTACAATTTAAAAAAAAGGATTTGTGGAACTGCTTTTTAATTCAGAAGTAGTTTCTGAAACAAACAGGATTTTTTGTATGTTTTGGTTTTGTTTGTTTGTTCTCCTAATTAGGTCGCGCTGCTAGTGGTTCTGGTAGAAACTTTTGGGTGAGTGGACTGGCTTCCACTACCAGAGCCACGGATTTGAAGAATCTGTTTAGCAAATATGGGAAGGTAAGGGTTTCTTTGATTTGGTTTGGTTTTTTTTTCACTTGAAACTGTCTTAATAAGACTTCTTAAGCTTCTTTCACTGATATTTTCTTGAAAGGAATCAAATTATCAAAAATATTGTGGGATATCAAGGAAAAAATTGCCGAAGCTCATGCTGAATGACTGGGTTTTTTTTATTCTGTCGCCCACTTCCAAGCAAATTCAAAATTCCATTTGTGGTCCTTTATTTGAAACAGTCAATAACTGCTTACATACAGTTCTGTCTCCTGTGCTGTAGTATAGTATCTTCACCCATTGGAAATTCATAGTCAACAGTGAATTTAACATTGTTTATTAAAGACTTCGTTAGGACTAATTAAAACATGGCAATAAACATTGAAACATAGTTATTGGCGAATATCTTAAGAATTGGCTTAGTACCTGAAGTTTTCTTTTCATGTAGAGTTGGCAGTTGCGTTAAAAAGCACTTGTTTGGGTAGTTGTGGGGGGGAGGGTTGTGTTGGGCTGGGGAGGGCGGTGGTGTTCTTGCAGTTGTTATTAATAATAGACAAAATGGCAAGTTAAATCTCCCTGTCAGTTGGGAAATCGAAAGAGCTAGTTTAATAGAAGACTGATGTCAGAGACATCAGTAAGGATTTTTGTCAAACCTTTGTAGTCTATTTAAAGATGACTGTCAGCAGATTGTAGTATGTGCTAGCTATCTATGAAAATACTCTAGAACTTAAATGTGACTTTACAGTAGGTACAAAAATGGATTGTGTAGCACAACTTGTGAGTTTGTCTGAAAGTCATGAGACTAGTAAAACCTTTTTAATGTTCCTTGTAATCCTTGTAACAGTAAAAATGCAATACTTCCATTTATTTGTTCAGAATTCCATCTGGTAACCTGAAACATTGATCATAGAGATGTACCCCAAAATTTTAAATGTAACTGAAAACTGTATGACAGCCAACCTAGTATTTATCTCTACTTAGATGCCATGGTACTGTTTAGTCATTTAAATAAAATTACTGCTATTTTCTTTGGAGTATTAGCAGAGGCGAAGCTTCCTAGAAGTAGATGTACATCTGCAATAAATCCAGTGTTCAAAAGTATGTTCCTTATTCAGCTATACTTTAAAATATGACACCTCTGTGAAATATGATTGATTTCTGTAATACAAAATGAGCTGTATTGAGTATATGAGCATAAGTAAGCACCATTTATGAAAACAGATGTTCTACATAGGCTTTTCCAAGTTATACTTTTTGGGGAAACTTCCTGTTTCTTAAACAAGATTGTAGATAACATTGTGGGTCTGCCTTTTAGCAGTGACGTGAAAACATTTTTTCAAGGGGAAATAGGACTTAGCAGTTAAGCTAGCATTAGCATGTGGGTGGAAATTGGCTTACAAATTTTTTTTAGGCTTTTACTCCTTTATACTTAAGCAAATTTATGTTGATGTAAAGTTAGTCTCTTTTTTTTTTTTTTACCGGTCTTTCTTCAGAACAGAATTCAGTCTTTGGCTCCCATGTATTGATTCAACTTTTTCAGTGTTACATTGGCCACACAAGAATGATTGGCTCCAAGCAATGCTCCTTTTATATTTGTTAATCTCTTAAAAATAGAAGTTTCCTGAATGATGATGGACAGCAATAAAACACAGTAGAAGTGGAGCTTGTACTTCTTGCTGTTAAATGTCAGGCACTTGTTAACAGTGAGTGTAATACCTCTTCTATTTTGGAAAGGTGGTGGGTGCAAAAGTGGTCACCAATGCTCGAAGCCCTGGTGCTCGCTGTTACGGCTTTGTTACGATGTCTACAGCAGAGGAAGCAACAAAGTGTATTACTCACCTTCATAAAACAGAGTTACATGGGAAAATAATTTCTGTAGAAAAAGTGAGTACGGATCCTCAAAGATAACCTATAACCATCAGATTGTACAAATGATCGAGACCACATTCTCAGCTGATTATGTCCAAAACAATTTTTAGGCAAAAAATGAACCTGCTGGGAAGAAGCCTAGTGAAAAAAAAGAGAACGAAGCAAAGAAGGAAACAGTCAGTGAGAGGTACTGCTCTAAAAAAATCTCTATCCAAAGGTGTTTTGCTGTTCTTCAGTCTATGTTGATTTGTCAGGCAAAACAAAGTTCCAGTAAGATTTTCTGTGGCAAATACTCAAAAAGAGCGCTAGATGCATTTTTTCCAATTTTAACTACAAGATAAGCTTCTGTTGAGGTTCAGTGCCTAACTTTACATGTTTTTGTTATGTGCTTTAAGGTAGGCATTGGAAAGTTGCATTTTCAAGCATGACTTTTAATTTAGCTATATTTTGGTTTTGTTAAAAATTGTGGTGCTTTCATGTCATAAATCTATAGGAAAGGTCATTTGAGAATTTTGATCAGTATGTCACTGTTTCTTCATAAAATTTTTCTGTCATTGGAATAGGGCTTTCTCAGGTGGTTGTGGTCACAAACATTTAAAGATCAGTTGTCCTGATTCACATTGGCACTTCATAATCGTCATGTTGTATAAGAAACTTTGTGGACATTAAGCACATAGTGGTTTGAATTTTTCCTTTTGCCTCAACTGGAGGCGATAGGAAAGATCACGGCCAATTTTTATGACAACTGCACAGTATGGTCGGATTGTCTTATATTTTATGGTTGTAGGAAGTTGTAGAAGAAATCTTTGGAAGTCTAATTATGACTGTCTTCTGGCATCAGATTTCTACTTTGTTACTGTGTTGCTAGTGTTCTCCTTTAATTTTCTTTTCTCTTACTTTCTATTAGTCTAATCTATATCAATATCTATCTATAGACCTGGCAGTGTTAAAAGGGATGAGAAATCTGACCAAAAAGATGAGCCTAAAAAAACAGAAGACAAAGATGAAAAGGAAAAAAAAGATAAAGATGAACTGAAGTCAGGTTCATCAGAACAACCTAAAACTATTAAGTCAGGTAATTTGGATATTCTTTTTTTCATAGACTAAAAGGTATGGTGAAGTATGAATAATTAATTGTAGGTAGTTCCTTCCAAAGAACTGCCAATGTTCTAGAATTATTTTGGGTTCTTAGTTGGAAATCCAGAAGGTATAAAGGGGTGGTGGGGGGGTGGGGGTGTGACATTGTGTTACCCTTAACAGAAGCACTTGAAATAGGTATAGTGAAAAATGATCTTTGAAGAGGGGGTTAAATGCCCATTTTCACATTTTAGAGAACACAACTGGCATAGCAATGAGTGGTATAGGTTCTGTAGTTTGATTGTTTTTTCCATGTCCTTCCCCTCAACCTCTGATTTATTTAGGAAGTAAAGGAACAGAGAGAACAGTAGTAATGGATAAATCCAAAGGAGAACCTGTTATTAGTGTGAAAACATCAACTGCATCAAAAGACAGAGTAAGTAATGTTTCTGCATGGAAGATGTTATGTGTCAGTTTTCCTTAGAAACAAATACTGAATCCTGCGAAGCTACATTTAACCCACGCTTGTCTTGCTGATCTGTCTGATTGGGAGTTTCCATAATGTGGATTTAGATCTTAATTAGTAAAATACCTTTCGTACGGCTGATACCATATTCGGCAATGAAAACCTGCCAAATGAAGGTGGGAAGGTAAGTATTACTGTGTTAATGTACAGTGTGTCTGTAATGTTAAAAAAGAACAGCTTTTTTTAAAAATGCAGGGACCAAGCTTTGAGATGTGGTATATATGAATGGAAATGGAGTGTAAAGTATTGTTTGTGATAGTTGTCCTTTTATAAATGTACTCTGTTAAGTTTCTCTACTTCAATATTACATACAGAGCATTAAGAGCCAGGATCGCAAATCAGAGAGCAAAGAGAGACAAGGCATTGTGCCATTTGACAAAATCAAAGCACAGCGAAAAATGAGGGAGGCAGAGCAGCGCCGGTAAGAGCAACAGTGAAATTGTTTGAAATATTTTTTCCTAGAATTAATGTAATTTTATTTTTATTAAAATGACTAAGAGATAAAGAGGGGGTTGGTTTGTTTTTTACTTATAATTTGTTCTGTAATTTGTGGTTCACATATCTATGGAATTGGGAAAGCTCCAATTATTGACTTTGTTAATACTAAGCTTGAAATTGCATTCAGGGAAAAAAATTGCAGTTTGTTTTTTGTTCTTGTTCCATTTTGTAGATTTTGTGGTTTAGATTGATTTACATATGCTGCTCTCCTTAGCTGAGTATGCATTGTAGGAGAGGTGAAATGATAATTCTAAACTTGTCACACTCAAATATATAGGGAAGGACCAGGAGAACAGTTGTCTTTCTTGTCATAGGATTCAAAGTCTCCATAGTGTTTGAAATAAAACAAGATATTTTTGTATTTAAATACATTGTGTCTATAGAGAAATTGGGGGATTTTCCAGCAGCCCTTCAAAGTTTCCACATTGTGTCTTCTTTGTTAAGAACCTAATTCAGGTATTGAATTATTTTTGGTGGGGTTTTGTTTCTGTTTTCATTATATTTAATAGAGGATAAAGATAGTCATGGCCATCCTTCAAATTCCTTGCTAAAACTGTGACCTGAATTCCATGTTAAACATTTTCCACACATTACAAAACTGCATTAGTTACCTAAAGTAAGTTGAGTTGGACAGGGGTAAAATGCTTTCAGCATTCTTAGTGGAGAGGAAAAAGTTTCTCTCTCATAGGTAGATTTTTGAGCCTTAATGGAGTTATATTATCCAGCATACTGTTCTGGCTTCTTCAGAGTTGAATGTTTTATTTGAGTAGAAGGAATGAGCTTGGGGCAGTTGGATTCAAATTCTCCTGACTATACAGGATTATTTGCCCCCACAGGTCGGTTTTGTGGGAGTAATATGATCAGTCTCTAAATACAAGTAATTCATGTGTACACTGTGTGTCTTCCCTCTGTGACTCCCCTCTGTGCCCTCCCTCTCCTACCACCTTACCCCCCACCTCCCCCACCCAGGTATAATTTCAAGGAGCTGACACAAGTTGCAGTCACTGTGGTTGTAATTTTTAATGCTTTTTTCTTCTATTTCCTTTTTAACTTCCTTTATTTGTTGAAGTATTAGATCTGTAACCTTTTATTTCTGTTAAAACAGCACACGTGAGCGTCGGGAGAGACAGCAGCACCTGCAGACTATCCGGGAACGAGAAGAAAGGGAGAGGCTTGAGATTGCTCGTGAGAGACTGGAAATTGAAAGGCAGCGTCTTGAACGAGAACGGATGGAAAGAGAAAGACTGGAAAGAGAACGAATGCACATAGAGCATGAAAGGAGAAGAGAACAAGATCGCATTCAGCGAGAAAGAGAAGAGCTGCGACGCCAGCATGAACAACTGCGTTATGAACAAGAACGTCGGTCTGCAATGAGAAGACCGTATGACATAGATGGCAGGTAAAGCCAGCAAATACAAATGATGCAAGTGGAAAACATTGCTGCCAGCTTCTGTCTCATCAGCTTCTGCTATAAAAAGCTATCCGTATGCTCTCAGCTTCCATTAATCAGCAGTTGTCAATCGCATTGAAATGATCATGTTTAATAGCCCCAGTCAAACTGTTCTCTCTGAGGCTTTTCAAATCCCTTTTGAACTTAATTACCCTTCTTCTGGTTTGCACAGTTTGGAAGGAGGGAAAAATATCAAAAATCATTATCTTGACTAAAATGAGTATGTTCATTCTTTCAGGAGAGATGATCCGTACTGGCCAGAGGCAAAACGAATGGCAATGAATGATAGGTACCATTCAGATTTCAGTCGCCAGGACCGCTTCCATGACTTTGATCACAGGGATCGTGGCCGTTATCAAGAGCATTCAATAGACAGGTTGGTGTCTTACCTCCACTGTGTTGCCTGAAGTTGAAAGACAAAAATGTATTTAATGTCACATTTTGCCCGTGCTGCAATTTGGCTTTGCATTTTGTTTTTTAAGTGTAGCTTAGTGGCTGTGGACTTTTTCTTACATAACCATGAAGAGATCTGTACTGTGCCATGAGTTAAACCTTCTGGCAGGCTTGTTCAGAGTGTTCTCGCAATGCTGTTGCGCACGTTTGTAGGATTTTGAAAAACTTCTAAATAATATTGTACCTAGCACCTTAATGAGAATATTCTGGTTTATACCTTAGGATGTGTCATGGTTTCCATATGTTCCAGCTGTTTCTGCCTTTTGTAGATAATGTTGGCACTACATGGAAGCAGGATTTTTCATCTGTGTTGTTATGTAGATGGACTTTTATAGACTGCTGAATGTTTTACTACCATGGTCTGATTTTAATTGTCTTATTTGTAGGAGAGATGGATCACGGACAATGATTGGAGATCGGGATGGACAAGTGAGTTGCTTTATAAAGCTACAGAAACATCTTAACTTCTTACAACCTGGTTTTCTGTAGTGAGTTTCAGATTAAATTTCAGTAGTTAAGAATTAAATTATGCCTCCCAAAATATGTATCAATAATCAGATTGTCTTGTTTTCTTTAATAACATGACATTTAGTTCAAAGACTTATTATAAAAGTTAGATCTAGTTATTCTGATACAGATCAAACAAATAGAACAAGTGAATTGTGTCAAAAAGGTAGAGTATTCCAAAAGATTGTGTAGAAAAGGCAAAGGTACAAAGTATGCATAAAATTCACTTTATGAGGTTGTGTGGAAATAACAGCAGAATTAGTAGAGATGTTTGCATGTTTTTGAGGACTGGGAGAAAGACCTTCAGGGCACATTCAAGAAGTAAGGGATAAATTTGGTGGAGTCACAGAATCCTCAAGTGCCCTTTACTGATGGCTAAGATGTGTGACTCGGAGAGGCCAGGATAGGCTGGAGAACTGGGCAGAGGGGAGTGTCACTAAGTTCAACAATGGGAAATGCAAAGTCCTGCTCCTGGGGAGGAATAACCCTGTGCAGCAGCACATGCTTGGGACCAACTACACGAAAGGCAGTTTTGCGAAGAAGGACCTTCAAGTCATGGTGGACGACAAGCTGACCATGAGTCACCATTGCACCCTCCTGGCAAAGAAGGTCAGTAGTGTCCTGGGCTGCATTAGGAAGTGTTGCCAGAAGGTCAAGGGAGGTGATCCTTCCTCTTTACTTGGCACCCATCTGGCATACTGTGTATAGCGCTGGGCTCCCCAGTACAAGAAAGGTGTAAGAGCTTACCGGAGTAAGTGCAGCCCAGGGCCACAAAGATGATTAAAGGCGTGGAGCATCTTCTGTATGAGGAGAGCCTGAGAGGTGGGACCATTCAGCCTGGAGAAGAGAAGGCTCAAGTTACCTTATCAATGTGTATTAATACCTCACAGGAGGGAGGGTATGGAGAAGATGGAGCCAGGGTCTACTCACTGACAGGACAAGAGTCAGTCAGCGCAAACTGAAACACATGAAATTCCATCTGAAGACAAAACAAATCTTTTTTTTTTTCTTTTTTTTTTCTTTTTTTTTTTTTTTAAATTGTGAAGGTGGTCAAACACTGGAACAGGTTGCATGGGGAAGTTGTGAAGTCTCCAGCTGTGAAGATATTCAAAACCCAATGGGAGACTCTTCTGGACAGCCTGTCCTGGCTGACCCTGCTTGAGCAGTGGGGTTAGACTAGATGATCTCAGGAGGTCCCTTCCATCCCAAATGATTCTGGAATTGAGTAATTACAGCTGAACAACTTTAAACAATTAAAGAGTCTGTTTTGGGCAGTCCTGTAAGTGTTCTTTGCTTTTTAGCATTATCCAGATGAGCGCCATGGAGGACCAGACCGTCATTCACGAGACTCTCGGGAAAGTTGGGGTAGCTATGGATCCGACAGAAGAATGAGTGAAAGTAGAGGGATACCCCCACAGTCACGGTTAGTACGCTTCCCTGAAAATGTTTTTTCCCTTGCATCTAAGGAATATTTCCATATGCAAAAGTGGGATGCAGTTTTTGGAAGTACAATTCTTTTTTTCCAACTTTCGCCTGAGTCTGTTCTCTGTTGGATGGATTACAAATGAGTAACCCTTTCAGCTTGCCTTGTGCATCAAAACATGCATCTTGGCATGATGTTTTCCTCCTTTTTTTTTTTTTTTTCTTTAATAACTTCACATCTGAAAGTCTTCATGTTTTCAATTAATTTTACCGAACGTAACTATCAAGGCTTGGTATTTTCAGGGTAGTGGTTCTTCCCCAGTTTATAGTTGTTGGAAGCACCATCTTGTCAGCCCTTTGAAAGGAAAACAAGTTTATAATTGAATTACTTCAGTCTATTTTGTTTGTTCTGGCTAATGTGAGAAGGTAAGAAGTTCATACTTTCGCAGGGATGGACGTGACTGGGGAGATCACGGTCGAAAGTTTGAAGGACATCAAGATCGTTCATGGCAGAGCAGTGTGGATGGAGGAATGATAGGACGGGATCATGAGAGATGGCAAGGTATGGTTCTTGCACAACAGCTCACTCATTAGTTGTGCTACATGAAGCAGAAAATACAGGCATTATTATCCTTGAAGATAAAGTGAAACTATTACTGTGGATATAAAGGAAGCATTTGAACTTTTTTAGGTGGAGGTAGAGGCAGACCTGGCCATGTGATGCATCGTGGAGGCATGTCAGGGTAAGAACTTTAAAAAAGCAAAGCGTTTAATTCCCTTTTAAGGGCATCTCTTCTATTTAAATTGGCCAAAGAAACATTTTATGGGAGCATCAGTCACCTGATTTGCTATTTACACGTCAAGGAATAATAAAATATTCCCATGGTTTTTATATAGTGCATCTTATTGAAGAGTGAAAAATCATGCAAAAAGTTTTAAAAGAACACCATTATATCACCCTGACTGCCAGAGTCACAAGAGAAAACTAAAATGTCTGAATCACTTCGTAGGCGTGGAGGTTTCATGCAAGGTGGCAACCAAGGTCAGTTGATGCATGGAGGAGGAATGCAAGGAGAAGGATTTGCTGGGCAGGAGAGAGCAAACAGACCTAATGATCCTCGTTTCAACCGTCGCTACTGAATGTGTTTTAATTTTTAACGCAAGGTGGCAACTGAAATGAATCTGTTACCCAGGGTTACCATTAATTGTAACTTACGGGCTACTGTGTTTTGGTTTTTTTTTTTAAGCTGCTGCCATATTATGTCACTCAATCCAGTGTGAACTCATTTGTTTTGTAATGTGTTGTTCATACCCCATTTAAAATGTTTGTTAATGAAGCATTCCATTTTCCATAAATAAAAGCCAGTTTACAGTTAATTGTTTCAGCAGTCCTTGGAAAACTTAATTTATTCAGCTGTATGTTAAACCATCTAACTTTCTTTCAAAGATGAAGTATCACAGTGCCTTGCAGGTGTCCCTTTGCACTTTCAGTAGCACACAGCTCCCAGAAATACACTGAACTACTGTGTTACTTCAGACATGTCAAAATTAACTAGAATATGCCAGCATGAGAGATTGCAGTTGTTGAAGTTTGAACACCCTATCACTGCAAAATTGGCTTAGGATCCTGTAGGACAAGTGGTGAAGAATTTTTTTTTATCTCATCTCATAATTGTGCAACATAATACTCTTCACTCTCTGAAAGCAGCTATTTGCTGAGTTACCAGCACAGCCTCTATAAGCCAAAAAGCACAGGCATTTGTGAAAGCAATGACTTTCAAGTGCAAGTCAGAATCATTTTTGTTTTGCTTCTGATAGATCAGGGTAGGCCAGTAATTTTACCTAGAAATCCACAATTTCCTTGACGTAGATTAGAAACAGCCCTTGGCTGTGCTTTAGCATCATTTTAAGAATGGGTTGAGAACATGGAGTCCTGTGGCTGCTTTCCTGGCTAAATTGGCTCTGCTGGAAGCATGGCCTGAAATAGATGACAGGGTAGCGGTTAACCCCCCAGACAATTGAAATGGCTGTGTGTGGGTTGCCATGGAAAGCAGCATTGGAGTCTGCTCACAAATTAGCAGGGAGATTGGGATGGTTGTTAGCTACTGGTCTTAAGGCTCTTCACCATGAAGTTGTTGCATTACAGACTAAAATGAGAGAATTGGAAAAAGAAGGCAGGACTTCACAAGATGCAAAGATGATCACTGAAGGAGAGCAGTGCTAGGGGCTGCAAGATAACATAAAGCAGTTGTAGCATGTATTGCTAATAAACAAAGGGACAAATAGGGAAATAGTAAGGTTTCGATTTCCCAAGTTTGTGCTTCACCATAAAACAGTCATGGGATCCCAAGGAATGAGATGGAAATAGAGTGAATCCTCAGACTCTGAGATTGAGTTTGAATTTGTATCTGGACTTAAAAGGTAGGGAAGGTGGTAGAAGCAAAAACCCCCCCTCATACAAATGATGGGGCAGCAGGAACAAGCAGATGGGGGAGCGCAGATCATGTGTGCTTACACTCCAAAAGAGTTAAGGGAATTTTTAGAGATCAGCAAAAGAGTGGGGAATGCATACCGGCATGGATTTTGCAAGTTTGGGCTAGCGAAGCTGTATCCATTATTAGTGGATGACAAAGATTTATTAAGCCTGTAGCCAATGCTGATCAGATACAATGAGGATATGCTCAGTTACTAAACAGAGGTCCTGATGGGTGAGGTCTTAGTGCACCTATGCTGTATCAGTGGTTGTGTGCAGCAGTTTTAACAGCATATACAGAACCTGACAAATTAGTGTTGTCCCTCAGGAACTGGTGTACAATGGAAGAAGGTATTAATTTGGTGCAGCAGATGGGGATGGCTCATGCATTGGTTATGGGATCCAATCTGGACTATCAAAATGCAGTTTTTGAGAGGAGCACCTGCCTCACTAAAACCCTTGATTATACCAGCAGTGACAATTGCTACAGGTAATACAGGCACCCTAGCAGACACCTTAAGGGAAACTGGGGCTGTAATTTTGGGACCATCTGAATAAAGGAAAGCCGGCAAAGCCAAAAGGAGTTACAGCAAGGGTGACAAGAGAACAAACGTGCAATGATCTTTATGAGCTGGTATCCCACAATCAGAAATAGATGGGATCACAACATCAGAAATGTTTCACCGATGGCAGAAGTTAGTGTTTACACAAAAAAAGCTGACCACCCCTAGCCCCACCATCAACTCTGCGCCCACCCTTCGCCCCACCTGCCACCTCAATGCAAGACATTACCTGGCAAATGACAAAACAGCAGAAATTAAGGTTTGGCAGGTTTCCCAGAACTGCTGCCACTGTAGCCTCTTACCATGAGGGGAACCAACACCCTTATGTTCCTTTAACTATAGAGTGGCAGTCTGGGGGGATTTTATATGTATTGGCTCTGGTGGATACGGAAGCTGAGGTTACAATATTGCATAGCAATACTGATACTAAAGAAGCCACATCACAGATCCGTGGACCGGAGGGAAATCCGATCCTTGCCCTCCACGCTAAATTACCTTAACAATAGGAAATGCTATGCCATTTACTGCAAGGGTATTAATTGCCCAATTAAAGAATATATCTTGGGTATCGATGTGTTGGCAGGACGAACAGTTGAAATGTTAAATGGTTCCTTCTGCTTCAGAACTTCATAAGTGGGATTTTCTATTTGATCTGTAACCGTCTTGCATGGATATCCAAAGTGGGATCCTCTTATGCTGCCCGTGCCTGCCAAGGTGGTAGCTGTAAAACAATATCATATTCCAGGGGAGGAGAAGGAAATTAGTCAAACCATTAAGGCACTTCAACAAGTGGGAAACATTAGGGAATCGATAACTACTTTTAATAACCCTATTTGGCTTGTTTGAAAACCAGACAGCACTTGAAGAATGACTGCAGGTTATAGAGAATTGAATAAAGGCACCCCCACCACTTGCAGTTAAGGTGCCGGACAAGATTACACTTACAGAAAAAATTAGCAAAAATTTACAGCCCTGGAAAGTTGTGACAGATCTTGCTAATGCTTTCTCTTTGATAGCCATTGCTTCAGAAAGTCAAGACCAGTTTGCCTTTACTTGGCAAAAAAAGCAATATACTTTCAAAGTATTGCCTCAGGGACACAAACAGTCCCTCCATTTGCCACCAAATGACAGCAGCTGATGTAGCACTCTAGTGAGGTACTGTTACCGCTTACCATTGTATTGATGATCTACTGATTATGTCAGAGTCACAACAAGAAACTGGAGCCACTGACGAATCGCTGAAAGCACATTTACAGGACTAAGGCTGGGCAATTAATCCAAAGAAAATACAGGGCCCTAGTACTACTGTACAATTTTTGGGAATAGTTTGGCATGGACAGATTAGAGAAATACCAAATAAGGTATAGCAAACAGTCCAGCAATTTCCTGCACCAACCACAGTAAAACAGTTACAGACCTTTATGGGACTTTGAAGGTATTAGAGAACTTCTATCCCACCTCTGGCAGTATTAATGGGCCTTCTGCAGAAATTAACTGGGAAGAAAGTTGTTCAGCAGTGGACCAAGCAACAGGAACAAGCCTTTGATGCCTCCAAGAATGCTTTGATTGAGCATGCGCAATTACAGGCTCCTAGGCAAGGATATCCTTTTGATAGATGATATAGTCTTGTGAGGATTGTGGCAGACGACTGGGCTGAAAAATCAGAGCGAACCTGCAGGATTTTGGTCCAAGACATTACAAGGCTCTGCTATATCTTATACCCTGATGGAAAAACAAATTTTAGCTGTAGTTTGGGCACTACAAGAAACTGAAAGAATCACAGGCCAAGATAGTGTGACTGTACACACATCCATACCTATTCATGGGTGGGTTACTGATCATTCCATTAGGGCCCTTTCCCCTTTTTCTTTCTCCCAGTGTGTAGCCAGAGATACTAAGGGCTTGAAAAGATATCATTACGTTTGGAGGTGGCATGGGAGTATCCCATAATCCTGCTTAGTGCCACAATGCTGACAGATGTAAACTTTTTATCCTTCTGTAGTACAGGTCCACTAGAGACAGCCAGGGTGCTTGATAACTGGTGCCAGAAAAAGGTAGCTTGTGAAGGCCATTATTACAAAACATCTATGAAGCAAAAAGCTAAAAACTGAAAAGGCGGACTGGATATTCATGCAAGAACAGAGTACACAACTCCAAAATGCACTGGGGAGTTTTTAGATCTACTCACTAATGCTAACTCTTTTTGTGAGGAAGATATTCCAGAACTGTTCTGTGTAGTGGTGCCAGGCCACTCTGGCAGTATCCAGTGTCACCATGTTCAGAAAGAGAAAAGATACTGGGTGAGCTGAACAAAAGAAAACATTATTTTACTGTGAGGGCAGTCAGACCTGGTATAGGTCATCCAGAGAGGTTGTGGAGTCTGCATCCTTTGAGATGTTCACAACCTAGCTGGATATGGTCCTGGGCAACCTTGTCTAGCTGACCTTGCTTGAGCATGGAAGCTGAACTAGATTATCTTGAGAGGTCCCTTCCAGGCTCAACAATTCTGTGAGTTGCAGCACAGGTACTATTTTAACAAGTAAATTTCTACACTGCCGCTTAGTCCATCTGCTCAGCAACGGAATCTGATTAGCACCCTGTCTTACCAATTATTTCTGTATGTCACAAACTAGACTTGGCAAAACATTCAACTTAAATCCAGCAATTGTATGAAAAGATCAGTGTCTTACTGAATGCACACATTATCATCAAGATGTAACATGAGAATAGATACACTGGGTCAGATGAAGAAGTCCTTCCCACTCAGTATTCTTTCCCTTTTAGAGGCAGGTGCATAAAGAAAAATTTGTTGGAACAGGATGCACGTAGAGCAATCTGGTGATAAACTCCCAGTGTCTGGCATGCCAAGGTTTACTGCACCATTAACTTTAAGAGCAACTGATAGACCCATTCTCCAGGAATTAACTTAAGGGCTTTTTAAAGCTATTTATACCTTAACCAAATCCTCTGAAATCTCTTGGCAGTTTCATCATATAGCTATTCGTTTAAAAAAGGAAACAAAACCCCCACAAATCCTTTCTTCTTGTGTTTTCAATCTGCTTCCTAATCTGAGTAAGCACTCACCCTACTCTCCCTACCTACCCCTGACTATTTCCTGTTCTGTAGCTGCGTCTTGGTTCATTCTGCAACTAGCACAGACTAGAACAATACAACTGCGTTAGCACATCAATGTGGGAGAGATGCTGCCTTTGCCCCATCTCAAACAGCGAGGACAATCTCTGTCCCTAGTTTTGGAAGCATGAGCAGCAGCTCTGGGACAGAGACCTGAGGACAGAGGTTACCAGCTGTGTATTTACAACAACCCATCCGATATACGCACAGATGCTTCCTGTGAAGAGGAAACAGATTCATACTGATGCTATGCCATGCCACAATCCCGTCGCAAAGGGTTAAAAATATAGAATAGATCTGTAACTCCATCTTACAATACTGATGCCCTCTAGGCCATCAGTGCTCCTTATATATGTCTTGGCTGTGACTGAAAACTGACCTCAGGAAAGTTTTCATCAACATTAAAATTAAAATATGCTCGGTCCACAAACTGGAACATATTGCAAGCTAGCAAAATATTTCATGCGGATACACTTCGCTCAGTTACTCTCCCTGCGCTTGTATAATCATCCTAGGCCATCCATGCGCATGTGCCACCGATCCATTTCTCCACTGGCACATTACTACAATGCCACAGAGTTCCTGTGGACACCAGCTTCCTCCTGCAGAGGTAAGATGGCCTACTGTGAAAAGTTTCACATCTGACAGCATGCGGATGATGATGGACCCAGAGAAGAGTGAGCGACTCCATTTTAGATCTTGATCCATTTTAGATTGAGTTGGAAGACATTGCCACTTTGAAGGTGAGCATCCATGAAGGATTTTGCTTCTCCACCTCGGCCCAGCTTCAACAGTGCCAGTAGGAAGGAAAGACTAAAGCCCAGTGAAGGTGCTGAGATTCACAACAATACAATGCTGATGCTGAACTGTACAAGTCTGGCAAACTGCCTGTCTATTGGTATAATTCCTCTTGGTTAAACTTTAACTTAGATTCAGGAAAAAACTTATTAGACATCTTATCACCCAGACATATTCCAGCATCAGTGGGTATGTACAGAAATCACTTGAAAGGGATTTGCAGACGTGTACCTTCAAGGCCTGATAGGTCCAAGCTATGCGACTCCCAGACTCCCTCTGGAGTCCAGCCTGCAGAGAATTGGCATTTAATGTGTCTTTTGTCCTCTGGACATGCTGGTGGATTGTGCTTCTGACAATCCTCACTTTGGCAGCAACTGGTATTGTCTTCCTTTTTGCAAGAACCCTTCACAGCAGCAAAGGTAAGAGACAACTCCAGATAACTCATTAGCTGCTTCTGTTTCCTGCCTTTTTGTGTCTTGAACGTAGCTGGAGAGGTTCGAAAGTAGTACGACTGAACACATACATCAGAAGTATTTTGGAATGAATTACTGTAGATGTCCTGCCAATGAGCTACTTCTGATTTCTAAATCTGCCATGCTACATCCTCATTCTCCATCCCTAGAAACACCACCACAATAAAACATCTCTGTAGCTTCTACAGCAACCCTCATCCCTGCCTGCATGTGCCCACTACTATTTCCACCAGGAGAACAAAATGTTAGTACCTAACCCATCATGATACGAACATTCTTTTTGCTCATGTGAAAAAAAAATCCTCAGAAAATTAATGGCAGGAATGAGTTGCCAGGAAACCACTTTCTGCCCAGGCCTTAATCTAACTGTACATTGCACACTTCTGTTCTACCAAAAAAGTTGTTGACTGCCTCTTCTACAGAGGCCTACCACCAGCAAACAAATTTTTTGCTGCTAACTCTGGTTCTCTGTATGTCCCAGACACATGGTTACATGTTCGTGATGGTCCCTGCCAGAGTGAAGTTTACCCTATTTCTTGTGTTGATTTAACAGCTAGTTGTTACTTTCAGCATCTTCTGGACCTACTTACATTTTGTCAGGGAACTGAGAAGTGCACTGCAATCTTTGCTCCTTCTCCTCTTCAGAGGAGCTATCCATCTCCTGTGGAAGAAGAGATGGAGAGCCAGAGAATATTCTTGCTTTCCAGGAACATCCCTTCCTGTCTCCCATTTTGTATTGCTTCTTATCAGCAAACAAGGTTTCTGGTTTTTAAAAAAAAAAAAAAAAAGAAAAATTGCATTTCTGGTTTTATACGTGCAAAAACTAGGAGAAAGTCTGGTAGGAAAACACACCTTGAAGTCTCTAGGTATTCAAAAAATAAGAAAATGAAAAGATGTCCACGCAGATTGCGAAGTTATTCAGTGGCCAGCTCTGAGTTTAGGGCACGTTCATGTATTTGTTCATACTCAGCTACAGAATAGCACCGTTCCTTTGCAAAGAACTTATAACACACATAGTTGCAGTCAATGGGCTCTGTTCCTGAGGTACCTCTACCTGATTCTTCATAGGGGCACTAGGTTTAGATAAAGTGGGAAATCCTTCAGCTTCATTCTTCCTTCCATGGGGACTCTGCTGTGATTGGAGATACCTCCTGTTTCCATTATCTCTCTTGCTCAGTTGTCAAAAAGCTTTACACCCAGAGATGCCAGTATCTTAAAGGTACTTCCAGCCCTATTACACAGGCATTTAAAGAAGCCAGCAGACAGAATACTTGTTTCAAGTATTAGTTTTAGCCAACAGCTAGTAAAATTTAAAATCTAAACCCTTGCCTCCAAGTAACCTATACTGCGGAGCTGAGAATTCAGATACAGGTGTAAATTTAACAGTGCTACTGGTTATTGACTATGCATCCAAGGGCATATTTGGATCAGTTGCTGGAAAAGTTACAGTTAAACAGTACTGTGATTTTGATGTTTGAGCTCAGGTACTAGGAACACTGGCAATGCCCACAGGCCAAACAGACTGGGCAGGGGATGGGTGTTAAAAGTTTCCTATGACTTGCTAGAGTTCTGCACCACAGACACATAAACTCCCTTCTATTGCACAGTGTCATCAACAAGTATTGCCACTAGTACTGGCTACTCCCAGTTGTGTAACAAGTCACAGAGCACCTGGAAGCTGCTTTCAAATCAATAATGTGCTCTGTCTGACAGAGGCACTTCTTCCTCAGCTAGCTTGAAGATAAGTGCTTTGTGTTCAAATGACATCTTTTACTATTACCTTGAATTTTTTTATATATTTTTTTTAATTCTTGTTGTTTTGAATTAGATGGCATTCACCTTTAAGATTAATTCAACATAAGAATAATCTGTTTAGCTAGCAAGCTTGGCAGCTTTAGAACAGGGGCATCAGCATATGGCCATCACTTCATTACAACTGATCCCTGATCTCTGCTGAAGCCTCTGATCACTGGTAAGAGAGAAAGCAACTACTGCAGTCTGTATGCTAAAACCAACCCAAATACAAATGGAAGTTCCAAAGACTTTTATTGTAGCCCTTGCATGGCTGAGCTGCCCTCTAGAGCAATGGACTATGCATCATCCCAAAGACAACACGGGACAGAGGGAATCACGAACCCGGGAGAACCCGTTCATTTGACAAGATCCTTCACATACTTCCAGCCTTCCACAGTGTATTCACAGGCCCTGGCGGGAGCTACAGACAAGGCAGACATGACTGTCTGCACTCCTGCAAGGAAAGCAGAGAAGAATTATCCCAAGAGCATCACTCAAGTCAAATTTCCTAATGTTATTCTAGCATTGTAGATCTCTTCAAACACTGAGAGGAAAATCTAGCTCTATCTCAGAAGCTTTCAAACACACTTAGGCCTGAATGATCTTTGGTTCAAGTACAGGTTTGTCTCTGTAGCATCTGTGACACAGAGAAACTCCAAGTTCAGGACCAGTATAAAGGATAGACAATTACAAGACTGAAACAAAGAAATAAGTTCCATTTTATTTCTGGTCTTGCCACAGATTCCATGGGTAATGTTGGACATGTCACAATATTTGTGAACCATGTTTCCCCACAATTACATGAATACCTTTTGCCGCACCATAAAAACTATAAATTAACTTACTAGATATTTGTAACATGCTTTGGCCTTCAAACAAGATCTCTAAAATTCTCGTAATAATGGGAATATTCATCCCTTCTGAAAAGTCAGAGGCTGAGTTCAAACATACCAGCATCTGAACCATTTATAAACTCTTCAATCTTTAATCAGAGGTTCACCTTTCTTAAGAGTAAGTCATCATTTATTTTTATGCTCTAGTTTCCCTGATCACTACCAGTGCTGATGAACTCACTGGAGCATAAACTCTATCTATTTATTGTGGGGGCCACAGTCGTCCCCAAACACTTCACTGAAACATTCAATCTTAGATCCTAGGATAACGTAGGCATGCTTGTCTTGGGGCACAGCTGGGCAGCAAGCTTTGTAGGTAAAAGAAACACCAGCTCCTCTGGTTAGAAAAGGCAGACAGGTTTATGGGCACACACCCTCCTCCTGATTTCACACTTGGAACAAGAAGAAATTAAGTCCAAAGTCACTCAGTGTGCTAGTGGTAAAGCCTGGAGCAGAATATGCTTCCCTAGTCCCAGTCCCAATGCTCCTTCCACCAGATTAGTGATAGGTATCACCTCCTCCACCATTCAGTTTAGGAGGACAGTATTGAAACAAAACTGGTATAATCTACATCACTCTTGGCCCCTTGCTCCTTTCACAGTTTGGTGAAAAGTTATTTTACCTTTATTCCAGGCATCAGAGGGGGAAAAGTCAAATTTTGGAGTGGGTGGGAGCTAAAAAGAGAAAGAGAGACAAAGTATCAGCACTTGAGGGGTTTCACTTATAACAGGATTCACATCACCTTGGAGAAGCCTCTTCATCTCTTAGGTGCCTACTCTCTAAGTCTCAAAAGGGATCAGACATGAGGCTTAAAGTCTGGACTTTGCTCTTTCCTCCAGTATAAAATAGGGGCAAAAGGTAGTACTTATCATTTGGGTGCTCCTGAAGAATCATCTCCATGGCTGCCTCCTTACAGTTATCTATTAGTTTAGGATAGTCTCTAATATGAAAAATGCTTTTCAAACTTTCAGCAAAGGCTTCTTCTGATGATTTTAAAAACTAAGAATTACTCAGAGAAGAGCCTCTTCAGGCAATTTAAATTCAACTTGACAAACTGTTAGCAGCTTGAGAAATTGAGAGGGGAATCTTTTCATTCATTTTTTTAAAGTGTGTAGGATCCTTCAAAAGAAGCTTAGGAATACCACTACATAGTGAAATACCTCCCAGGGCATGCTTGCAATCCCTTCCTTGACCCTGCACAGGCTAGTTACCCCTTATGCTTTGAAATAACATCTGTGAGCAATGTCTCCCCTTAAATTTAAAATTTTATCCTCCTTCCATTTCAATCCTCTTCAAAATATTCTCAGTGCGAAATCCAGTTTCAACAGCAAAACTGCCAGCATCACTGGAACCAGAGTATCACCCCAATGTCTTCTGCTCCTCATTCAGAGATTGCATTTGTTTTGCTGACTGTCTTCATCTGCACAGTCCTTACCTCCCAGCCTATATAACTTGTCCACTCTTGGATAGCTGGAGGCAGTGCTGCTTGAGCTTTTTTAAGGGCTTCAGCACCTTGTGTGCCACTGCCCAGCAGCCCCTGATCATATGCCACATACACGGCAACTCCAGCCAGGCCTCCTTTGATGACAAACCTGAAAGAATCAAAAGCAGCAACAGTTCAGTTCACATTATGACTATCAGTGCATCTCTCCTGGTAGGTTGTGACCATCAAAGGGAGGGTATCGATAAAGAAATCTGAGGGTCACAAACACTTTACTGTGCAGCAGAAAAAATACCTAGCTACCTTCCTTTTCTTCCTAGGTCAACTATTCCCAGTCAGCCGCTTGAAACCATACCTATTTGCATTTTATCAGTGACAGTTTTCAAGAAAAAATGAAAAAGTGTCAAACACCTCAGAGTATGTGCCACTTTTTAAAGTCTGAGAATCACTGGCATATACCTTTGATAAAAGGAACTAAAGGATTCTGCAGTGGGTAAGACATCCATGTGAATCACGTGGTTCTTGCTGTCTTGTTAATAAGCAATCTGACTAATTTGACAGACACCAGTATCTTGTTAATCTCATTACAGTCCAGTTAGCACCTGGCCATGCCTGTTCCTGCATTGCCTAAGCTTTTAAAGTTTCCTAGTAGACTGCATGGCATGCAAACACTAGTTTTACAGCTGTAGTGGCAACCTGCAAAATGAAAGACATGAAGAGAATATTTGACCTTTATTTACTTTTTCGTTATAGAGATCTGGGCAGACTGACTTTTTCAAATTCACAGGTCAGAGAGTTGTTTCCCCTTTAAAAAACAAATAAAAAGCTATTGCGCACCTAGGAAAAAAAAGCAACCAAATAAAAACTTGGCAGATAGCAGTACTGCAGTAGTAGAACATATGCTACATCCACCCGTTGAGAGAGGCAAGAGAGAATCAGTATTTAAACCCATCTATTCACGAGTATTTTGGGGAAAAGAGATTTATCTGTACTTGCTTCCAAAAGCACCCTTCCACACCTTCTCCCTTCGAGTGGGCCGCATATCCAGATCTGAAAGCGTTCCCTCAGCAAACAAGCGCCCTTGGGCGGCACTCCCGGTTTATTTTACGTAGTCGTGCTCGCCACGAGAAAACCGTCAGACTCCTGCCAGACATTTGGAGGCGCGCAAAGAGGCCGCCGGATGGAGGCCAAGACCGGCAGAGGGGCAGACGCGGTCAAGGGCGAGGCGCTGCGAGGAAGCAGGCCCGGGGGAGCACCCTCCGCGCGCGGGCGCGGCGCAGAGGGGGCGCGGGCCGGACGGTGCCCGCGGCGGGCGCGCACTCGGGCCGAGGGCTCCGGGCAGGACAGCGCGGACGCAGCAACTCACTTGACGGCGGGGACGAGCCTAGCGGCCATGACTGCACGGGGGCGGCGCGCTGGGCCGCGCGGGCCTTCGGGAACCAGTCACGTGGGCAGGGGCGCGCGGCGGCGAGCGCGGGAAAGCGCGGCCGCCCCGGCGGTTGCCATGGCAGCCGAGCCCCTCCCTTCCCCTCCCGCCGCTGGAGCGTTGGGGCCGCCGCTGACCTTCCCTCCAAACCCTCCTGCTTCTTCCATGTCTAATATCATTCCAGGTGAATTTCTTCAGTTATGTGGCACACGCAACAGCAGCTCATCCCACCCTGCAGAAGAATAAAGGCTCTCTGGTGGTTGTTTCTTCCCTCACAGGTGAGTGTCTTTAACTGGCATAAGCACTGGCCTTGTGGAGACAGTGGTTCCCAGCACACCACGTTTCTCTGTGTCCTTCAACCACTCAACACATTTTCAAGTTGTGCGTTTCATAGTAGCAAGCAGGATGGTGGCTGGCTGTCCTTGTTTTCTTGAAGACCTTCTCTCTGTTGCACCATTTTGCATTCCCTTGGAACTTTGCTCTTCATTCACCATGTGCCCAGATCTGCATGTTTGGATTCTGTCCCTTACAGCCAGGCCCATCTCTCATGCATTTCTGACACAGCATTAAGACCATCCTGCCACTCTAAGGCCTTCTGGCTTTGGCCAGTCTGAGTAGCAGGCTGCTGAGTAGCTGCATCTACTGTAGGGGATGGAAGGCCAGGGGAAAGTCTTCAGTGTGTGTTCAAGGGAGCTGCATCACCATACACAAGTACAGACATCCCTGCCTTGTGATGTAACGTGCCTTGGTATCAGGGAAATGTTATGGCCAGATGCCCCAGCATGTGACCCAGTCAATGTGTTTGCATGTGATGGGGAACGGGAAAGCTGCAGGTAGACCATCACACTGGGCTTTTTAGCCCAGCATGTGACCTGCTTACTGTGTAAGTTACAAGAAATTTCCTTCCCTTATCCACATAGGTGGTGGCTCTTGTGTTGGGATGTGCTCACGCAAAGTGGTAGAATTTTCTAAGTGCTTGTGTGTGACTAGAAATAGAGGGAAACTCACCTGCACAGAACATGGGTTGATGCAGGATGGCAAAGCCTCTGTCTTTGCCCATATTCCCTTTCCATGGCAGCGTCCTCCTGACAGCAACTTCCCTGATGTTTTCAGTTCTTTCCTTTTCCTCTCCAGGGAAAATACCCACTCCCTTTACCACTTCTTGTTCTGCCACAAGTTTGCACTGGATGGATTCTTCAGCTCGCTGCGCCATGAACTCATCATGCAGAAGAGAAATGTCTCTATCACACTATGCATCCTGGGTCTGATTGATACTGATATGGCATTACAGAATACCAGGTGCGTATTTGGAGAAGGATGTAGGAGTCTGGGTGGGAGTGTGTCTGCAGGAACATGTCTCTTCTTGAAAGCATGCAAAAAATGCACCACAACTGTGTTTAAGATGATGTGCACATATGTTTGGATGGGCAAGAAAACTAATGGGAAGAGTGCATCTGCTTGGGTACATCATGGGGGTTGTGCACGTCCACCTCAGCATGGGACATGAGCGTGCAGAACCCTGCGGTAGTCAGCCTGCACAGGTAAAACCACACCAAGGATTGTCTGGCTCCAAATGATCCTCTTGACTGTTACCTTACAGGGGCAAAGTGCACATAACTGCTTCTCCTGGTCCTGAAGCTGCACTCACCATCATCCAGGGAGGTGCCACACGGATGCAGGAGGTTTTCTACCCATGGTGGCTGCAGCACATGTGTTGCCTCTGGGTTTTGTTCCCCAATGACCGGGACCAAGTTTTACAGAGTTACTATAACTACAGCAGTCCTTAAAGGATGCCCAGTCTCAGTCTCCTCTCCCATCCTAAATCTCTTTTAATCACATTTCCCCTGTCCAACTAAGCATTCCATGCAACTATTGTTGTCAAGCAGGAGCAGGGCAGCAGTGGCGGCAAAGTAACCTTAGCTCTTTTCATAAGACTCATCTTGGTCTCCCTCTCATCCTGCTTCAGCCACAGTTCTGATATTTCTACCCATCAGTCAGAGATCTTTCCCACTGTTCACTTGTTTTAGCCTTGCACCCATTTCTCCTCCTTCAGCTTCACTTGTCTGTATTGCCTCCAGTCTTTCAGCTCCAGCTTTAACCTTGGTCTGTACAGGGTGTCCTGAAATATCAGTACATCTTGCTCCACTGCTTCATTATTTTGTGGATTCTGTGAAACTTCTTGCTTCCTATAAATAGAATTTTAATCTCTATTTTAATTAAACTCTTTTTTCTCATGTGTTGGTGTTACATGTTGATGCCTCCTCCATGAAGGAGGGCTGGTGACCTGGCTTCTGTGAGCACAGGCATGTTGCTAGATGTTTGCTGACTGCACGGGACCTGTTAAATCAGCTCTTCCTTGCTGTAAATCCAGGATGGGTTAATGATTCCTGCACTGAACAGGAGAAATAATATAGAGGGAATTCTTCCCTAACACATTATTCCTATGGATATGTATCATGTAAGTTCTAACAGCTAAGAAAAAGCAGTCTTTGCTTGAATCCTCCTGGGCTGAGGATGGATAATAGATCCTATGTGGGCTCCTTGGTGTCTGAGAGGTTATTTTGTGTGTTGTTCCTGTCCGCAATGCATGAATCCTGAAGGGATTTTAAGCAGCTTTGAAAGCGGAACATTTTGTAGAAATTGGTTAACAGGTTTGGAATTTATTGGCACAGCCAGGTATTGCTTAAAAACCAGGCTTGTCTAGGGGATATAGAACTAAAATGGAGAGTGCAGAGCCTTGCCAACTGCAGTCTTTCTTCAGTCATAGCTGGTCTTCTCCAAGGAGAGGAAAAAAAGCAGGTTGAGGGGTAGGTACATTCTAGCCGGTGAGAGGCAGCTTCTTACGAAAGGGTCACTGCATGCCCCCCTCCTTCTTTGCTCTGTTGACAGCAGCTAGGTGCTAGACTAAATGCACTCTTTTTCTGAGCTAAATATAAAAACTTGTGTGCCTGAAAGAGATGTCACTGCAGCTTGAGTTCTTGTTACTGGGAATGGTGTGTGGCACTTTTAGTCGCAAGCACATTTTATTCACATCACAGAAACAGGCACCAGCTGCGTATTTTCCTTCCTCTCTCCTTGCCATTGACTGGTTTTTGACATGACAAAGCTTTCTCTGAAGCTATGTGGAAATAAGAACTCACCACAATTCACAGTCTCTGGCATTTGAACTTGTCCCTTCTAAAACACACACCTACCTGCTTCTCATGACAGTTTGCGGTATACACCTTGGCCCAGTCACTGCAGAATTGTGTTGGTGCAGGGGCAAGGAGGCATCAAAAATTGAGGTAGTCCTAGATTTCATTCTCTGCTCATGGTCTCCTTTTCTCCAGCACCATTAAATGGGGGTTTCAAAGCAGTAGAAAGTCCCAGGGAAACTAGTGCTTTTACAGGAGGGGGTGAACTGTGGGCATGGCAACTGGAGTTGGTTCTGTACCAACCCCAAGCATGTTCCTCACCTTCAAGGCAGAGATGAAGACTGTGCATTTGCTTTCACTTTCCCTGGTTCTGTGCATAGCACCAGATGGGCTGGGCTCTGGCTCTCAACTGATTTCCTCCAAGGTGCTGTTTTTGTTCTCTCAAGTGTGAGCAGAGTACATAGGAGTTCTTAAGAGGTGTCTGGTATCTGCACACAAGAGCTGTGACTGGTTTGTGTTTAGCTCTGCTGGAGCTTGGCTGCTAAACTCATTCATTGGAATTGGCCTAATATAACAAACTTGCATTTTGGGGATCATACACTGCAGACTGGAACAAAAATCCACAGACAGCCTTCTTAGAGACACAGGGACACTGTGTGGTGTTCAGAGTAAGGCAGGGTTGTATTCTGTAGGACTCGAGCTCTGTCATCCATCCCCCTGTGAAATGTTTTTTAACTGATTGCACAGATGATTTGCTGAATGGAAACAGACTTTCCTTGCCCCAGGCCTTTGGTGATTGTCTTCAAGTGTATGCATTATCTAAAAGCACTTGCAACAAACACACGAAGTAAAACCCCAGTTACTTAGCAAGTAAAACTTTTATTAAATAAATTTAAGATTTTTTTTACCAGAGTGAGGAATTTGACACTGATGAAGCTTGTATCGCACCTGTAACATTGTACAGTCACATCAGTAACTGTGATGGAAGAAACTGTAAATGCTTGTTTTAAACCAGCTTGACCTAGAATTTCCAAAGTCCTTTTTTTCCCATTTTGCATTTGTTGGGGTTTTTTTTTTTGTTTTTTGTTTTGTTCAAAATTAGATTAAGTTTAAACTTCATGAAATTACTTGTAGCAGAAATAAAGTACATTATACAAATCACGTACATAATAGATGTTAAGTATAAAAATGGTATTTACAGTAAGTAAACATGGACTATAGAAACACACTGACTCGCACAGCTTCATCCATTGCTCAAACTCTCAGCATCAGATACAGAGGGATGGTTGAGGAGATGTGAAGGTCCTTAACTGTGCCGCAAACATCTGAACAAAGGGAAACTGGAGGAGGATAAGAATTGACTGAGGTTCTCTAAAGTCCCCATATCTCACTTTATCAACTGCATTAACCTTTCTCCACCAACCCTCTGTTCATGTTTGAACGTGCACATGCACGTACGTGCGCACGCACACACACACACACACACAACGGGGAATGTTCTTGGTACCTTATCAAACTCTGGAATATTGAAACTAATCATTCAGAAGGTTTGTGGGGTTGGTTCGTTACGTTTTTCTTTCCTTATTTTGGTAGAAACTTAAAGAGACTATTTCAAGGGCTATGCCTTGTCAGTATGACGCACACCCCCCCGGCCTCAGGGGATCTTTGTTAAATCAAGCTCTGAACTATGTTCTGTGCTTAAGTGTATGTGTATATAGCTGTATCTATATATGCTGCATAATGTATAATCTGTCCTTTGTAGGGGGTGGTAGGGAAAAAACCAGAATGGCAACCCTCTTCCATCATACTATCCTTGTGTCTGCTTCGAAAAGCTTTGCAGAGGGTGTGAGAGGTGAGTCATCTCTAAATTCTGATGGAGAAGATGTCCCGTTTCATCTGGGAATCGGAACTGCCCGCTAACCAGCGTTAGGTTACTTCCAACATGGGGAGGCAGTGTGTAGCCCCTGGGAGGCTTCTGTCACTCTGTTTTGGAGATTGCATCTGCTCACATTCTCTCATCTTCTCTTGCCTTGATCAAGAAAATGCTCCGTTACCATGGAGAGCTATGAAATACGGATCTGTGCCACGTGTGGGGAGGCAGTACAGTTCCTGTAGGTAAAGGGACTCGTTTCCTGTGCTTTCAGCCTAATCGAGGAGTTGCTAAGGTTAGGCTTTGGCACCAAATTCCAGGAGCTTTGTCTGCAGAAGCCCTTGGAAAGGTAAGACTGAGAGCTCTTGAGATCCTTAACCAGGCTGGTGCTAAGGTCGGTGGATGAGTGACTCGAGCAGAGCAGCTGGCTGCGCCCCAATCCTGGAGGTATGTAGTTCTCTTTTTCCTTGCTTCTTGCTAATGTTGAGCAGAGAGATGCGCTTGCTCTCTCTCTTGCTCTCTGTCCATCCAAGCATCCTCTCAAAATGTTCAGGCCTATCTGCAGTGCTTGTTGAGAAAACACTGTTGCAAAGGTAAACACTTAACTTCCAATCCCTCTTGCAAGGAGTCAGTCTCTGAATGGAAAAGTTTGGTCCTGTGAGCCACTTTAAAAAAAAATAGAGACTGTATATATATATATTTATATTTAACTATGAAAGGGCCAGGAGACAGGGTGGGAGGAAGGGAGGGACGGAGCTGTTTCCATACATCACTGCAGTAACCTAGAGACACACCAGTGGGTTTTCTTGGTCCATGTACTCCAGGCATACCCCAAGAGGAAGAGCTTCAGGTCCCCAGGTGCTGCTGGTTTTCTGGTCCCTTTGCTATGCACCACATTAGCAGCAAATATGAGAGTCCGTTGTGGCAAGAATCTTCCTGCTGGGCAGATATTGAGCCTTCTCTTTAATTGCATGTTTTGGGGAGGAGGGCAGGAGGATGGGGTGGGTAGGTGGGGAGCAGAGGAAGGAAAGGGGTGGTGTCAAAAGAGTTGATAAATTTACTGGCCTCTCTGTAAATCAACCTGAAGCAGAAATTCTTCCTCTGGACTTTCCCTTCACCTGAATAGAAAGGGAGGAGGGAGGGAATTGGGAGGTTAGGCAGACATCTATGCAAACCTCTGGCTTTGAGTCGCTGTTGCTTAACGTGGAGGAAGATGACCCCAGTTAGAAGGGACCAAGATCAGCCCTCCCTTGCTCCCAGCCTGTTGGCTGATAGGAGCTAGCTCTTTGACAGCCAGCTCTCACGTCAGGCAGCTCTTTCTGTGGCCCTTCAGGGTCTCACCTTTTCTCTGCTTTTCTGTAATGCTTGTGAATCATGGGATTGTCCTTTTTTAACCTGGAAAGCATTCTCTGCAGACAAATTTCCAGGTACATGTAGCAACTGAAAACAAAACTACTGGGTTTTAAAACCTTTTTAGGAAGATGAATGTTTTTTGGGAGCAGTCAGAAAGACTGAAACCATGCTTAGCCACAGGCAGGTAATTTGAACCCATCTGCCTGTCAGGGCCCTGAGTGCACTAATGGGTTTTAATGGCCTTGACCAGCTTTCTGTCCATGGGCCCAGGATTCTCATTACAGCTCAGACCTGTGCCTTCAGTCCTTGTCTGAGCTATATGGTGGAAGTGCCAGTCTCCACCTGTCCATGGACCGTTTCTGTCCATGGATCTTGTTATCTGGACGCCAACCCTTGATTGTCTTCCCATCTAGATGTTGGATCTGTTTATTATTCTCATTATAGACCTGCTTGGCAATCACTGGACTATGTCTGACCCTGTTTACCTTCACCAGACCTGATCCTGATCTTGACCAGCAAGCAGACTGACTCTCTGGCTTGACCTTGGGCCTGCCTCATTGCCACAAACTTGCCTGATGATCTAGACTCTTGGTTGAACCTGGCCATCATCTCCAGGCCTGCCCTGGTCACCTTGCTTAGGTGCTGGGGCTGGGCCCTGGCAGGCGAGGCCTCTGCCCTGCTAGCTGTGTTACTGTGTTCAGCTCCTGGCTTCCCACCCCACAGGGAGCAGCCAGACCTTGCTGGCCCCTGACACTGGCCAGCACTGTGTAGGAACTGTGCTGTGATGATGCCAGCTTTACCTGTGCTGCAGAAGCGACTCCTGCTTGCTCACTGCTGTCAGTAGGGATGATTAGCATCCTTGGGTCGTTTTAACTGCACCTTCAAACGTTTCATGCCAATCTGGAAGCCATTCATGGCCTGGATAGCAGTCTGTGCACTGGATGGGTTGTCAAAGCTTACAAAACCTGAAGGACAGGACACAGGCATGCATAGTAATGGCACTGTTGGTGCCATGCCCACTGCACGAGTGTCCTCGTTATCCATTATGCTTCCCTTGCCCACTGGCATCAGCACTCACCAAAACACTTGCTCTGGTTGGTGGCACGATCCATGAATACCTTGGAGGAAATGATATTGCCAAAGGGCAGGAACATCTGCATCAACTCATTGTCTCCGAACTCCTGAGGGAGATGGTAGATGAAGAGATTGCAGCCTTCAGGACCTGCAGGCATGGGGGCAATAGGGATGGACCAAACAGAGCCCCCAAAGGGAAGGGGAAGAGAAATGGCCTCAACTCAGAGCACAGCACTGGAGGAGAACCCCAGCACTGCCTCCTTCTGTCTTGACCTCCCCTTGCTTGTCTCTCTTATCACTGGTCCACAAAGGGTTCTAAGAGCAGATAGGAGGCAATATGCAGAGCTAGAGTTTCTGGAGAACAGATTCACTTTCACAGTTTGCCCAATTCCCATGTGGAGTGTTGGACACAACTGTGAGTGTCTGGGTGTTGTTTTGCTGAAAGGAAATTAGCTGATGTGACAACTCCCTGTTCATAGCTCTCCCAGTCCTAGGAGAGTATCAGACACTGTTATGTGAAAGCTGCTGCTCTCACATTCCCTGCCCACAGCTATGCAGTGGCTGCCTTCAGCCCAGAAGCTGCAGCCTCAACCAGAAATCTGGATTGCCACACATCTGATTTATGGGCTGACCTGGTCCTGTCCGCTCCTTCGCTTGCTCCCTGTGAATCTAATGAGCACAAGGAGCTGTTCCTTCGATGACACCTGCTGTATGAAGCAGGAACAGACAGAGAATGCCTTTGCCTCCAAATTCTGTCCAGGCCAGTTTTGAAATAAGCTGAAAAACAAACTCAGGAGGCTAGGAAGGCTGAAGAGAGAGGACAAGTATGTTGGAGAGGCTGGTTTGACTGGTTCCAGTGTCATTCTGGCATAAGTAAAGATGAGGGGGAAGTGCTCTTTTCCCCGGCCTGTGTAGGGAAGGTGCTGACTCTGTACCCTTTGGTGTCAAAGCCTGGTGTTCTAGTGCTTGCTGTCCCCTTTGTACTTGGCAGCACCTGGCCAGGGGTGAGCTCAGAAAGTCTGCATGACAAGCATCCTCTGAACCCTTCCAGTCCACTCACTGCAGGGACATGGTTGGTTCCGTAACCCAGCTCCAGTATTAAAGATTAGAGTGGACAAAGATTAGTGCTGTCTCCTCTCCACTGGTTCTGTGGTGCAGAAAACGAGCTACACAAACACCGCTCCCCCCCCACCAGAACTGGACACACACATTCCCACCCTGTTCCTCACCTTCTCGTTGCTGCTGCAGGATGGGAGGTGGCTGAGGGATGCTCTGAGCAATGGGGGTGATGGTAGTGGTTGGATACACAGCTGTATTCCAGGGAGACAGAACAAACTGTTTACCTGAGGATCTGGTCAGCCACACAAGGGCCTGAGGGAGACAAGAGAAGCTGGTACCTGCATACTGCTGAACTCCTGTGAAGGCTGGGTGCAGAGTCTCCGCTACTGAAGGGCTCTGGGCTGCAGAGAAGAACATAATCAGAAGCTCAGCAAAGGGAGTCACTCATGGGTTGTCTCTGTCCCTCTCCCTCCAACCCCCCTACGAAGTGAGTCTCAGTGCCCAGCCGGTAGGGAGCTAGAAAAAGTGTTCTGTGTGGGGAATCAAGAAAAGAGGAGCTAATTGCAGTTTCTGAGGTCTCGGGATGGTTTTCTTTTTCCCTGCTCTCTGTACCTGAGTATGGCACAAGGCCATTGGTGTAAACTGTTTCCAAGGTTGGATGCCCATTTGGAAATGGTACCACTCCAGTGAATCCATTTGAAATGGGTGCCACCAGTCCCGGCATGGCTGCTGTTCCCAGGAGGGGTGGTGAATGTAGCCCTGTAGAGCAAGAAGAGAGGACATCCCATGAGAGACGAGGCCCTGCAAAGCCCACCCTCCCTCCTTCCATCTGCCTAGCAAGACTGCTGGTTAGGAAGCTATTATCTCTTCTAGTTGGCACATGGAGCCTTCACAAAATTAGAGGCAGCACGAGTGAGAAGAGTGCGCAGCATTGCTAGTCCTGGCTGGTGTCAGAGCTTTGGGATGGAACATTTTTCATCCAGGTTTGTACAACACCTAGCATGATACAGCCCTGTTCTTGCCAGGTGTTCAAACCCAATATGCATCATTGCTGATACTGTTAGTGGGGGATGGTGATAATGAATAATAGTACTGCTGCACCCAGTCAGGTGCAATCCTGGGAACCTGGTCCCTCTTTACTACATCCAAGGTTAAAACAGCAGCAGAGTGGAACAGCAGTAGGGCACAAGGATGTGTGTTGAAAGCATGAGGTGTCAGGGAGGTTGCCGAAATTTGCACGGAGCTAGAGACTGCTGTCCTCAGAGGCTGCATTGTTAGAAACGAGTGGCCTAATACAGATGCTGAGCCTGGAGCTATGTGGGAGCCGTTGTACCTGTGTGAGCACCGTGCTGGGTGCTGGGGCAGGACATTCACTGGCAGTGAAGGACTCGCTGCGTCCTGGCCCATGCCAGGCCCTCACCTGATGCTGGTGCCAGAGGAGCAGCTGGCAGCCCGTTGAGACTGACGGCACCCATCTGCTGGATGTGGCAGGGAGAAAAGGCGACGCCTGGGCCCAGGTAGCTGCCGTGGGAGGTGGAGAGAACTGTCGTCTGCTGCTGCATCAGCTGCAAGGCAGGACCGCGCAGTCAAGGCTCCGCGCTGCTCAGGGCCTCGCTCCGCTCAGGGCCACCCGCGGCCCCGGGCCTCCCGCCGCCGGGGCCTCACCGCAGCCGCGGGCAGGGCTCGGGGACGCCGGGCCCGAGCCGCGGCCTCGCCACCCCCGCCAGCCGCCACCGGGGGTCGCCGGGCTCCCGCCGCCCGCCCCGGGGCCTCCAGCCACGCCGCGGGTCCGGCCGGGGCGGGCGGCGGCCTCCGGCGCCCCCGCGCCCGGGGGCCCCGAGGTGGGCCTGGGGCCGCCCCTGCCCAGGCAGGGCCGTGCCGGGGAGCGCCCGAGCTCTGCACGCAGCTTCCTGCCCCGCGGCCGGGCGTCCCCCGCCGAGCCGCGGCCACAGCCGGGCGCCTTCCGCCCACCCTCGCCCCCTCCGCAAGCCGGCGGCCCGGGGGGAGTCTTCGCTCGCCCGGCTGCGCGCCGGGCCACCAGCGAGGGCCCTTCCCGCTCGGAGCGCTCCTGCAGTGGGGAAGGGGGGGGGGGAGCGGGCTGCGCCCCTGCAGCCAGCAGCACCCTGGCACCACAGGCCCTACCGCTCTGCCGGCCACTGCCACGGCCCCTTCTCCCAGCGCTGCCACTTCTCCCGGGACAGTGCCAGGTATTATAACACAGCTTTGCCTTGCGGAACGGGGCCCAAATCGCTCTCCTTTTGCCCGGCCTCAACAAGGAGACCGTGCTGCTGGGAGACACGTGGAGCTCGTTCTCGTCCGTGCACCCTGCGTACAACAGGGTGTCCACCCGGGCCCAGCTCCCATGGCACGCTTTGCCATCTGAGGTCTGCCCCGTGATCCACTGAGCTCAGTCTTTCCTCTGGCAGTGGCCTGCACCCTGGGATGGCAGCTCCTTCTGGCCCCGCAGGAGGAGAAAGAGAAAGATCCTTCCAGTCCTATTTGGCCATCAGTTGGTGCTCTGGAGCGTAAGATTAAATCAGACTGCGCTCGGAGTACAGTGGCAACAAAGACTTAGTTCTGGATGCAAAATTACCTAGCCCCTTTATAAGCCTTCACCATCAAGCAAGAGCAGGGGAGGCACAGGCACAGTTCTCTGGAAACTCTACAATTCCACAGGAGGAGCTGGGGGGTGGCACATGGCAAAACCCAAGAAAAACACAAATCCTCACATTAACGACAGCTGTATCCCACTGTCTGCTTTGCAACATAAATACACAGCACTCAAGTAACCTGCCTCATCCACAAATGGCTGAGTCAGTAAGCCAAAAGTTTGGCCCAGGTCTCAGAGGGGGAATCTGGTAACTCTGAAATGTTCACGGCTAGCTAAACCTTCTCTTCGTTTCCTCCACACAGAAGCTGATTATTGCTGTTGCGTAAAAAGAAGAGGAATTGCCGAATTTCATGGCATTGCTGTCTGTAAACTGGCACAAACCAACCAGCTGGGGTGGAACTGACTCTGTGGGCAGTGCTGGGATAGGGGAGAGCCCTTTTTGGGGCAGAGGTGGGACACTCTCTGGCACACCACAGAGCACAGTCTCTGCAGGCAGGCAGGACTGACTGACAGCAAAGGGGTTCACTACCGCTTGACTCCAGAAAGCAAGTGCCCTGAAATCATCTCATCTCTTTGCCAACACGTTGTCTTTGGAGTGATTCCACTCAGGCAGGGCTCACATTACTGGGAACCACTCCCCCCAAGCCAGGATTAGAGCAAAATGTGGCCTTCCTGAGAGCACAAAACTCTGCTAAGGAAGGTGTCCCTATGGCAATCAGTCTGCACATATTTCTAGTCCTATCTTCACACTGTCCCCATTTAAGGATGTAGGAACCAATGCATTTCTTCTTTACTAGATGAATATTGATTTTTTTTCTCATTAATGACTGTTCTGCGCCAAGCTCTGGCTGGAACAAGGCCTGCATCCAACTGCACATGCACCAAACTACCATTCCGAAATTGTTTTCATTACTTAAATAAAATAACCATAATGAACCATAAGAGCAGGAAGATGGGGGGGGGCACGAACAAACTGGTTTGTGTTTGGAACTGATTTATGAAATACAAGAAATATTCAAGCATTATAAGCAGTTAGCAAATTGCACTAGCTGCTTTTTTAAGACTTCAGGCCTTTTTTGTATTGATTATTATTTTTTCAGTTCTCAATCAGTTCCCTGATTTCATCTGACCTAATCACTGAATTCAACTTGTTGAATAAACTGAAATGAAGGAAATACTTTTCACTTGCAGAAGAGGCACCTGGGATCAAAACCTGGTTTAAGCACTGAAATAAACTGCTTCCAGATGCTCAGCCAGTCTTATTTCCCAGATAAGCATGAGAATTTTTCTTACAAACTGTATCAGCTAACATGTACAGTTTCACTATTTTTAGTATCTTATGTTGTATATTTGAATAGATCAGAATAACTTTAGACCTAACATAGTTTGTGATTATTTAATGTTTGAGACAGTTTTTAAAGGAAAATGTAATTAATATAAATTTAAAACATCCAACTGAAAAAACCCGAAAAACTAAACAACCCAGGCTCCAAACTTCTTCCTAGGCCAGGTACTCTGGAGACTGCTTTGGCTTGGCAAGGCAGCAAATCCCACGGGGACAGGGAGAGAAAGTTGTTGGTGTATTAAATCGTGAACATAAGAACCAATGTCTGTGATGCACCAGTTCACCCCAGCAGCACTCCTCTCTGTTGCATCTCCCAGGCCTGTGAGTAACCTTGGGTGCAGCACTTAACTACTCCAAGCCCTGCACCATGCAAGCATGAACTGTGTTGGAGTTCCCTTGAGCCCTGGCTTACCAGAGGTCCCAGCTCCCAAGAGCTGCCCATGGCAGGACATTTGAAGGTGCTGTAAGGAGATTCTGTCCCCACTTCCAGAGATATTAGATGTCATTTCAAAGGGTTGATACCCTCTTCCTCTGATGGGGACAGTGTATGCATATGAGAACTGGCTAGGATCTCTCCTCCAGGAGAAGGGAGACCAAAGACTGGGATGACACAAGAGAAGAAACAATCAGGTATGAGGTCAGTGCCTCAGAAAGGAGAACCAAAACCAGTGGAAAGTAAAAGGAGGAAAAAACCTGAAAGAGTGGGAGACAGGCTGAGTCTTGAGTCAAGGGAAAAGCCAAAATAAAGTCACAGAGCGGAAAGGCCAGTGAAGAATCAAAGCAACAAATTTACAGATGACTGAGGAGAAAGAAGATGCAGATAAGCAGGGAGCACAGCCGAGGTCTGACTGGCTTCCTGTCATCAGCAGGAGTTTCTGAAGATTGGAGGGTACTTAAAGACTGAGTCTAGAAGGTCCCGCTGCTCTCCTTCCTTAACATCCTGGACCATAACCTAATAAAGTACTGCCACCATAACCTCACCGTGCGGTCCATCCCTGCCTCCTTCACCATCATACCATGCCCAAGTTAGCACCACCTCCACACCAGAACGATCATCTCACAGCTGAGCTAAGCTACAACCTTAGACCTCAGGTACAGCTGGCTTGTGGATTACAGGGCTGCATAGAAAAGACTAGTCCTGGCAAGAGATACTGATGTCTGGCCAGAAACAGTTCTCCCTTCTAAACCATTCTTCTGCTGGAAGCCTTGGTGTTTGGAATGGTATAGCTGTTCTCAGCCTCATTACACAAGAAGAGTCAAATAATCTGTGTTGGACAAATTCTACGTTTGGTTCCCAAAACCACCCCATCAGTATGGAGCCTCAGATGTATTGCCTCTTTTGCTACTTCATGCTCTTGCCACACATCTAAATGGAATTTGGCAGTTTCTGGGCATTCTTTGAGACGAAACGGCCAACAATTGAGAAACAGTTCCTTCTCTGTCGTGTAGATGGGAGACACACCGAATAGCTACTGAAGCCAGAGGTGAAAGAGGTGTCCACATATATGAGAAGAACAGGTTTATTTGTGCTCCCTCCCCAGAAAATTACTTTCAGTAACAGTATCTACTTTTGACTTCTTTCTTTGACACAAGCATCTCTCATGCCTTGAGCAATTTCTGAGCCTCCTTCCATGGGCTTTATGCTTCGTAGCAGAGACCTCTGAAAATGACAGTCACCAAGACAACCCAGAAGATGCTCTACCACAGCTGATCAGTGACTTTTTGAGGTTGGGACCTACCTCAAACATTAACGGAATCACCACCATCGCTCCAAGGCAAGGAGGCTCTCTCAGTAAGATCCAAAGAACAGCCAGTCCTGCCAGAGGCAGCCAGACTGCTGAAACACCTCTGACCCTCTGTTACCCACTGGTCCCTCTCCAGCATCCTGCAAATCTCACAGTCACACTAACCAAGAGAGAAAACCCTGGGAGCCAAAGACAGCACCGGGGGGATTAGGGCCCTCCTGAGAATTTCAGCAGAGAAATGAACACATGAAGCTGGGCCCAGGGCTCTCTCGGTGCTCCAAAAACAGAGACACACATTTGTGCCACAGACCCAGAGGAAGAATTCACAAGTTGGCCGACTGTCGCGTCCGGCAGACATCACCCAGGAATCATGGCTCTGAGCTGTCCTCAAAACAAGACAGAAAGACACTGGGTCATGCTTGACCTGTTCCCAGACACCTCCGCCAGTCTACATCACTTGCTTTGAGAAGGTCCCAGCTCTCTCCTGTCACCCCTTCCAGGAGAGAAATGCACAAAGACTAGGCTGCTGACTGGAGAAACTGAAGCCAGGAATAACTCCCAGGTGCCGGCAAGCTTTCACGCATTTGTTACAGAGACCTGTTTGTGGTCTCCCAGCCCAGGTATGGTGCTGCCCCACAGCCAAGAGGGCAGCCTTTCCCCACACACACACGCGTGATACTCACAGCCTGCGCATAGGCGCTGTATGGGCTGAACGGCAAGGTGAGAGATGGAGTGAATATCCCCAGCTGCCCCACCATTTGCTGCATACGACGGAGGGTCCTCTCCTTATCTGTGTCAGCAAACTTCACCACTAGACTGGAGGAGGCGCCCTAGGCACAGAGAGAGGAGACAGAGAGAGGAGGCAGGGGAAGAAGAGGCCGTGGGACAGCCAGAGAGTCAGCAGTCAGGCAAGGTGGGATGGGGCAGAGCAGGCAGCAGAGAGGAGTGGGAAGAGGAGCAGAAGAGCAAATATTGGCGTGAAAGTGCTCGGGAGCTGCCTGGAACCTGTGCTGCGCCCTTCTCCATCCATCCGTCCATCCAACCCTTCCCTCTCCCGCCCTTCCCCTTGCACCCTGGATCTCACGCAGCTGTACAAGTGGGTGCACACATCCCTGGCTGCGCTCACCAGGTGACGGTGCAGCCAGGAACAACCAGGACAGCGTCAGCCACAAGCACCATCCTTCCACCACCATAAGCTTGGCTGAATAGGCAGAGCAGTTCCCGGCAGCTGGAAATACCCCTGCTGCAGCAATGCACTGTCCTGCCCACAAGGTGCCTCGATCCAGGTTAGAGATTGTGAGAGACAGATCACAACTGCAGCTCCGCTTGCGCAAGAAGGCACAGCTGCAGCTACACAACCCCACACAGTGCACAAAGCGTTCACATCCCCACCCAGCCTGCCCCAGAGGCCTCCTCCACTGCCTAAATAAGAGAAGGCTGGGAGTGAGCTCAGACACTGGAGTCCTTGACTGCTCTTGTTGCTGAATCATTAGCTTGCACCCTGCTTGGTTTTGAACTATACCAGGTAGCTATCTCCTAGACAAATTCATGGCCTGGTTCTTGTCTCTCTTTTATTTAGCCTTTATAGCTGCTGTTACCACCAGCCTGGACAGACATAGATACGCACACCAGCCCTGGAGACAGGATGGTTCCCAAAGACAAGAGCACATCCCCCACCCCCCCACAACCACACAAGCTGGAAACTGCAGTTGAACCTGTCATGGTTTTGGACAGTGAGGGGAGGTCCCTGCAACAGGGTGATGGGAAGAGGATTAGGAAGAAGGTAGGTACCCTGGCCTTATACTCACGGGCATTGTCTGGCTGCCATGGAGTGCGTGGATTGCTGCCTGAGCCTCTGTGTGAGATGAGAACTTTACAAAAGCACAGCCTGGAAAGGGACAGAAAGAGCACAGGAGATTGCAGTGACAGGACTGCTGTGAAAGTGCCCCTTGCATCATCATGCAAGGGACAGTATCTGGATCTCAGGCAGGGCAAAGGAAAGCCACCCCAAGAAAGCAGGGAACAAAAAGGATGACTCATCCCAAATTCTCTATCCTGGAAAAAACAGGAAGGGTCTCAAATTGTTACTTCAGTGATATACTCTATAGATGATGTCACCACCTCCACCCTTGCCCCTGATTACCTCTTCCCCAAATTCTCTATGCACTCCTAATTGTGGTTACAAACATTTCAAATTGCAGACCCAGACTGAGCCAACAGGCTCACCAGTGATCCTGGTAACTCAGCTACTCATCGTGCTCTGCTTCCCCTCCTTTCACCTCAGTCTCTGCCCATCTTCCCCAATCCTTCCTTGCAGCAGACAACTCTTCCTGCCCTCCTTCCTATGCCTGGCTGTGATATGGGTTCCCATAAAGATGGGGTGGGAGAATAAGTGCCCCAGTGGAAAGGAGGCACAGATGGTGAGGCAGGTGAGCGCTACCTGAAGAGCAGGGGGAAAATGAGCATGACACACAGAGGGGTTCACACCTTTGCTGTTACCATCAGGTCCACGGAGCACTGTACATTCATCAATGACCCCAAATGGTTCAAAGAGCCGGAGCACGTCATCCTCAGACTGTTGCTTATTTAACATGCCCACAAAGAGCTTCCTGTCCCCTAGGGGCAAACACAGAAACATCAACCTTCTATGAGGCTTACAGTCCAAGGCAGGAGGATTGGGACACTTAAGCACAAAACAGCCTAGTGTTGAAAACATGCCTGGCATGGAAATGATTTGCTGTTGGCTGAAAAGCTTCCAGGGGTGAGTATGCAGGGTCCTCCTAAGCTCCTCACACTTGCAAAGGTTTCTGTGGCTTCCCCTCTCCTACCCTTCCCAAAGGAAAAAGAAGGTTAATAATTTCCTTCTATTCATTAGCCCTTTCCTTTGAATGATCCAACACAAATGGTAATAAGAAAAACCGCCTGGGCAATTATACCCTTATTGAACAGTATGCGAAGTCCAAGAGGTACCTTAGGAAACAGAGCAGACCAACTCAGGCAACACGAATAAATTCCAGGACCCTTGGCTTCTGTTTCCCTTTCCTTCTCTCCAAGATCACTGTTTCCACAGCTGCTACGTAACCAAGCATCTTAGATTCAATTTGCCCTTCCCTACCCCAGTCTAACCAGTATGTCTACCGAGCTGTCCTCTAAGGCCTGGGAATAAACCCTGGCATCCTGGGTCCCAATTTGCCTCACCATAGGATCAGCCAAACGCAAGACAGTTGGGTGAGGGCCAACAAACAGCTCCACGGTCCTCACTTCCCCCCGTGTGACACTGTCGGGGGGTGGAAGGCTGGCCAACACATCCAGGACTTTGATTAGGGTCCTTCTGGGTTCCTCCCTTGCAAGGGAGAAGTAAGGATTATGGTTTCGTTGGGATGGCCAAGTGTGGAGGTGGGAAGAAAGGTGCACAGTGCTTTCTTCCCCTCTTTACCCCCATCAGTACACAGAGGGGCCCATCGCACAGCCTGATGCCATCCAGTCAAGCACAAACACAGCAGTAGTTGGGGCAACATCCTCCACAGATTGCTGTGAATAGCTATTAAAACAGCACAACATTAAAATCGCAGCCTTAATGCCAGCCCAATCTCCATTTTTGCAAGGAGATGGTTGTGCCAATCCTCCCTCACTGCCCCAAACATGCATGGGGAGACATGACCCATAGGAGCAAAGGTGTCAGGATATAGCTAGTGAGAGAGGATTCCTTATTGTTAATGACACGATCAGAGGGGCTGGCTTCAAACAAAACCAACGTAATGTGACACACGTCAGGGAAAATAGCAAGGAAGCTGCTATCTGTTTGAGAGTGCAGTGACCTGAAAAACAACAGGTCTTGGAGCTACAGCAGCAAAGCAGGCTGCAGGGGTGGTGGTGTGTATGTATGGCAGGAATGGATGATACATTACACATTCACACTGCCGGCAAAGCCCCCCCAGCCCCTTCCTTACACCCATTGGCTCAGAGGATTGTTCCCACCCAGGTAAGTAAGCAAGCTGCCTCCCGCCACCGCTCTGCCACACACAGACACACTTGGGAACACATGCAGGATCTATCTACACGTGCCACTGGTCCCTTGCAGAAAAGTAGACGCACACACAAAACATTAATGGACAAGCAGGTAGGCTGATGCATGCACAGGAACATGCTTGCACATCGACCCAGCTTTCAGAAACAAACTTCCTCAGTGAGCAAGAGGGATGTGCAGACAGATGTGCTCTTCCACCATGCAGATACCACAGGGAGCAACTTTGTACAGCTGCACCACCCCACAGGGCCCAAGCACAAGCTCATGCAGGCGCAGTTCTCCACTAGGCACTAGATGTACATGCAACAGACGCCACTTTGATCCACCACAGAGAAAGGGTTAAAAGTGTTGCATCTAAGGCTCTTACCCAGTCCCAAACAGATACTCCTGATTTATATCACTGGAAGTGGCTGAAATACATGGCCTTGTGTATTTCTTAAAGGCCATATTTCCCAGCTTCCCCATTTTCATGATTCCCTGGATAACTAAACCTGCAGGAATTTCATCCCCTTCCATTTTGCTTGTGATTCTTTTCTTTCTACATTTCTTCCTGCACCTGCATGACAGTGGTTGCATTTTGGAGACACTATTTCAGCTGATTGAGTCCATCCAAAATTTAGTGCTCTGGCCATGCCCAATAATCCCAAGCCAAGGCACAGTAGCTAATAAACCAGGTGCTGTACAGCTGCCTTCTTAGCAGTAAGACAGCATCTGCCCTCACCCAAGGGCCAGCTCAGAAAAGCTGGTGGGCAAACCAGCCAAAAAATAGCACATAGAGAAGGTGAAAAATCTGACCAGAAGGGGAGTGATAAAAAAATGGGACTGGTCAGGAACATATTTACTGGGAGGTGGAGAGGAGAATGGAAACTAAAGGAGCAGTAGCTCTGTGCTCCCATTAAAATCCTGGTGCCATATGTGATCCCAGTTTGGCTGTGGGAGGGGACACTTTAGCTCTGCAGTGTTCTCCCTTCCTTTGCCCTGAATCTATATTGCAGCTGCAGCCAGGCCTTATTTCAGATATGTGCACCATGCTGCAGCCTTTGGATTGCAAACATATCGGGAGTTCCTCAAAAAACACATCAACAAAGGGGAAAAACACACTGCGAAATATTTGTACTGACTTTAGATGCTGTAAAATAATCCTCTGTTCTTTGAACTAACATGCAAGTAATTGTCGACTAGGACTTAACAGCCAGAAATGCACTTGATGGTCTTGCCTTGCTCTTTAGGGACCCCAGTAGGCTGTCTGATCGTGGAAGGGGGGTGTCAAGACAACTGGAAAGTCAGTTATATTAGAAATTTAAAAAGCTGGCACTCTAGATGGGGGGAACATATAGCTACATGGACATAACGTGACTTTTGTAACGCTGGCCTTTTGCTTCTGGATCTGATTTTGTGTAAAGTGAGGTTTTTGTGGAAGAATAGTGGGTAACCAGTAGAGAGTCGGCTAAGTGGTTCCAATTTTGGCTGACGACTAATTCAGTGCAAAGACCTAATGGTTACCACAGCCACCCAAAGCTTAAGCCTCCACTAAGCAACAGTCTAATGGATGCAAGAGGCCACAGCTTTGCAATGGAGGCACTGAACAAAAAGGAACCTTGTCAACTTGCAATCAAAACTATGAGTTACTAGTTGCTTTCTCCTTCAGAGGGTCTTGAAATTTCCTGGATAATTCTTGTGGTTCCCTCCTCATGCCATTTCTGTTGGATCAAAAGCATTTTTTTTTACCCTGCACTTTGGGAAAGGTCCACTGAAGCAGTGGATGCTAGTCTCCATTCTTGCAGTCTTACTGCAGGTCTTCTGTTGTCTGACAGGGCTCACTAAGTGAACGTTTTGGAAGTCCTGTGTTTATGTGGGAATTTCAGCTTTTCTGTTTTGAATTTGAAAGAAAAAAATGCCAGCCTTCCTGGCTATGTAGAACAGGTTAAAACTGTGATACCTTAGGGACTCAAGCTGTAAAGGCAAACATAAAGAAACACACCTATTGGTTTTGAATCTTTTCTGAATGCCCAGAACAGCAATATTAGAAGGGGGTGAAGTCACTGACAGCGTAAGATTTTTTCATAGTTATTTTCATTTCACACAGCCCAGTTCCCAAGATTGTAGGAAAAGGATCCAGGCTTATTCCCATGGGATACCCCTTTGCAGCAACTGGGAAGCTGTGAAAGGGCTCCTCTGCTGCTGATCTCTCTCCTTCTCTGTGTGTTGGAGCCCAAACGACGATCTAGTGCCCTCTCACTTCGGGCAGCTTCCAGATAGGGGCATTCCCCTACCAATAACTAAGCTGTCTCATCTCTCCACAACTGGGCCAAAACCTTGCAAGCCCTTTCACCTGATGTCTGCTGAAACCACTTGTAAAATGGTCGATCCCAAATCAGGTGGCGTCCTCAAGCCACTGCTGTGGGTCACTGGCTCCTTTGGCTCCCCAGCAGGGACTCGTGCAGCTCTGGAAGAGCTCCTCTCCCCAGTTTGTAACAGCACACCCTCCTCCTGCCATTTTTTCTTCACTTTCTCTCCAGCTCTTGTTTTTCACCCTCTGATTGGCAATTTCCCATGCTGTCCAACAATCAGGAAAATTGTCTCTGATCTCTGACTGTTGAGTTCCCATGGAAACATGGTCTGGGCACAGTCAGTCACCCAGGCAGCAAGAGAAGGGCCAGTGCAGAGCAGGTCACTGATGAAGATACCACAGGAACAAGCGAGGGGTTAAGGCTGAATGCTTTGGCCATGAGAAAGAGAGGAGAGCACACAAGCACTGGACACTGCTCCTCTTTAAACCCAGTGGATTTAGGTCACCTGGCTAGCTGCTGTCAGCAGCAAGGGTCAGGGAGAGGGAGGAAGCCTACTCAAACAGTTGGCTATGGACAGGATGCAGCAAATCTCCTTGGGTATGCAGAGACCTTCCTTGTCTCTAAGGCAGTGCTAATGGGCTTGGGCTAGCTGTCACATCACATCAGTGCAGCAGAGTGCTCCAGGTCTCGCAAGAAGCACAGTCAAGCTCCTCTGCCCCCTCACTCCATCTCCTCCTAGCACTCCCAGCCTCATCAGGGGCGTGAGGGAAAGGAGGAAAGAGCTGGTAAAGCCTGTGCCAGAATCACAGGTCCCCTTCTGAACTAATGCAGACAGCATCTTTTAATTAGTGAACTCCTTCTGCAGGGTTGCAGTAACACTGAGCATCCAGGTATCCCCACAAGTCCCTGCAGGGCTTGGCCAAAACTGCCCCTATGGCACAAAAATCAGCATCTCTTAGACCAGGAGACAAATCCTGGTGCCCTAACTTCATGTACTTAATTCAGGGTGCTTAATTTGAGAGATGTCAGTCCCTGGAGAGGATAAAAGAGGTTCTCTTTGAGGATAATGCAGAACAGAGCCTCACTGATGCATGAAGTTGTTCCCTTGATAAATTCCTAGTCCAAGCAGTTCTGCCCTGCCCCAAATCTTTCTTTTACCTCCTGCCAGTGTAGGGCTATTGCTATAGGGAATGGCTCTTCCCATATCTGCAAACTTGCTCATCCGCTTCTCTGACAAGTGGAACATCATAACAGAAACCTCTGGAAAGAGCAACCTGATTCAGATAAATATAGGGTGCTGTCTTGATGCTGCTTCTGCCTCAGGAAAAATTCCAGTTTGTCATGGATCCTGTGGGAGCTACTCGTTTCTGAGCTCTGCAGTGAAGCTGGAAGGAAACTGGGCACATGTGCTAGAGGGAGGCCAGTGTTCAGACTCCAAAGGCTGCTCTTCTCTATGACCTTCTCCATGGAAAGCAGAGCTGACTCCCTGATGTTTGCAGTCATTAGAGACAGTGGCACTTTTCATAAGCTTAGAGATTTCAGAGCCCAATGCTTTGACCAAAAGCTTGCCTCCAAATCAACATCCTGTTTTTGAACCTGTTGGCCTCTTTCAGCTCAGTTTAACAGAGGAGCTTAGGCATTAGAGATGTTAAGTTGCAACACGTTCTGTGATACTAGGTGGCTGTGTATAGAAGAGAGTTCATAGTAGTGCCCCACCAGCAAAATAAAGACTGCAGAAATTACCTCAGCCTAGTATTAGACACCAGAGATTCCGGAGTTGTGCTTATCAAAGAGACACAAACTGTTAAGAAAACAAAGCTGTAGTGGTCGGTCTGTTCACAGCCTGAATTGCCTGGTATATTTTTACTGCTGTTTTGTGAGGGCTTAACGCAGGGGCGTCAGCTGTGCTTGGGTGGTACTGGTGAAGGTAAACGTGTGCGTTTGCCTACGAATGTGTGTGTCAAGTGGGCACATGTATGTATTTGTAAAACAGTGCACACATGGGGCATCCATCTGTAGGTACATCTGTCTGTGTCTCTGTGTTGGCTGTGAAGGTTGCTACGCAGCCATGACTTGCAGCCTGAGAGTGCATGGGATCTGCCAGTGTGTATATGTAATGGTTCTGTGATGTTGAGTTATGGGTATGACTGGCAAAGGCTTTCCTAGTCTTCTATGCTTGTTTGGTGTTTTTAAGACTCATTAGGAATAACCTCAGATACAATTACACAATTTCTGAATTAATTAGAAATCTGGGGTGCAAATTTTTAAAATCAATGTGGTGGGGGAAGGATTGACCACCTAATGGTTGTATCTAGAGGCAATATGAGGTGTCAGTGAGCAGTCAGCTGCTTCTATCCCCATTGCAGGCACCTCTAAAGAACAGCTCATCCACTCTTAGTACCAGTGTCAAGAGGGAGAGAGTGATCACCCTGAAGGCACTGGTCTCTTTTTACTGTCTGTAGCATGGACAAGGACCTTAAACTCAACCCTGAACCCAGGGGCTGAAGTAAGGTGAGATGAATCCAGTCCTATGTGTTTTAGGTATGCCAGTTTCTTTGGGAGGCTTAAGCTATGGCTCTTTTGAAAAGGAGCGGGTCTGTAGGTGGTGGCATGTCTGGGATTCTCAGTATAGCCCAAGGGAATAAAAATGCTCAGACTTCAGTAAAAATCAGGTGTCTTATCCCTGAAGTAAATAATGAAAAGTCACAGATTCTATTTGGAAAAATGATCTGACTTAAACAGATAAACTTTTTTTTACACAACCATAAATACACACATTCATGTAAAATATATCTCATGTTCCTGCCAGTGCAATAATTGAAAGTCACTACAAATTGCTTGGAAGTGACCCCTTAAAATTTAAAACAAAAGCCTTCCAAATCTAAACACAGCATGCAGGATATGCTGCCCTACAGGACAAACAGTCTCACACAAATTCTCCTCTCCCCACTACTAAACTGCTTTCAGAGGCAGCACCAACAGCACAAGGCATGGAGAGGCAGATGCAGGAATGGAGAGAAGAGGAAAAGAAATGTATCAGTAAGACAAGGAAAAGCAGCAATAGGCGTTCATAAATTTGGAAAGGGCTGGAGTTGCAAACCTTCTCCACCTGGAGGAGGCATCTGAGCTGCTGTGAGCTCCCCATTAAATTAACAGAGATTCTCCTGTTGAAACCTTCCAGCTCTGAACTACCTGGTATGTGCTGCTCTAAACCAAGCTGGTCCCCTACAGGCTGACACCACCTCCACCTCACCTCAGGCCTAAACCCAGGATCCTTTCCCTTTAGACACTATGTCTCCATCACATGCTATCTTCTGCAACAGCACTTGGGCCCTGACAGTGCGATGGGGGCTCCTGCAGGACTGAGAGCGGAGAGGCTGAGACAGTCCAGCAGTGATGGGGGAGGCAGAGAAGTGAGCTGCAGACAGGACAATCAGCTGCAGAGCAGTAAACTGAACAGGTTAAAAAGCCAGTGCTGCTGCAGGGATCTGGCTTGTATTGGGCTGATCAGGTATAAGAATGAAGAAACCTCTTCCCAACTGCTTACACCCTACCCTCCAGGACCCCTGGTGCCATACACTGAAGTGCATGCCTGCTTCAGTAACCTGGGGCAGACATCATGAGGCTCAAAGGGCTGGGAAAAAGAGTGAAGTGGGCAGCCACGTTATTACCCTTAGGACTTGGGATGCTCTCAGCTTCCTGCTGTGCCAAGCTGAAGGCTCCTCATCAAAGCCTACCCCTAGAGTCTCCTCCTGCCCCCACAAATCCCTGCCACACACAAACATCCCTTCATACAGATTGCAGGGAAAGGAAGGCCAGGGCAGGAGCCTGTCTCTTTGCTTGGTCCCCCTCACAAGCACAAAGCCGCCAAAGGAGAAACAAGGAGAGATTACAACTACCTCCACGGCTCTCGCTGTCTGCGGGTTTCACTTGAATCGGGCGCGCCATCTGCAATGAAAGAGAAATGCAGAGGGTTAGAGCCTGGACCATCTGCCTGGCACACGGAGCTGATGGCAGTGGCACCAGGGTGCCCCTTTCCGCCTGCTGGGCAGAGTAGGAGAGTGGCAGAAGGGAACCAAGACATCATGATGGCAACCAAAACCCTTGGAGAAGGGACCACATGGATTTCAGACTTCTCAGAAGGAAACCTGGCGCTTTTCCCTGCTCAGCTGCTTGCCTGCAGGGAATAGCTCTCCTGGAAACGCCCACCGTGCATAAACCTCCACCTCCTCAGACACAGCAAGTGGCAAAGAAAGGACTCCAAGGAAGCAGCTCATCACCATAAGACTGCAGCCTGAACAGTGGTCAGGGTGGCCTAAGGTGAGAGTATGCCTGGAAGCTCTTCCTATACCTGCCCGGACTCAGTGCAGGCATGGTCACCTCGCCTAATTGAGCCACTTACTTTCCTTGCAGGAGGGAGGAAAGACTGCCTCTGAACTTGGCTAGAAGCAGCACAGCAAGCAAACATGTTATGTTTCCCCTTCCCCAGCCCTCACGCAGTCAGAGTTCTGTGCACCAGGGTGGCTCTAAAGAAGGGCAGTGCTGCTCTCCAGCAACAGCTCCTTGCCCACAAGGGGAATGCTCAGGTCAAACGTCACAAAACTGCTCTTGTTTATTTGTGGAGAAGAGCCATTTACCTCCCTTGTACCCAATAGTGTCATCAGCAATAATCCAACCACAAGCAACAAGCCTGAGGGGTAGTTTAGCTCACATGATATGGGGACTCTCCAGGTAAAACAGAAGAACACTTCTACCCAGGAGTAGCTGCATTAAGTAACCCACAGCTTTAACTGTCAGATTTGCAAAGCAGGGCAAAACTGTCCTCTGCTGGAAGGTGTATGGGTCCTATGCTGCCCAGAAAGGCAACTGACAAGCTGTAGCCTCCTTCCCAGCTAGCAGGATCCAACTGAGACAGAATCTCCTCCAGGGAACAATGTACAAGGCAGATTTCCACATTCACGGCACATCTCACTCCATGTCTCTCAGCATCACTCACAGAGGCTGACAGTGACTTGAATCAGTGACACTCATAATAAAACACAGTAAGAATATCACATGTAAGACCTGCACACAAGTTGCAGGTCCAGGCATAGTCTGCCCCCTCTCTTAGGAAACACCCTCAGGTAAAACAGCAACAACAAAAATGAAATCAAGCCATAAAAGTCACCAAATAACATGTGTTTAGAAGCCACCATGCAAAATGTGGACTGCTGTCAGTCTCCAAGTGGTGGCTGAGCCAGACTGGCCAGAAACCAGAGGTAGAGCCTACATTCACAACAGCAGGAGGAAACCTGTGAAGTAACTTTGCAGTTCATAGGACACAGATGCCAACCGGAAGGTCACAGGCTGCCATGACATGGCACACCGCTGCTGAAGCCTGACTGCTGGGCACAGGAGAGAGCTTGCAGCAGCTGGGGGCTGTGGGCTGGCTTCCACTGACTGGTGAATCTCAGGCAGGATGAGCAGATGCTGGGACCAGCTCCAAGCGATACCATCCCTCCCTCAAGGAGCGATATGGGGCTGCTTGGCAAAGCCAGAGACTGACTGCTCCCAAAAGGAAGGCCAAGCTGCTGCCATGCTGCACCTCGGTAGGCAGCAGTGCCAACTCCAACTCCATCTCCCAGGACTTGCTGTGTCATCTGGGGGAGAGGGAAAGGCCGAGGGCCCCTTTCCCGCTCTTGATCAGCTGCATGGATTTGCAGAGCTCCTAACATCCCGCTGTGCTGCCACGTGGCCCCAGCATGTGCAGCACTGACACTCATCAGCTTCTGGGCTGCTGCTCCCCCCATGAACTGCCAAGGACCAGGCATCTCTTTCAGCCCATGAGCTGAATGGGATGCGGAGCAGGGTTCAGAAGGACGCGGTCAGATATTGCTTCAGAAAGCCTCATACTTCCTCGCTGAGAGGCAGTGGCTCCTATCACAGCTCACAGCCTCTGGCAAAATGCCTGTGCAAGCCAAGGCTGGGGGTGTTTCGGCAGCAGGCTGGGTGGGAGAGGGCAGGCAGCCCAGATGTGTGCTTGGAAGAGAGGGCTCAGTGCGGAGCCAAGAGGGGCAGCTGGCCACCCCACTCCCCACTGCTCCCACAGCACTGAGAAATAGCTTTGTTTCTACTCAGGATGCAAAACCAGGATTAAGCTAAACAGATGGGGAGGGAGATGGAGGGACAGACTCGGATCTCAGCTTCTGCAAGGAGCAAATCCATCTGGGGGAAGGGAGGGAGGAAGGGGTGCCAGAGCATCACATGCCCACGTGAGCATGGACCCACCCAGGGATGCTGTGGCTGAGGGCTTGGGGCAAGGAGTTGGAAAGGATGGGGGGGAGGTGAGGGAGGGGGTTAAGTACCTGAAGACATCTCCCTATCCCCTCCCCCAACAGGGCTGTCACTCCAGCTCTCAGCACCTAGGGTAAAGAAGATGTTGTCATGGAAACGGTTATTCACCACATGGAACCTGACATTTGCGGTTGCCATGGAAACCAGCTCTTGGGGGCATTCCCTCTGCTTTGCACAAAAGAGACATTTTGATATCATCTCTGGGGAGGGGGCCCCCTCTACCCATCTGTCCACCCCTTCCCTTCCCCCCATCCCAGGGACTGCTTCCCAGCCGAGAATGCACTGCAGGGCCCCCCCCCGGGGGGGGTGAGCCATGGCTGGCCCTACTGAATCTGCCCGCCATGGGGGAGGGCACCCCACAGGGTCACCTACCCATAGCGGGGCGACAGGCCCACAGCAGGGCCACGGCACGATGCCCGTAGGACAGCGCTGGCAGTAGAGGTGCCAGCACTGATGCTAGCACAGTGACGCGGGTTAACACTGCCACAAGTCTGGAGGCAGCATTCGGCCGGGGCGACAAGAGGAAGAGGGGCTGCCTGTGATGAGATCAAGCATGTGGGCTGCTCTGCACCCCACAGCTGTGGCCACAGCTTCACCCTTGCCTACCTGGCCCAGCACCTTGGCAGGGGCACAGGAAGACTCACCCTCTGCCAGTGTCAGACCAAGCCCCTGGCCGAGGGCTGGCCATTTCCAGAGACCTTGCCAGCACCAGTGACTTTTGAGAGCCACCTACCAAACTGAGGTCTGGTCTTCATCTGCTCTGGAAGATGGGGGTAAAGAGGAGAAAACAAGATACAAGAAACTTGTCCAGATGCTGAGGCCTGGAGAACAGCAGCAGGATTCTCCACCTGCTGCTTCCTGAAACGGGAAGTCTCCTGACTGAGGCAGAGGCAGGCATGGTCCTCCTTGCAGAGGACTGGACACCCAGAGGCTTCCACAAAGAGGACAACAACACTTTAATCCTTCTAAATCCCATGTTGCCATCAAAGATGAACAAAATATCAAAGGCCTCCCAAGCAGAGGTGCAACCCTACAAATGCAAAGAGAGTTCACAGTTATTTTAACTCAACAACATAGGTCACAAGGCCTTGTGATGTGTCCCTGTGGGGTCCTAAACTTTGTATACAGGTCTCAGACAAAGAGCTCTGTCCCCTACACAAACTCAACGCACAGAAGCGATGGTCAAGCTTTACCCTTCCCTTTGAGGGAGAGAGTAACAGGACAGCAGGGAGGACACACTTCTGGCTTGCACATCAAACTCTGGAAGCACAAATTCTTCTGGCCTCCAGTCATCATCTCAAGCTACACAGTAATCAGAGAACACACCTGACTGACTAAGAAAGCCGTATTTGTACATGCTCAGCTGGGCCCAGAATCCAAGAGTCAGGATGTGCCTGCATTAAATTCCAAGTGACAAGTACACGCACATGCACAGACATGCATGCTGTTACCACACAAGAACACAAACATATGTGAACACGTATGTGGCATGGAGAACTTAAGCAAATGATTTATGAGCCTGTGCCTGCCTCACTAGCTGAGCTTTATTTTCCTCATTATTCAGCTCAGCGTTATTATTCTCCATTTCTGAAGAATATCACATTAACATTTACCACATGCTGTCAGGCTACCACAGGCCAGAAGTCCCTCACCCCCACTTGCTTTCTTTGGGGTTACTAGCGGGAAGCAACTGGCCAGCCTGATGGGGGCACGAAGCTATACTGACCACTGGAGCGTTACATGCTACAAAGCACAGCAGCCACATTTCCTGTGTAGCCCTCAGGGAGCAGTGAGGAGATAGCTGGAGGTAAGAGTCACTACAGCCCAGAGGAGCCTAGAGGTTCCTAAGGAAGAAGCAGAGGTGAGAGGCCTTACTGGCAAGTGTCTAGATTACACCCCACCCCACCCGCAGCATCTGGTCAGCACAGAAAACCGGGGAACTGTGCTCTGCTTGGGCTTCCTCCCTGTTTTCAACAAAATTCTCCCCCACCCTTGTAGCACTCTTGGAATCAAGGATCTAAAGAAAATCCCTAGCCCTGCTGAAGTCAGAGGAAGCTTTGCTATTGGTTTCATGAAGGCCAAAATGCACCATTTCTCTCACCGCACCCCAAAAAAACCCTTCTGGAGGTGAACTAGCTCCCCACTGATGCCCAGCACAAGCTGTCATATCAGCAATCTGGTAGCCATGTCTTCCAAGGAGGAGCAGTGACCCCCAGCTCTTGCTTCCTCAGCTTTCAAACTGCAAAAACTGGATGGAGGGGGAAAGACCCCTGGGACAGCAGGGCAAGCCTCTCTATTAATTAGGAGTAAGTTATGTAAAATAGCCCCTCAGGTGCAGAGCAGGGGAACCTCACAGTGTTAAGAGGGTCAGAGATAGAAAGCATGAAACACACAATGCAGGCTGGCTCCTCTGGGATGTCAGGAACCAAAAGGCATCCAAGGCCATTGGCAGAATTAGGTCCTGGGCTCTTAGACTATGCAAGTTGTGGGCTGGTCCTTTTCCGGCCAGTTAAAAATGCCCTGCCTGAATGATCACAACCACTTCTAGCTGTGCAGAGCACACAAATCTAAATGCCGATTTGCTCATTTGGATTCTGTTTCTGGTCAGGAATGCAAGCAGCGATGGATTGGTGCCAGTCTCAGTGCTCGAGTCTCCTGCTTGCATCTTTCCACTGACGTCTTCAGTGTACCTCAGTCCTATCCAGAAGAACCATCCTGCCCTGAGAAAGGGGAGTTGTCTCGCACAGAAACACGAGCAACATCAGCACCAAGCACCGTTCCAGCTGTAAAGGCTGCTTATGAATTCACCCCATACAATCCCATTATGAAGGAAACAAGGATAATTATAGTACTATGTTTGTGTTTCAGGGGGAAGAATCAAGGCACATGATGATGAAGGTCATGCAGGAAGTCTGTGGCAGAAGCAGGATGTGAAGTCCACAGTCCAAACCACACAGCTCCTGTCTGCATGGCTAAGGCCATCTCCTTTTTCATGAGCAAGAAAGATTGGTGGAGGACTTTACCCAACTGCTTTTTGTCACCAAGAGGAGGACTCAAACTCCAACTCCTCTCACAAGTTTCTTTCGGAGGTATTTTCCCTAGCCCCAGCACAGAGGGCAAATCAGGCAGAGCAGCGAAGTTAAACCCCATTCCCCACCAAAGCTGAGCAGATGCAGGAATCAGCAAGCAGACATCCGAGCAGCGTGCGGGCCACAACACATACAGACTGGCTGCTTTGCCTCTTGGATTCTCTGCTGTGTTCCTTCTCCCTTAACACAGTTCAGATACCTTTGTCCCCACTGCAGTTAGTGCTGCTCTGGGAGGAAGGCAAGCAACTTATCGCCATGATTCAGAAAGGCTTTGGATCTCCTTGGTAGCTCTATGGAAGTGACAACACCATTATTGTGCATTAACATCAGACATCCAGCAGGGAGGCCAGCCCAACACAGCAATTACAGCCCCTATCATGTACGTGACTGTTTGGCAGACACATTTAAGTGCAGTCTCTCAGGACTCCATGGTCAGCCTGTCCTCACTGGGCTCCTTCCTTGATGTTTCAGTGCACCACAGGGCACCACATCAAGGACATTAGATGATCTTCTCTGTTGCCCTGATCTCTTCTTGTCACTTGTGATTAGTGCTACTGGAGGTCAAAGGAGCTTTCAGGTGAGAAGAGGAAAGTGACAACTTTCTCGGATCCTTTTCTACAGGTGCTAGGACAACTCTTCCCCAGAGGCAACAGGAAGAAAACCCTGGGCCAAATTCAGGCGAGTACCTTTCCGGTTTCTCAAGGGGACTTTTCAGCAGTGTAAAGAGTAGTAGTATTTGGCCCCACACTTTCTCCTGCTCCTTCCTCCCCACTCTTGCAAGACAGGGCTGACAGAACTGAAAATCCAAAAAGCTCCTCTAGCAAGTTCATCAAAACCACAAAGAGATCATTCTGGCCACCAGAAAGCAACGGGCCTGAGGACCCAGGCACAGCTCGGTGCTCAGGCCCACAGTCCTGTGTTAGCTGCAGGATCTTGCTTCTGCAGAGACAGGGTCTTGCCATCCTCGGCTTGCCCAAGGAGGTTCTAATCACAGGAGCCACTGCCAGCTCAAAGGAAGTTGGAAAGTGCTTAGCAGGCCTACAAAAAGTAGAAATAAGATGCTATGAAATGGGTCAGCAAGTTACTCTGAGCAAGTGCAAGAAGGCTGCAGGGGGAAAGGCTGGGAGCACTGCCACACTCACCTGGCTTTGATCTCTCTGTCAGGCTGTTTGGAGAAGACATCCAACACCCATCTTCCCCTGTGCTCAGTGGTGCACTGCTGACCCCGTTCCACGGGACAGCTGGTCCAGCCAACATGCTCAGGTGCTTTGCCATGCACAAGTGGGAGCCTCCGAGGACCTCAGCAAACTGGCAAAGGGCAGAGCAAGGGGCAGAGGAAGCCTGGCTGCCAGACGCAGCCAGGTCTGCAGAGAGCTTGCACAGGCCTCTCGTGGACATGCTGGATGGTTAATGCTCTGCGGCCGGTCTGGGGCCCGACAGCTGGGGGTACTAGCAGCTCCTCAATGCAGCCATGCCCCCACCTCTTCTCCCCCCACAGCAGGTTAATTACAGTGGATGGGGAAAGAGGTCTCTGCTAATTTAAAATACTTCGGTGGCTGCAGACGGGGCCAAGCCGACGGCAGCAGGGACCTTTAGCCCCGGCTGCTGCACATAGGCTGAGTGTACCAGTTCCCATGGCAACTGTTACCGGTCCAAGCAGAGCAAAACCTCCTGCAGTAAGGACTAAGGACGTGCCCACGGGAAAATCCACTGACAGTGGGCCTGAGTTCCAGTGCCACCATAAGAACCCCCTGAGCCATCTCTTCTCTAGGCTGAACAACAAAAGTTATGGCTAATATCAGCTAAACCATTTCACTTTGGGGGTGCTCATAGAGTGGAAGAGAGGCCCGGAGTGATTGCAGGATCTCCCTGTAGGTATTCAAAACCCAGTTGGAGAAGGTCCTCAGTTATCTGATGCAGCTAGCCCTGCTCTGAGTGGTGTTTGACCAGAGACCCCAGAGGTCTCTTTCAACATAAATTATTCTGTGATTCTATATCCATATTCACAAACTCTTGTGTGCATGCACACACACCAAATGACCCTGGGGAGATGGGGATGCAGAGTCCCACTCAGGACTGTGGGTGCCTTTGCAAAGATGAAGGTCTGTGTGGGTTGGTGCACAGGTGTGTGTGTGTGTTCACAAGCACAGGTGAGCTCACCAGAAAACATGCCAGCTCTGGGAGACAAAAGTCTAAGCTCTGTGCTACAAGGAGATGTGAGTGTCCGGCTGTGCAAAGAGTAGCAATTTCTAGGGAGAAAGGGACAGGAGCCTGCATGCGTGCATTTGGTCAGCATGTGGGAATGGGTGCTAATCTTTAATTTCATTATCCTTCCAATTCTGTAGGCAGCAGGAGCCAATGTCTGCCTTGGCAGCTTGCTCTTCCCCTGCCTCTTCAGGGTATGTACTTCGTAGGGCTGCTGCCTTGCCTCACTGATAGTTCTCAGGCCCTTATGCCAAACCCCCACCAGCACAAGCAGTTGCAATTCTCTCTGCAGTGAAAAGGCACTTCTGTTGCTCCTTGCCCAGGGGCTGCAGTACCCTCCTGTCCTGGTGCTGCCACTTCAATGAGACGGCCTTGACATGCTCTCTGTATTGCTACCTTCTACTGATAATGTTGCATGGCTCTCATGAATTTGCTGATATTGTCTATCAAACCTGCAGGATGGACAGGGGAAAAACTTCTCCATCCTGCCCAAAGGTTCAAACTGCAGAGGCCACCTCAAAGATTAACAAACGGAGTCTAGTTTCAGCCCCCAACCAAACATTCAGGCCCCCTACTCCGCTCCCTCAGAATGTCTCTCAGCTTTGCCAGCTGCAATATCCTGTAGTGTTCACATGAAGAAACTCAAGTACTGGTCCAGGCTGGCTTCACACCAGCACTTGTGTGAAAAGAGTGGGGGGGAGAATGTGATGCTTTGCCCTCTCTACCAAAACCCCTCCAAGTCACCTGCATTCCCTTATATCATCACAGGCTGTGGATCCTGACAGATGGCCCATGGTGAGCCCTTGCTCCTGGAAGCACAGGAGACAGCCTGTCCACAGGGGTGCCCTCTGCTCAAGCTCTGCTGGGTCTCTGCATTAATCCTTGTGCCCGACCATCTGAGTTAGTGCTGCAGCATCTCAACCCCTGGTGCATTCCCAGAGTCTCTCTCTGCTCTAATGCTGCTGCTCTCTGTAATTTTCCATTCCCATGTCCCTGCGTTCCCAAGCCATCATGGCATCCATGAGCTCTCCCCCTGATGTAGCCACATTTCAGCACCCCCATCACTGCTCTTAAACTGCCCATATTCCCAGCTTGGATCAATACCAATTTCTGCCACTTACTTGCCTATCTTTCAGCAAGCCCTTCTTTGTTCTGCACAGAAATAAAACTGTAACTGTACCTTGCCAGAAGAATTACTTTTTTAAACCTCCCCCCCTCCACTTCCTTCCTCTATTCTTCTTCCCCTTCTTCTTCAGGAGCAATTTTATGTAATTTGCAACTGTCTGGCTGCAAATGAAAAGAGACACAAAGCGTTTCTGCGAAATATTGAAAAGCTGGCTGCTTCTCCCTCAAATTTCACTTAGCAAGAGCCTTTAACTTGGTGTGTGATCACTGCATGTCATTAATAACCTCTCCAATTCCTTTCAGAACTCAGCAAAGTGAAGGCACAATCACGAATCAAAGGCATGGGTTATTGAGATATAATATCATTTCACTGAGCCAGGGAGGGGTGTGCCAGGGAGTGGGGAGAAGGTGAAACACTGCACTGGCTGGCAGCTGAAGAGGACACTAGATTTAGGAAGAAGCATAAGGGCTTGATTCACTCTCTGTTTTTCAGATCCGAAGACTTCGTCTGTTCAGCCTCCATGGGCTGTGCACCTTTCCTCAAGCCCTGTGGACTCAGGCCATGAAGGGAGCTGGTTTCTGTTTTGTTCCTCGGGCAGATCTGTCCCCATCTCTTGTTGAGTCTTTGGAGCCTGTCAAACTGCTTTACTGGGACTGAGTCAGACTTAATTGTGCAGTTCCCCAGCTTGTCCTCAGGAAGCAAAAACTGGGGAATGTGAAACAGGATCTTTACACATGCAGGACACAGAAAGTACTGTGAAGGGCACGGAGCAGGAGTGTGTCAAGGCTGGCTAGGAGATGGTGCGGGGCGGAGAACTGACCGTGATGCTGGATGCTGCACAGCACGACTCGCTGCCAGCAAGGTGTGATGTGCTTCCCGCTTGTCACCTGTACCAACCAGGATGATGGGCAAGCCTGTCTTGATGCGTGCCAGCCCTCCGGCTGTGCTGAGGTTCACACGTTGCTGTCCGCATCTGAGGGTCCACATCACAATGTGTGGAAACAGGCTCCCGCCCACACAGCCACAAGGCAGGCATTCTTCTTGCCTACCCCCACGGACATCAAGGGCACAGACACTTGGCATCCTTTTAAGCTCCTTACCAAGCCTGGGTGATCAGACACTTCTACTAACTCACGGAGAGTGTACTTTACCTCTCTGTTCTAGGAAGCTCCATCCTTCCTTCCCCAAAAGATTCATGCATTTGTTACTTCCCAACTGCACTGATAGCAATTCACCAGCTCTGAAGGCTGATAAGCATTTTAGATAATACAATATACAGCTGACAGTCTTCTTGCTTTACACCCTGAGCACACTAGCCCTTCAAAAAGGAGGTGAAAGCCAAAAATCTGTCTACCTTCAGAAAAAGATACTAAGCCTTACTGTCAAAAAATAAGCTTTTTTGAGTTTAAATTCTATTTAGTTACCATACATCCAACAACTCTCACTTTAAAAATAAACAAGAATTTTGATCTCCCAAAAGAAGAACTTGCCAGAAATGCCACAAAACCAGAGAGAGACCAAGGCGATTCCTATTGACTTATGTGGAAAACCTACAACATGAAACCTCAGGAAAGCTACACTGCAGGTATGGCCCTGCAGGAAACAACGTGGCAGCATTCCTAGATGGGCTGACATCGTTAGCATCAGACCTGGAGGCCCTAAGCAATACCTCTGTGGGCACAGGCCTACCCAGTGACAGACTTGGAAGAGAACCCAGGAGTCCTGCTCCAGCTGCCTGATCACAGCCTAAGGACCTATCACAAACCATATCAAAGCACTTCCTTACCAAACCCCCAATCTAGACTAAGCAAGTCATTTGTCTCTATCCAGGTTCATGAACTGTTGAGATCAACCACTAGTCTCTGCATTGAGACCAACATACTTGGGTACTTGGGGCATCTGTGGTTGCTTTGCAATACAGTGGCAAGTACAGGATTACCGACAAGATCCTTTCTATGCCTCTTTGACACCTTGCTGTCTCTAAACATGCTGATGCTTGGTCATGCATTCAGATGACAGTTTGTGTCACCCTACACTGATGTCATACACTCTTAAACTTTCTTCCTGCTATTGCTACGTGCAATAAAGAGATAGTTAATGTGTAAAACAAACAAGAAGTCACTTGTTTACCAGACTATGGCCCATTTACTGAAATCCCAGCACTGTGGTCCAGTACATTCTGTTCTCTGTTCTATGCTAGGGTCCCCATTATATTTCTGGTGAGAGGCTTTGCCACAGAGTTCATCAAAAGATGATCTAGATGTGAATGTACAGAGATGAAATTTCACAGCCTTGTTCCCAAAATAGGAAACAATCAGTTACCTAGCATTCCTGCCTTTCCAGAGTATTGTCTGTCATCAGTTGGGTCAGAGGGATCTGTAATACTATACAGACACAAGCAACCAGGCTAAGAAAACAGTGCTGAAAGCTACCTCAAGCCAGCCAGCCCATGTCCGTGCCAAGACTGCCTCCATGAACATCAGGATGGAGGTCTGTTCTGTTCTGGTAGTAACCGTCTCTAAACGACCACTAAAATGACCAAAGAGAGAGAATCCTGCTTTCTTGGTCATTGAGGGACTTTCCAAAAGAGAAACTAAATGTGATGAAGTGGTGTACTGCCAGCCTGAAAACAGACAGCTCCAAATGCAGCACAGCTCACCTTTATTTTAATCCTGAAGCTTAATTACACCACAATGCTCATTAACTGTCTCCAGACAAACACGTTCAAAAGTATTCAGCTAGCACAGACTTCTTACCGTTCCCAAGCAGTTTCTTACACCTCCCTTAACATAAAAAGCCTTTAGACCAACACAGATAAACTGCCGCTTTAAATACTACTCCATGCAGCACTCTGTAACCACTGAGAGCACAAACAGTAGAGAACATAGTGAAACATGCAACAAATTCCCAGTGTAGAACTGCAGCAAAACTGAGATTGCCTTGACTTCACTGAGCCTCACATGAATAACCGTTCAAAGTCCCTCTGCAGGTACTACGTAGAGACATGTCTGTCTTCTCCATTGTGTACAGCACTGTACCATGACTCATCACGACTGCTCCTCCATCCCTGGACTTGTTCTTTATAGACTCTGTCAATTCTGCCCTGGACCAACACCCACAGAAGATTACACTGCTTTGGCCTGAAAGGCTGACCTTTTCTCCTCACACAAAATTAACTCAAACAGATTCTGAGCACCTGGTAATCTGGCCCTTGCTGCCCTGAGATAACCTGAAACAGTAAAGATCCTATTAAGTGGCAATTAAGTTACGTGCATTTTCGAGCCCTCAAAATGCCAACACGGACCCATGCAAAAAGGAAGCACAGGTAAATAAATATGGAAAAGGATGTGTGCATGTGGAGGTCTTCAGAGGAGCTGGGAGAGGTGAAGGAAGCTACTTGGACCTGTATGGGTTGAAGAGCAAATGTTATGGTTAAGAATTCCTAACACCTCTCCAGAGACCCCTGGTTTACATTAATTATTCTGTTGCCTTGAGCACTCAGGGCCTCCAGTGAGCTTCCCTCTGTAAGTACCCAACTCCTCCACCTACCTGCCTCCAAATGAATCCTTCCAAAGTGTTTCATCAATCCCCTCAACACAGCAAGGAAAATGCCCAGTCAAAGCTCTCAAATCATACTAAAATGGGAATGGCAACAATTCAGAACTCCTTTCAGCTCACCAGCAGGTCCCAGGCAGGCAGAGGACTTCCCTGCAAGGAGGGACCTGTTCTGCAGTGCCTGGCCTCCTGAGATCTCCACTGTATTTTTCTCCCAACACCAGTTGCAGAGAGAGCAGGACCCAGGAACAGACCACAGCTAGTTCAGCAGTTTTGGTCTCACCTATATAACCCATTTCTCTTGCAAACAATGGGATGTGCAAGTGTATTTTTTTTTCTGAGAAGCTGATCCAACTCAGCCACTGCACTAGAAGTCATTTTGGGTCTTGCACCGAGTCACCCAAGAAATTGTCCAGGCACCCTGCAGGGCAATGGCAGACTAAGAGCAGATGTACCAGGAAGTTCTGCACACCTGGAGGAAAAGGGTACCTTGCTTTGTCTCCTGTCAGCTTTCCAGCATGCCCACTGTGCAGGCTGGGTCCACGCACTTCACCCAAAAGCCCACAGCTCCCTAGTGACAGGGACAGATAGCTGAAGACATTGCGTCACACCAGAGACCAAAGAGAAGCACAGAAATAGGCTTGGGTGGAGTTACATGGGGCAGCCTTGGCAAGCTGCAGAAAAGAGCAGCAGCTCTGTGAAGAGCAGCACTGTGCTCTGACTCCCACATCCCCTGTTGTAACCAAACCACATCTCCCTTTCACAAGCAGGGAAGTTATCTAAGCCACTTCTCACCCTCACTTCCTCCCCTGACAATCCCCCATTTGCCTGCTCATGCCATGAGCTCCAGGCACAATTCACTGGGACTTACCCCTGGCAAAGTCTTCTGCTCATGCAGCGCTGTCTGGGCTTTGATGGCAGAGTCTCTGGCGCAGTATGTGAGGAACGCACAACCTGCAGTCGATACAAATGTCAAGTTAGACATGCAGTTGCAGATGCACATCAACACAACGTTCCTATTCGGTAACAGCAGGTGAACGAAGTACAAGAACTACAGATGCTGCCCTGTTCCATCAGGCCTCCACCCCAACATTTCTGCTCAGGTACAGAGGAAGTGCCTAGGAACAGCCCTTGTGCGGGGTGGGAGGGCAGAAAGGGAGGCTTGCTAATTAAAGGTGCAAATGTTACCTAATTTGGATGTGTTGAAGACTCTAGGGAAAAAGACAAACAACATGAAAGGACTTGTAGGCCCCATCCAAGGTCTGTTGAAGTCCTGGAAAAGGGCCCTAGTGAATCAAATAGGTTTGAAACAGGTGTTGAACAAGGTGAGAAACAACAGGAGAGCAAAATGCAAGCTAACGTTGCCTGTGGGAGAAATAGCCAAGGATCAGAGGAGATGCAAGGACCAGTACGATTATTGATGCAAAAAAAAAAAAAAAAAAATAAAAAGGAAAGAGGAAGAGCATCTGGGATTTTAGGCTCATGTGAAAGCTCCATGATCGAGATTCACAGAATCATGGAAAGATACAGAAGGAGAGGCCTGGCTTTCTGTGCCATACATACACCCATACAGTATGCACAAACACACACAAATAATACATATGCATAACAAGGGAAATACAGAGAACAGCAAAGCATAATGCATTCTGCAAGGGCCAACTTAGAAGCAACATAAAAAGCACATGGAAAAGGCCAGATCCTGACATTCTTAGTCAAGACCTGACTCAACATTTTAGCCTAACACCAGGCCAGGGGAGGAGTGGAGGAATTGTAGCCCCTCCAGAAAGAGGAGGAATCATCTCTGGGTGCTCTGATGCTAAGAATAATCAAATGAAACTAAGCAAAGGAAAAATCTGGCTGGTTATCAAGAAACATTTCCTAGCAGAGAGAGATTTATTAGACTGTGGAATGATCTCCCCAGGGAAGTGCCTGGAGCTCCATCACTTGAATTGTTTCAGATGAGGATGGGCAAAGCACTGGTGAATAGACTCAAAGGCTAGAATGCATCTGACCCCCTCACTCATCCCCCTCCTATTCGCAGTGGCATTTCACATTCTAAGCAAAGGCAGGACATGTCCCTTCAGCTTGTTGCTAAATGTCCATGTCTATATTGTTGTGCTGGGGCTGCAGATGCACTGTTATGGCCCAAACAGAGAGGCCCATTCTTTTGCCCACACCTTCTTGTGTCTGGCTTTGGGTACTCCAAAGCTGCTTCAGCTCTCCACGGACCCAAAGGTGGATGCAGGACAGGGACTGTCCGGGTCTGTCCCCTCCACCCCAGAATGACTCCATGGTACACAACACTTTTAGGCCATGCAGAAGCCAGCTGCTCAAGACAATCCCAACCCATGGCATTACGCTGTTCTTCCATCCCAACTCCAATCAGTTGCTGCTGCTAAACAAATCACATCTGTTCTCGCAGCTCTTCCTAGGAAAAAAAAAATTCCATAAACAGCATACAAGTATTAGGTATCTCTAACAGGTACTAAAGCTCCCTATTGCCCAGGTTTTGACTGCTGCACCAAGGCCAGACGTGGGATCACCAGATAATTTAACAGATGCAGTGAGGCCAGGAAGCATGTAGGTGACCTTCACTTCTCATGGCAAAGGCAGCTAGCTCTACTGCGGGGGGAAGCACCCCTTCACTTTCGCTCTCCCCTCACACAACTGCTGTGATGTCAAGCATCAGAAAAAGTCTCAGAAGCACCTGTATAACCAGAGAGCCCAAACCCTATGGCTAACAGATTTAGAGGCCTGGCCACCAAAGCCCCAAACACAGATGCTTGCTTGATTCCACCTGCTGCTCCAGTCTGCTATTTTGCAAGTCACACGAGACCCATTCTAAGATAACTGGGGTCAAGTTTAGCACACAAAACTCTGAAGTCAGGAGTTGGGACTAAGTAATTTATTCCACTGAGAGCTTCAGTGCATTGGTACCATGCCCATGTACAATGAAGACACCATCCTTGCCTCAGGAGAATTAGCCATCAAACCCAAGAAAACTAAGACTAGGAGAGGAATAAGTATATATGAAGCTACCTGCCGAGTTAAGCACTCAAACCCAGTCCACTGAGTCCCAATTCTAGTGCTCAGGAACATCAAAATTGAGGTAATGCACAGTGGCAGGCTCAAAGACCTCAGCCCATGCAAGGACAAGGATAAAACAAGGATTGGACAAAGGTGCACCATTTAGTGGGGATAAATGAGAGACACTCCTCACATGGGGATAAAGAGTTATTTTGCAAGGTACTGTTATCATGCCAGATAAGGGATTTGTAAAGCCCAGCAACGCCTACACTCACCAGCACCAATCCAAAAAAGTGCCACGAATCCCTTCCCTAGAGCCCTCCAGTCCTTCTCTTCCCTACAGCAAAGGCAGCCCAAAATACTGTTCATCTTTTAGGTGCTCCTGTCTTGGGTATTTGTACCAAGAGGTAGCAGCCTCTGGAGACTGAATCATCCTGCAGCTATGCAGCCTGAAGATGCCTCACTCAAGCCTCCTGCTTCACTCCCAGGGCAATCCTTGCTGCTGGTCTGCTTTTCAAGCATGTGGATACTTGCTCAACAGGAGCCCGCTTGTACTTCCTCCCTTCACTCAAGCATGAAACACACTTGGGCAGCCTCTAACAACAGGCTGTGTCTGGGCTGGACTGGGACAAGCAAGCCTATGGGCACAGGACAGTCCTGTCTGCTGCTCCATCCCTGAGCTCTCTGTGTCTCTAAGCTTTCAGGACGTTCAGCTCATTCATTTCATCTTGTTCTTACTTCCCAAATGGCAGGAATCTGTGAGGCTGTACTGGTTGTGGAAAGAAGGAAGCTAAAGAGGTCAGCTACATCCTTTAGAAAACATGATTACTGTCCTCCACAGCCAGATGTTTTGGAGGTAGGATGCTGGAGTCAATTCTATTCTCCTTGCAAAGTCCTGGTCAGAAATACAGAAAGGGGTTTTGCAGAAACAATACACTCTAAGCCTAACTGTGTAAACAAGTATTTGGGAAAAAGAACCTTCCTTCCTGAAGAGACATTATCTCTTGCAACCTAACTCTTCAGCTGCTCCTTAGGATACAGCAAGTCTGTGAAGCACGAGGCATTTTCCACAGCCTCCCATTGTCCCCTGCCTTCACCCAGGTGCCTGAAGCTTACAGAAGTACCAGAGACTCAAGGAAAGCCACGTTTTCCCAGCTAGTAAGGGCTTTCATGCTGTGACAGGACCCTGCTTACCATGTCTTTCATGGGTTCTTCAGGCTCCTAAAACTTTGAGCCTGACAGAGGCACCCAGGGATCCACTCAACAGTGAGATGTCCACAGAGGTGCAAAGGGGCCTATCGCTTTCACGAGGTTTTCTCACTTCTGCATTTCCTGCTTTAGTTAACAGCAAACTCAGGTCGACAGGCTTATGCCCCTTTGGGCACTTCTAACACCAAGTCAGCCACACCTGCTGAGACATGGGACATGGTGTTAAAAAGTACCGGCCTTGAAGGTCCCAGCCGCCCTGCCAACCAGGTGGTGTTGATGATCCAGTCACAGAACAGGGAAGCGTAACAGCACCCAGAGCACTGTCTATAAAATCAAGCTGTTACAAGTCCTAAAAGGGGGAACTTGGACCGGAGCTGCTGCTGGACAGTGAGAGTCGTGACCCTTGGTGGCCAGCGATGCCTCCGACATGGTCTGCTTCCTCTGAGGACTGAGTGACTCACCTTTTCGAGTCTTGATCACAATTGTTATATTGATACAACAAACCATATATTAACATCTGACCAGATCTGCAGGGGTTCCAGGTGACTGGAAATTGTAAATTAAGCTGTACTATAATACTTACAGACTGTACTATAGTGATTTTGATTATAGAAATCCTGTGCCATTCTAATTCCAAATTGTGTGCTATGCTAATTGCAAAATTCTATTACAAAAATAAAGCTTTAAGTGTAACTATGACTTGGTGCCATCATCATTTTGACAAGGATCCCTAAAAGAACCTATATATTCCCTTAGTGTGGGGTGACACCACCCTACTCCCACTGGCTCCCAGAGGGTTTCCCTGTAAGCAGAACCCAGCCTAGTTCCACTTGGAAGAGACCGCATCAAAAAAAAAAAAAAAAAAAAAATATTTTGTGCCTGATTGTCCCTACAAACCACACACTGACTCTGGGATTTAAAGTCCCTTCAGATCCTAAACATTACTCCAGACATCAGCAGTCTAAAGCCCTGAGCAAGAAAAGGCTGTCAGTTTGCAGAAGAGAGCGGTCTCTAGATTCAGCTTAGCATTAGAAATCACATCAAATACTTCAGCAGGGAGCTTATCTACAAGCCTGAAGAAGCCGAGTCAAAACTCATCTGCCAGTGGGGCAAGTTAGGCTGACGTTGTTACTGCCTCCCTGACCTTTGGAAAAGCCACCCATCTGTCCACACACTGTGCACTTACTCCACACACCCTGAGAGAGGACTGCTCCTGCCCCACCATTCTCCTGCAGTTCAGTTTAGTGTCTCACACTCCAGAAGCTCTCCACCTTCCCTACCACAGGCATGGCTAGGAAACCCATCCAGGAGAGCACAGTTGACACTCATGGAAGAACTGCCTTCTGTCCAATCCTGGAACACAAGGCCAAAAAATTTCCACTTGATTCTCCCTGCTTGGTCTCCTCTGATCCATTCCAAAAGCCTGTTCAAATGCCTCCCTGCTCTTCCCATGAAAATATTAGCTTTAAGACAAACATTGCTATTAACATGCAAATGTATCTGTGATTAACATAAAACTGCCTAATGAATAATATTAGGAGGCTGGAACAGTATCAACTACCAGCAGTCAGGTTGCTGAGACATGAATAGTCAGGCACTAACAAAACCGTTTCATAACGGTGCTCATGCTTCTCGCAGGCCTGTAGGATCCTCCTCCGCCTTCAGTGAATTCTTCAGTTCTCAGCACCTGTACAGGTCAGTCCTAGCTAGTTCTTGGGCTCTCAGCCTCTGCAGCCCAATTCACACCCCTGGCAGAGGCCCCTGGCAGAGACCCCTGGCAGGCCTTTTCCACCCTTCCTTCATCCCTGGGGGCAGAGGCAGCTGCTCAGCTCCATGTCAAGCTGCAAAGAATTGCAAGAGGAGTTGCTGGGCTTTACCAGAAGTGCTGGCTTCTCACACAACTGCTTCTCCCCATTTAGGGAAAGAAAGGGAAAAAGCAGATGGAAGCCGCATGTGAGCTGTCAATCGGATCTCACTGCAGATCAGGGAACATGGGGAGAGAAAACTGAATCTGCTGTTACAATTGCCCAGAAAGATTATGGCTTCTGTATGGCGCAGGAATGAGTGCATAGTTACCCAGACTTCCTAAAGTCTTCCTCTGCTCAGGGGCTGTGAAGCCCTGGCCAGTTCCTCTGATAGTGCTCGAGGCCACTGCAGCTCCTGGGTCAGGCCTGACACCCTCCAGGCCTGCTGATGCTAACGGGAGCAGCGGCTCCTTGCCAGGTTGGCCTTCTTGCACAGAGCCTAAGCCAACAGAGCCAGACCTGGTAAGACGGGAGGGGAAGGCTAGGGTCAGGGTTGGCTGGACCGTGGGTCTAATTTCTTCACCGCATGCTAAATCCCCACAACATCCTTGTGGAGGAATGACTTCTTCAGAGAGGTATATTGCCTATTTCCAAACCAGGCCGAGGGTCTACATGTAAACCCATGCCACCAGGAAAGGAATCCTCACCTTTCACTTTGTACTAAATCGGGGGCAGCCAGAGGAAACCGAAGGCATGTGGAAATGACTGTACAACAGCCACCAGAAGAAGCTACACATCTCAATGGCCTCTTCTGGACAGAACAGAGCACCAACAACCCCTGACCAACACCTGCATCCACTCAAAAATGTCAAAACCAAAGGGATAGATTTATTTTGCTGCAGGAATCCCGCATTTAGCAGCAAGTTAATGTCACACAGATCTAGCTAATACCAGTGCTGCCCCCTCTAATTTCCACATCTAAGTGGCAGATCCCTAGAATCCATCCCCTGCCTGGAACCTGACCTCAGACCACACAGTCTATATTTAATATGTCAACTGAAATGAAATGTGCAATTGCCTCAGGCCCATTCTCCTCCTCACTGGGTTTGAAACCTGGCAACTCACTGTCAGATGGTAGCAGGTTTGGACTCAGTCCCTTGCACACACAGACACACAAGCACATGGCATTTTGGTTCTGAAGTCCCACCAGACATACTACTTCAGTTAAATTCAAGACAGCCCTGCTCCCACAGGCTTTAATGAGGAAGTGTTTTCCTTTTGTGCTGGGGTTAGATTTGGCCTTTTGTTTGAAAATAAACTTATTTCTCTGTTGTCCCCTTCCCGCTTTGTTCAGCCTAGAATGGTTCAAGTTGCCACGGCACTCACAGTTTTTCTTAACCTTCCTCCTAAATCTGAAACCAGAGGCATCGGGATTGAACACCACTCACGCTCCCTCCGGCGTGAACCAGCACATGTCCCCACCACGAATCGTTTTAGGTCACAGAGGCCCGGGCTGAGCACTGACAGCCTTCAAGGTACTTACTGTAGGATACCTGCAGGCTTGCTCTACATGTGCCAGGGAGTGGTGCTGCGATCACGCTCTGAGATCTCACAGCAAACGGCTCCGTGAACTCCCATTCATGGCTGGAGCTGTGGTGATCACAAGGTCCCAAACACCTGCTGGGGGTGGGCTAGAACGGCTCCACCGAAGGGAGCTGACATCCTGAACGCCACAGCTTTTCAAAATACAGCTTTCAAATACAACAGTAAGTGCTGCTAAGGAAGCCGCCTCAAACTTTTGAGCATCCACTAAAGGTCCTTCAGCGATGACAGAGCCCTCATCTCTCCCAAGCTACCATCAAGAAGGCCCCTCATCTACCCCAAACGCCGTGGGCAACAGCAGGTTTGCGGCCGATGCTCTTTGTTACGCGGATTTCAGAACTGCAGCGCCGTGTTCGTGTCTGGGTGCGGGTCAGAGACCACCGGGAGGACGGACGGACGGCCCCCACCGCCGGCGCCCGCGACCTGCAGCACCCTCAGCCCGCCCCGCGCCCCCCCGCGCGCCGCCGCCAGGCCCCGCGCTGCCCGCGGGGCGCCGGGGCCCGGCCGGAGGGCTCCGACCCCCGCCCGGGGACGCCGACCCGTTCCCGGGCAAGGGTCCGGGGGCGCGGCCGCCCCGGCGGGGGACACAGCACGTCGCGGTGGGTCACGCGTGGAGCGACCCGAGTGAGGGCGGGCGGGGGGCGGCGGGACCCGCCGCCCTTTGTGCGCGCCCCGGGAGCGGGCCTCGCCGCGCGGGGCCGGGCTCACCCTTGTGCATGCCGGTGTAGCGGTCCTTGAGCACGGTGAGCTCGTAGATCTTGCCGAACTGCTCGAAGAGCGGCTTGAGGTCCTTCTCCTCCAGGTTGCGCGGGATCTGCCCCACGAAGAGCTTGATGGCATCCAGGTCCTTCATGCTGTCGGGCTGCGCGGGGGGCTCCGCGCCGCCGCTGCTGCTCATGGGGGAGGTTCGGCGCGGCGGGCGCGGCGGCTGCGGCGCTGGCGGGAGCGGCGGCGGCGGCGGCTGCCTCCTCGCCTCGCCCTCGGTGAGTCTGGCCATGCCCCGCGCCCGGCGCGGCTGCGGGCGGGGGCGGCGGCGCGGCTGGGAACGGCCCCGCCGCCGGGAACGGGAACGGCCCCGCCACCGCCGCCGCCAACGGGAACGGGAACGGCCCCGCCAACGGGAACGGCCCCGCCACCGCCGCCGCCAACGGGAACGGCCCCGCCACCGCGCCACAAAGAGCCGCGCCGCAGCGCCCTCTGCGGGAACGGGCCCGCCGCGGGCTGCGCGGGGCCAGGGCGGGGGGCGGGACGAGCCCCCCGGGAGGGGCCCCTCGGCGGGGAGAAGCCACCAACGCGCTGGCGGCCACGGACGAGGAGACGCGGCAGCTGCGGCCGCGCCCCGAGGGCCCGGGAGGAGGCAGCGCCTGTCTTCTCTCGGGGCGTATTTTTAGGGCCCAAGCTCTGGAAACACCGAGGCCCTGGGAGCAACGGGGAGAGCTCTAAGCACCCACGAAGAGGTCCCTTGTGCTCAGCAGGCGTGGGAGGTATTATTTGTAGCACCTGGTACTTATCTCAGAAGAACAAATTGTCATCAGCTGCCAGGAAATTAGGCATCGGAGCTTCTTCCAAAATAAGAGCTTGCTCTTGTATTGCGAACAAAAGACAAGACGGAGTGCCCTTCCACAGCAGCAATCAGTGTTTTCCCCCTTTTTCTCGGTGTCTTGGAGCCAGGGTCTGGAGGAAAATAAATTATTTAAAGCAGAAGATTTCCTAACACAGCCCTCCCGCAAAGTGAAGAAACTAACAGGGCAGTGAGCACAGCCACAAGCACCAGTCCTGGGGGGGGCTTAGCTGTGATGGGAAGCCCCAGGTCTACAACCCTGGCTAGGTGTCTCTGCCGCAGGCCCTCATGGGCAAAGCCCCCTTTCTTTTGGGAAGCTCAGCCCCCTCCTGACAGCGGCTCAGCAGAGGTGTTTCCAGCCAGGTCCATTCAGACTTTGCCTGGTGGCTGGAAGCTGGTCACGTATCTGTATTGAAGCAGCCATTATTGCTACCAGGGTCAGAGGCGACTCCTCGTGCGAGGATGAGGATCGCTCTCCCACCAGCCTCTCCAGTTCTGGCAGCCGACGTGAGGCAGCAGGAGATGTCAGTGCTCTGAGCAGCACAGTCCAGGTGGCCCGGGCTGTCTCCACTCTGCTCCACCTCGTACGCCCGGGCGATGCTGAGGCACAGCACACCCAAAGCTCGTGCTCACAAGGAGCAGCGGCCCTCAGCAGCGCAGCTGCAGGGATGCGGCCCAGCCCAGCTCTGCCGCCCACAGCCACACACCACCTGTATCCCACAGGACATTTCCTCTCCAGTGGGCACGGCTTTTGTGGTCACGCCATGTATTTTATCCCGTCATCCTGTCCCAGTGTCTCTGAAGATGAATGGACTCCCACACCCTCATGCTGCGAGAAGGGAGGGGGTTGCTTGCAGAGGTAGCTTGGGCAGACCCAGGTGCTCAGCTCTTCTGAATGTGCCAGGCCCGAGGCTTTACAAAGGACCACGGTGCAGGCACAACCCGGCCTCTCTTCCCCTTGCTTAGTCTCCGCTAGGAGCTTTCCACCATCTCCCACCACTCTTGCCCTTGGATCCTGCAGACAGACAGAGGCAGTGAGTGGAAGAGAGGACCCTGCTATCCAACACATACCCAGCGCAACAACAGCTCCATGCGCCCACACAGCAGCCCGACTCAGCGGACTGCCCTCTTGCCGGCTCCCCAAGTCCCATCCTCCTTCCTGCCTTTTCCCCACAGTGCCCCACATACTAACTCACACAGCTCACCCCCCAGGGCACTGGCTCAAGTACTACCCAGATCCGTTATGCTTGATTTTACACAGAAAGTAGAGGGCTAACTCCAGGCCTCTGCAACAGGAGATACTTGCAGCAGGTTTCAATGCTGGTATCTGTGCAGGAAAGGTTAGGAAGAAGAGGGTGGGTTATCAGGGGAAGTGGGGTCCCAATCCTAGGGAACAGAGGAAGGAATGGAGGGTACTGTTCACTGTTCATGTATGAGCACCCACTTGGCTCCCAGGCTAAAGTCATGGCAAGAATGACAGACGCCCCTGCAGAACCAGAGGCACGTGCTGGCCCTCAGTAGGAAAGCACTGTGGATTCATTCCTCTTCTCTCTCGTGCTCAGCAGAAGAGCAAGCTACAGTTCTGCACCCGTCCTTCTCTAGCCCTGGCTATTGTCCTCACCTGTGTGTGGAGCTGCCAGAACTTAAAGTCCAGCAGATGCAAGAGCCTGGAATTTGCATCCAGGCTTTTTGCTGAAATGGACTCACAAAGGCCCTCAGCTTTTTGGAGCCTGGCCTGAACCCAGGGGCCATTCCAAGGTGTCTCAAGACTCTTACTGTGGAGCTGCCTTGTGTCTGAGGATGGTACCACTCCTAAAATTCACCTTAAAACCCACAGAATTCCCCACACCAGACAGACATCTCTTGTTACATCTCTTGCAGAGTTCTGCCATCTATTCGGAAGCCACAGATGCATCAGCTGGGAAACCTATGACAAGCCAAGCTGTTCTCATTTTTAACAGATGCAAACAGATAAGGCAATCTTAAAACCAAGAAATCTTTATCACAACAGCAGCAAACCTCACCTTGGATGAATCATGGCTAAACAAGTAATGTTTTCAAGCACTTTTCCATGCCTAGCCTGCTTTTTCATGTTAGCTGCTGCAGCACAAGCTGCTGCTCTAGGCTTATGATACGGCTCGAGGGACCCACTGCCTCAGGTGGAAAATGTCTATTTAGAAGGAAAGATCTATCCAGTATCTTTTGGAGTCCATGAATGGACATATTATAATCACCCCAACTGCAGCAGAGAAAAACAGACATGAAAACACTGCTGATAAATGAAAAATAGAACAGCTGTCAATCAGCACCTGGAAAGTTTATAGAGCTGGACACAGAATTATATACCACAGTAATAAGATTAAGGGGTAGATAAAAGATAGTCATAGCACCAAGAGAGAGTGAAAAAGGGAAATGACAGGTCACTTTTCAGATGAAGAAGAAACATGTTGCATCTGTCACTGAGGAGGCTGCAAGGGAGAGCTAGAAGGGGCACAGGAGAGCTCAGATGCATGATTCCCACCAGGGGATGAAGGAACAGACTCTGCCCAAACCTGAGACATTGCTTCAAAAAAGAATTGTTAAAAGAAAACCACATTGTGTGCCTGGGAAGTTTCTCTTCTACAGAGAGACATTTGCTAGTAAAAATACCCAAGGTGTTTACTTTAAACACATCTATACTTTCCTGGCTTCTTGTGGAATATGAGTGTTTGGATTTAGACAGGGGCAGCTTAAGATAAAAGGTGAAGAGGTCCAGTCCAGTGGCCCAAATTTGAGAAGGGCTCAAACAAAGGACACAGGAACAGCAAGATATACTTTGCATTAGGAGCACCTGCCCTTTCCTTCCAGCTCCTAAAGTCATCAAGGAATGGAGAAAATACAAGCTGGAGCTCTGAATTTCCACATCTCCTAGGAGACAGCACTTGAGGCAGGAAATCCTCACAGCAGCCCAGAAAAAAGAAGGAGGGAAGGATATATCAAGGATTCTTCAAAACAATCTGCCTTCCTTTACCTGTTTGCTCCCCAGGTAAAAGAGTCAAAGGACTAGTTAAGACAGCCCTGGCAGAAAATATCCAAGCAACAATATAGTATCTCAAGAAGATAAAAGTTCATTCCTGTAATGTGATTGTCTCTGGTCTGGAGCAAAAGGTTCTGCAGAGAAAACTGCTCCAAAACAGACAGATTAACAGCTTAAAACAAAAACACCCTCTCGGTGTAAAAGATTACAACTTGCTATAAGCTTTCATCCTCTCTTGTTTACCAAGACCTTGCCATTTACCTTTCATTGGATATATCCCAACCAATTTAAGATTAGGCTTTTTTCGTATTTTAACTTTGCAACAAAAAAAAAAAAAAACCCTAAGTTTTAAAGCTTGTGGATTTTATGACCGGAAGTTGTCTATAACAGTGGGCAGATAGGAAATGCACATCAAAGATTCCTGATATCTTTCTGATCAAGAGCAGCTGTTCTTTGAGGATTTAAAAAAAAAAAAAAAAAAAAAAAAGCCTTGTTGCCCGTTACACAAAAAGTTTGGGTTGTTTTCAAACCACTTCTTCCAACACTTAAAAGAAAGCTAGTCAGAAAAGAACAAAACATAGCCCCCCTTTCCCAATTAAGGGGAGGCCACTTATCAGCTCTAGAACCATGCAATATTCAACTGAGCTGATCAAATTCAGTTTGGACCTGGTTTTAATCAGCAAAGATATTAAACTCCGCTGATTTGATCTGGCTTCTCCCTCTGCCCCCCAAACACTCCTGGAGCATGCATTGTGCGCAGAGATGGTTGTTTCTGTCACATGCTTTAGATGGGACAAATTTAAAAGAACTGAGCATCCCTAGCATCTTGGGTTCATACCCACACCATCTGCTTCTCTTTCATCTCTTTCTTTTTTGTAAATTCTTTATCTTCCCATTACCTTTAGCTTCTGAACACTGTATTAAGACATGTTATAAATATTCCTGGGAATAAGTTTACGGCATGAGGAAACTGGCTTCGGGACACCATCTAGTATCCTCATGCTCTCTCTCACTTAGTCGAGAAAGAAATGTGACACTCGAATAGAGAATGGCTGAACACAGGATTAGAGGAGAATGCCTCAGTCATTGAGTCTACCCATCTCCACCCCTGCTCCAAGCAGCTACAGCACTGAGCCCTTTTTTAAGAGACAGTTTTATGAAGAAATTTCTTTTTTCTCCTGCTATCCCTAGTGAAAGGTTAACTGAGCAGTTACAAATTCAGCATTTAGGAAAGCTTAGTTTCAATTCACTGCTCCACCCCACATCTTCCACACAACCCTGAGCTGTTACAGCCCCAGCACCTCTATAGAGCAAGGGCCTTAGTACCTCCTACTTCACCAAGGTGTTGCAAGTGTCACGATATATTTAAGAGCATGAAGCATTCAGATACTATGGAAACCAGGGCAAGAGAAAAACCAAAAATAGATGGAAGACGCAAGCTGTTGAAAAGTCTGGAAAAGTCTTGCTGAGGAAGGCTGTGCTTGCTGCAGCTCATCCCAGAGCAGGATCCATTTAGAGCTCAAGCATAAAATGTCCTCTCTTCACTCTTTCCACAGCTTGCCATTTTTCTCTGCCACAGGGAAAGGAATATTCTTTTTCCTCCTTAGGCCTTTAATTTCCCCTCTATTTAACAGGCATCCTAATTACCAGTTCCTTTGAACGATTCACATTCTAGCTTGCCCTTCCCATGACCTGGAGTAGACCACTGTCTGACTGCTTTTGTATAGCAGGATTATTAGGAACATATCATGAGAATAAACACTACAGAGCACTCTCCTTCTGAAAGGGAAATCCAGCAGCAACCTACGAAGAAGGGTGCCTGAAACAAAAAGTTGAGGTGCCAGCCTGTGAAACACTATGCCTCTCCTTTTTATAATGCAAACACATTTATTGTGCATATTCACCCTCTACAGACAAACCAGTTGCTAAAGTATAATAATCCCTTTCTTCACTCAAAAAAAACCCCAACCAAAAAAACACCAAACAACCCTCACCAATACAGACAGTACTTGAAATAGCCACAATGACATGTGGAAGAAACACAGAGGATAAGGTATACAAACGATCTTGTTCAACAGTCAGCCGAGCGGAAGACAGTAACAGATGTAGAGCAGTTAAAGTACTCCACGAGGCAGACTGAAGCCATCCACCCCTGGAAAGCCAGGCTGGGGTCATGTCCCTCACCAGCACAGACCTCGAGTCTGCTGGAGACCAGAGGTGCTGAAGTCTTACTTCACAGCACTGGCTCTAGTTCCAGGAGCTAATTACAAGCTACTTCTTGAAAATAGAAGTCTCTGGTCTTTTCAGCATGACCACCACCTCAGTGAGGAAGCCCCAGCAAGGTTATGGGAAGCCTCCAGATGAGAATTCTTGGCTTTACAGTTGTCAGTGCACTTAAGGAAAAGGAAACAGATTGAAGGTGTCCAAGATTATTCATGTTAAAATTTCTTGACTGCAGCATCGATCTCAGGAACAATCTCCTTCAGCTGGTTCCACTGTTCTGCCGACAAGGCAATCCCTAAAAACAGCAGAAGGAGAGGTTTCAGATGTGGCAAGGGATACGCATCAAGTAGCACACCAGACTGGCTCCTTCAGACTACCTACAGAAGGGGAAGTTGGAATCTAAGGCAGAGGCACAGACCAGAAACAGAAGCAGCCTTCTAAGCGTGGCAGTTGTGCCAGCACTGCAGCATCCATATCGAGAAGTTCTCAATGCTATCACATAAGCACCGTACAAGAATATATACTCAAATTTCCTTTCAAGATTCCCACAGCCCCTTATAGCCTATTCCCTAGCACAAATTCCCACCCACATGAACTGAGAAGAAAGTCTAGGAGAACCTTACTTCACACAGCAATTAGGACACCATCCTTTCAACTGCCCAAAGGAAATAATGCCAACTATAGCTCTATTTAAAAAAACTGCTGCTAACAAGAAATCACTGGGGTGGCTTAAACACTAGAGAAGAACTGGCTGCTTTTTAGATCCAACAGAGATAAGGTCTTGATGTCCTGTCCCTCTCCCTTACAAAACAAACATGGTAGTGAAATTGCTGTGTGGGTTCCAGACAGATGTTGTCAACTTACTCCTTTTGGCTTTGTTAAGAATCACATTAAAGAACCAGGGCCTAAGTTCTATTAAATTCTCTAGATAAAGATCAGGGGCCAGACTCTTGACAAAAACAGCAGAGGCAGTACTTAAATGAAAAAAACATTTCTTCATGATTTCTGTTTTAACTAACAGATCCTTCTGTCTTATATTGTGTGTCTGCTTTTTCCAGCCTGGAAAGAGTCCACTGTGCTCCTTTCCCTCTTTGCCCCCAATGGCACAGAAAAGCTTGAGGGCTTTGCATTACAGCATTTTCATTACAGGGTACACAGTTCCTTCTAAGTGAGTAATTTATACTTGTAACTTCTCTGAAGGAAATTAATTTCTGGAAGGAAAACCATGCTTAGTGGTTATGAAGCAAACCGAGCTGAAACAAATTTGTCTGCCCTGACACAAAAATCTATAGCAGGGACCAAAAGGTTCCTCAAGAAACCCTACGTTAACTGAATCTTTGCCGGGCACAAAATACAGGACAGGTAAAAAGAGTCCAGGGCCTGTGAACTATGAGGCAAGCTGGCAAGTCACTGTCAAAAGTCCCAAAGCAAAAGTCCTAAGTTAAGTATTGACTCATGAGTTGAAAAGCTCTGGAGAAAAATGTGTCTTGCCTTCCGCAGCTGCCTTTGCTTGCACCACCTACTCATGTAGTGCTGCTGCAATGGGCCACCCAAGTTGTGCCACCATACCACATCATCAGACACCTTGCCAAAAGAGCAAGGAACACCTAACACAGCAGCATTGGAGTGTCTTGGTAGGGATCCAGAAGGGTCTTAACCTTCCTGTCTCCACCTAGATAGGGAAGGATGGATTTACTTCCGGGGGGGGTTCTTCCCACCAAGCACAGCTCCACCATTACAGATTAGGGGGCAAACACACAAAATGCAACGTTTTTGCCCTAGGCATCACCAGCAGCAAAACACAAGTTTGTCAGCTATAAGTAGGACACAAGGAAGCAACATCAGAGCCAGTGTTTTCAGCCTCCCCTCCTCCACCTTGCAGCTCTGCCCCTGCCAACAGCCAGAGAAAGGACTGGTGATCAGAGGTAGAACCAGAGTCCTGCACAGCAGCTCCCTGCACTGCTTCTCAGAGAGGTCCTGCCAAGCTCCAGTTCTCACTGGAGGCTCTCACTCGTTCTTTGAGCTCTTCTTCAGTTGTTGCCACCCAGGCTGAGAAAGTGCTAAACACTCCCCTGTGGTTTGCCCAGCTCCCCAGCCCCTTAGTGCGGCACGCACAGGCTGCCCTATCACCGAGGGAGACAGGCTAAGGCAGAGCTGGAGAAGCCGGTGCAGCACCCGGCTGCTGCCTGGCAAATGCAGTTGTACCTTTCCTCCCCGGTTTCATGCTGCCCTCCTTGTCAGCGTAGAACTCCCTGATGTCCACGAGGACCTTCCCCTTGAAGCAGGACACTCTGACATAACGCATCTTCCCAATCTGTGGCGACACAGAGTCTGTTAAAGTAAGCCCTGCAACAAGCTGCTCCTCAGCTCATAGGGCCTGTTGGGGCACTCAACATGCCAGAGCACTCGTGGAGGGACAGCAGGCACCCCAGGCGGTCAGCTCAGCTATTAAAATGCTTTGCTACAAGTAGAGGAGGTAGAGACGATCTGTATAAAAAGGATGAGGAAGATGTGTTCCAAGAGCAGATCCCTGCCCTCCATACCTGGAACATGCCCTCCTCTTCACTGCCTTGTCCCAGAGGTTCTTCTGTCACCTTTGAAGGTTTGGCCTCTGTTTTCAGCCTTTTCTCTGACTTGGAAGACATTTCTTTCTTTCTTTTCTAGAAAAAGAGATCACCAGTTTGAACAGCCTGGTCTGAGGAGCCACAGCCCTTCCGGGCCGTACCGGAGTCTCCCACCGCAGACCAGTTCATGCTACTGGGCGCTCTGCAGCTGCCAGGTGCCTCTGCTGCCGGCGGCGGGGAGAAGGGGCTCCGCCAGGTTCCTGCCCCGCGGTGCGGGGGGAAGGGCGCGTCGCCGCCCTCGGGACCGAGATCCGACCGGGAAGCTCTGCCGGCGGCTCTCCCCTCTCCCCGGGGTGGCAGTACCTTCCCCTCTTCCTCCTTCTCCGGGCCGCTCTCCGAGCTGCTCGTCCCCACCAACTCCTTGGCCTTGGGCATCCTACGGGAGGAGCCGCGCGTCGCCGCCGGTCAGCCCAGGAGGGACCGGGGCCTCCTCAGCGCCCCCGGGCCGCTCGTACCTGACCGAGCGCGGCGCGAGCAGCGTGCAACCGGCCCGCGGCCTTCTCGAAGCGACAAGCCCCGCCCCCCCGCCGCCGCCCAATCCCGCGCCTTCCGCGCCCCCCACGCGGCCAATCGCTGCGGCGCCCCGCCCCGGGAGCCGCCGCCCGCCGGGAGCCGCCGCCCGCCGGGAGCCGCCGCCCGCCGGGAGCCGCCGCCCGCCGGGAGCCGCCGCCCGCGACTTTGTCCCCCACAGCGCAGGGGGGAAGGGGGCGGCCGCTGGTGCTGGCCGGGCCCGTCTCACCTCCGAGAACCCCTCAGAGACGCGGCCGCTGTGAGGCGGCGCAGCGAAGGCGTAACCTCCGCCTCTCCCCCCTCTCCCGCTGCGAGCACGGTGGTTTGACTTGGACTGACTCAGGCTCGGGGAACAGATCTCTTGCAACCTTTGTAATTTGAATAAATAGTTTCTAAGCGTTCAAAAAGTTATTTGGTAATGACAGCGCCACAATCTACCAGTAGCATACACGCTGTTGGCTTCTCAGGTAGCTGTTTTTTCACAGCTGTCATGCACAGAAACTTTAATTGCTTCAACTCAGCACAAACCTTTCGAATAAATGGGAATTTGCTTCCCTCAAGGTGCTGGCATCTTGCTCAAGGTCTGTAAGTGATTTCTGTCATACTGTTTTACTTTTGACTATAGAGAAGGGATGATGTAAGCTCTTAAACACATGCATTTTCTCACTTTTTGCAGGGGGTCTATTACTCCAAATAATGCAAGGAAATTCCATTTTTTTGAGCTTCCAGCAGCAAATAGGTCTCCAACAAATCTGTTCATCAAACCTACTCACTCGGTTTATTTTACCAAGGGAAAAGGGGACAAACAAGAGAATTAAAAATGTTAAAATACTTAAATATTATTACATTTACAGTCAGAAAAAAATATGTAAATCAACTGCATTGAATTTTCTATTAGCTTTTAAATATTCACCTCAATATACATTTGTTCTTTAGGACACACAATAGATAAATAATTGAGTTAACATTGCTAGATAAATCAACTCTTTTTCCTGAGCTGCAAATATTCCAGATTATAACCTTGAAGCTGCTATCCAGTAACTACAAATGGAAACTAAACAGATCAAAGTGAGCAAGCAGGAGTCCACACTTGAGTACCCAGAGGCCCCATTTACTGAGACATATAGTAGCACCCCCATCATTTCAGATCAGTAAGTCAAGACTGAATGGCTCTTAAATGTAAAACCCAGCTTGGCCACAAGTGCAGGAGAAGCTCGGAATTTTGGCTTGTGCTATGAACAACATGAGACCGCACGATTTAAAACCACCCCTCCCAAAACCAAGCCTCATTACAATTTTGGGTATCTGTGGTTTCAAATGTCTAAGTAGATTGTGGTGACTTCTCCAGCCACAGACAGGGGCTACCTACTTCCGTTTTGGTCTCAGGGTCTTCCCTCTTCGCACTGAGTACAAGGGTGGAGCTCATACTGTGAACAATGAACCAACCTCTCTTACTTGGGAGATCAAGTACAACAGTCCAAACCACGCGCATACAATCCCCATTAGTGCCCGTGTGGGTGGGAGTGGACAGAAGGAATGACGAGCTTCAGTGCTTAAACCCTGTTGGAAAACCAGATTTTTGTGAGCTGCAGACTTTGACAGCACCAGGACAACAGGTAAAGTCAGACAGCAACGAAAATTGTTTTATGGCTAAAAGCATCAACTGCTAGCCACTTGTGTGCGAGTAGACATATGCTTTCCATGCTTCTTCCTTCCAGGCCACGAAAACTCCTGATAAAAAGGACAGGTAATAGGGGCAACAAGAATCAGCTATGCAGAGTTCTTCTGCAATGGTGTGAACTTTTATTTTACCAGAACAGCTGTTGCATGTCGCATTGGTGACAGAATTGATCAGATATGCTGCAGTATGGATCAGCACCATTTTTTTTTTCTTGTTTTTCCAAAACCTAGCAGAATAGCAGGGTCTATTTACAAGCTTCTCTGTCAACTTCCCAAAGGAAACAGCAATGTGGGAACTAAATTTGCTCCCAGGATGGGCACTCTGTTCCAGCTATGATAAAGTTGGAATTTGATTATCTCAGATTTGAGTATATGTTTCAGTGCACATGCACTTTGATCAAGAACATAAAACCCGTATCTGTAGTAATAACTACTTTCTACAGCAGCCAGCTACAGATACACAAAATGCATCCAATCAGATTATAGAATAAACTACCCCCGTGTGGGAGAGCACAATGTACTATCCAACTGCCCTTCAGGTTTATGAACTCTCCCCTCTCATTTACCTCATCCACCTTTCTTTTAGATAGCTGCTACCAGCTTCTGGCACTGCATCACGAGTGTCAGCAGCTCACTGTTGAGACTACAAGGAGCTAAAGTGCATGCTTTAATGCTACAACCTTGACAGCGACATAGCTGCAACCACACCAGGTTGCCTTGGAGGAAGTTTTTGATGCTGAACTTTGAGCTTCCTGTCTGGAAGGCCGAAGGCTGACAGTCTCCACTGCAAGGAACGATGATCCAGGCCTGTTCTGTTCTCTCTTGCCCAATACTTGCAAATTTTATATGCATCAAGTCAAGCTGCAGCAGGATTGCTAACAATTTTGTTTTTTCTATTTTTCTTGGTGAAGTAATGGAGTTTCATTAAGCCTGGTTAAGTAATTGGCTGGATTAGAAGGAACACCCCCTCTCCAAGCGCAACACTAGAAATGTATGATGCTGCTGGAGGCCTCTGAAACTACTTGCAGATACTCAGAGCCTACAGAGAAGCTCTTCAGATAGCCACCATACCGTGCACGTTCTGAACCAACACTGTCCACGCACCTTCCCACAGCACAACACACGTAGTCTCTGAGGGCAGAGCATACAAGCCAGTAGAAAACAATCACGGCTTGTCTTCCAGCCACTCCAGCAATTTCTGATGTAATTATAAATTCATTTGGCAGAGGAGTGTCACAAACACTTCATGCATGCAGAGAGACATATTTTAAATAAGCACTCAAAAGATCAGAAAAAGGCAAGTTTCCCTGTAGGGCTGATATTTCAGGAGTGCTTGGTACCATGCCACCTGCTGATACCACAGTGAGCCAGCTCTCCCGGGAAAGACAAGACCCTTTAAAGAACAAGTTGCTACACATTTCAAGTAGCAGAAAGCACACATCATGGGGTAAGGGTACTCCAAGGAGGAGGCTACAGTGAAACAAAGACGGATGGAAATCAGTGCTTTGGTCCCCATCCAAAGGACAAGGACAGTGACTGGCCACAGCAACCCCTTTTCTAACAAGTGTGCACACAGCAGCTCTGGCAGACAAGGATGCACAGCTTAAATTTTCCTTGCATACAGAAAAAGGGTACACCATTCAAACCCACAAGAGCTTTTCAGTCTCAGTAAAAGATACTATTTTAAATAAAAGTAGTCATTCTAAAAGGTAGTCACCATGGCCTGTGAAGAGACCTCATGTGCATAGAACAAATCACAGGACTCAAACATTGCTGAGTGGCAGGACAGCAGTATTCAATCAGGACATCTTCTAGAACAACTAGCCTAGGACTTGTAGTCAGTATCTTGATAGATTTTCCAGAAGAACTTGAGTGTAAACAAAGTGCAACACTGCCCAGAAAGGGCATTCAGCTCTCAGGAGAAAGTGGTGACAAGTATCCTCCTTACCTTAGATGATGGAATTCAGGAAAGACTTAAGATTATGACAATGCTTGAGCAACTGGTTACCTGCCCCTCCTGATCTTTGCACAGCACTGCCAACTATTTTGGGCAACTACCTATCTCTCTCCATCCAGAAGCATCAGCAAACTAAAAATAAGGATCGATCAAGGATAAAAGTAACAGAGAGTTTGTGTTCCAACATACACTCTCTTAGGTACAGTTCTAGAAACAGCCATGTTTAAAATGACATTCATAAAACTTCATTTTTTTGTTTTGTTTTGCTTTTTAATGGCTAAGTGACCTGCCTCCCTTCATACATACTGGGGGCAGCACATGAAAGGATAGCAACAAGCATTTTTAGAACTTGCTCATATGTGCAGGCCAGGAACAGTGTTTCCAGAAGTAATAGAGCTGAAAAATATGAAATGAGACCCTGAGATGCAGGTGAACATGGGAAAACACCCCATAATCCAGAACCCATCTGGAAGTAAAAACTAAGCAATGAAGATCGAAGGGATTACAGACCAGAGCTCAACAGGAGCTGGGCTGCTCTTGCTGTCAACATAACCAGCTTCTTTAAATACATGGAACAGCACAGAACATGATCCTGCAGCAGTTGGGACTATAGAACACGCCTTAAAAACCAAGCAAGAGTTTAGCACAGCCATGAACTGTTCCAGAACCATAAACTTTGAGAGAAATCAAGAACACAGCAAAATGCATCCTCCAACAGAGACAGGAGAGAACCTGCCCTGGTAAGAACCCTAATGCGAGGAAGCCATTTCAACAATCTTTCCTCATTCTGTCAATAACAGTCAAGATCGTTTACAGTGCACCTCCTAAAAGGGAATGAGTTATTGCACAGTCTAAACAAAATGCAAGAAGATGCTTGCTGCAGACACTGCTTGCTCAGCACACCTTCCTAAAGCCAGGCAGTGAACTTAAGGAAGAGGTGCCATAAGAAAACATGCTAATAGTATTCTCTTTAATTTGCATGTGAACTTTTTTTTTCTTTTAAACAACTGCTCCGAGTCCTTGTTTGCTGGGCAGATATAACACGTCACTCTACTCTGTAGTTTCCGTTTCCGAGTTGGCTGTATGGCACATGTGTCCATGAAGGTGCTGGACTTGGTTTTACACTCATAGAAGCTGCTCAGAATCAGCCGTTCAGTGTTTAAACAACCTGCAGGAACTACTGAAGTCTCTGAGCCTCTCCCTCGCCAAAAAGCTAAGGAAAACAGACATGGTGCAAGTCAGGGGAAGAAGGTGAAGAAAAGCACTTAAAAGGTTCACAAGAGTTAAAATTTCATTTTCTTTCTGCCTTCCTCCCCTCTATAGAGTTGCAAAGGGGAGACAGGGGAAGAGAATCAGTAGGATTCAATGGAAGGCAGAAGGTTCCCAATGGGCTCACCGATGGCTCAGTGCTGCTGTATGGGTGATGACTCGTTGCTTCACTGCTGCTTGGTTTTAAGGGATAATCTCTGTATCATCTTGTAAAGGAGACCAAAGTGCTGGAAACAGAAGGAAAGTAAGTAACCACGAGTCCTTATCAATTCTAATAAAATGACTGTGTTCTACACAGAGAGAAAACTTACTAGAAGACTTAAAACAATGCTGATGTGCAAATGCAATACCTTGTTTGGATCATCCACAAGCACTCTCATGCTGAAGACAGAGTGGGACTTGGTAAATTAGAAAGAATTATTACAATGAAGCCAGTTACTTGAAGTTATACAGAAATGTTTGTGCAGGCCTGTATCACCCCATTGTGAAGATGCAAACACTTGTTAAAGATTTTACATTTGCTGATGCAATTCTGTTCCTTCTGAAGGGGAGAAGAAAGCTTCAGATTTCAACACATGCATGATACTGGTCACTACAGAAACACTGCTGCTAGCAGTTTCAGGAATGTAAAAATTAACCAGGCAAACACAGAGATTCCCAGTAGTTCACAATCCTTTAACTGGAGCTTCTCTTTCACCATTTCACTTAATTCCTCTTTTGATTCTGCTTTCATTAATTGCATTTTGATTCGATAACAGCTACTTCAGATGTTTGACAGATATAACAAGATCCAGGCTTCAAATAATTTGTAATAATAAACATAATGAAGATAGCTGACAGAAATCAAAGTATGTTTTCTCTCTTGTTTATGTTGCTACATTGGATTTTTAAATGCTTATTGTTTCCTCAAACACATAAACACAAATAACATGAAGAGACCAAAATTTAGATTGACCTAAAATGCTCCCCTTTCATTCAGGTTCTTCAGAGAACCCAGCCAGGATCAGAAATCTAGCTCACAATGGCTTTGTTAACACCTAAACAAAACCACTAAATTTAAGCTGGCTGGCCAAGATGTTAAGTATCACATTTCCAGGAGTATGGACACAGGATTTATTTATGGTTTCATTGGGAAAAAAAAAAAAAAAACAAACCTAAACCAAAACCCCGAAGATGCATTTCTAAACTGCATCCCAAGTTCAAATACTGGAAGGATCTCCTAACACTCCTAACTTACTACAAGCTTCAAACCTTTAACATTACAGCAGATTTTAGTTACCCTGAGAAGTTTCAGTCTGAAGCTGTTACATAGCCAAAACAGCTTAACAAGTGAGTTGACAAGTTGTTCCTTGACCAAGAAAAGGAGGTCTATAAAATAGTTTTGCATTAGAATGGCAAGAGATTGCCTTCAGCACAGTCAACTGAGATACTCAAAAACATACACATCAAAACAGCCAGCCATTTTGGATTACTACTTTTAGAGTGGGATGGCATTATTGTTCCAACTTTGGTGTTGGGACGGTGTGAGCACCAGTTACCGTAACTAACGCGATTTATGAGGAAAATAATACATCTGTCTCCTGCTTCGCTTCTCTTACCTGCACTGCAACATAGGCAACACCAAGGTAAGCTGCAATACAGACAGCCAGAAGCAGGTCAAAGATTGCTGGCTTGACCCTGCGATCAAGAAAGAACACATGAAATTGCTACAGCAGGTACTGCCACAGAGTGAGACAACAGCCCAACATGCCCAAGGGGATCCCATACCTGTATGCATTCATCACCTGTTTCAGCTGGTCATAGAAAACAAACTCAGGGTCCCTGTGAAAAGAACAAATTCTTCAGGTTGTATTACACTTCTTGACACTGCAGTAAGGACAGCCCAGACCTCTGCTTCCCAAGGAGTGCATCCAACCAGATGATAAGCCTGACCACCCTACATACCAGTTTTGAACTGCTTTTAGTCGTCAAGTCTTTCTTTTCCTACAGTCAGAAGCCTAAGGATACAATTCAGAACACATGCTGTTCAGCTGTCTCAGAAGAGGCACATGGAAGATGCTTCACTGGGTTCATCAAACTGCTTCAAACCCAAGCAGGTTAGACAGGATGGAAGCTGCCTTTCTGCAATTAAAGCAAGCTTTCTAGGGGACCTTAGTCTTTTCCTGCATTCAGAGAGAAGCAGCACTCAAGAGTGGGAAGGGTGGAACCAAAACAGTGAAAAAACAAGCTCTTCAGAGGGAGCTGCTGGGACTTGTTACTGTGCTGTGAGGAATGATAAAGAGCTTTCTCTGGGAGAACAGAGCATGAACCAAAACTGACAGGAGAGCAGAAAAGAGCAATCACTTCCAGCTACATGCCAAGAAGCCAGCAAAGCTGCAGCTCAGAGACAAAATTCACTGGAGGGGGAAGCCAGTTTGCATGCCCTGACTGGTTCTTTCATCTCTTTTCTTACCGTTTGTCTGCCTTTACATGATGCTGTTTGACATCCTTCAGGTAGCGACCCATATAATATTCTAAGGTGTTGAGGAAGGTGCTGTCTTTATCAATCAGCTGGGCAGCCCTGGGCTGACTGCTCAGCCAGTCCATCACTGATTCTAGCTGCTCCTGCTGGATCTGCTGCAGAAGAATACCACCAAAGAAAGGGAGTCAACCACACATACGCTAAGACCAGACCTCTCTCCCAGACCGTTGATTTCTTCTTCCCACAGGTTACAAAAATGCACCGTGCTTACCATCTGATCCGTGAAGATCTGCAGATCTGCAGGCGCTCCCTGCAAGGGAAAAACAATCCAGGCTACTGGTGAGAGAAAGCTTGGTCAGGCAGGACAAATCTGGCTAGCACTGCTCCATGGGCAGCTCTTACCTTGTCTGTTAGGTTGTAGATCACCCTCGTCAAAGCCTCAGCGATGATCCTAGTATTCCTGGTTAGTGCCTTAGTGTCTATTCGTGCCCTAAAGCAAAAGAGGGGATTACGGACTTGTCAACAGGATCAGCTTTCTCTAAAAAACACCATTTTTCACAGTATCAAGCATAAGCCTGAACCCAGGGCCCAGCTCCTAGTGTTTTTTCACCCATCCTCTGACCATCAGAAGAGCACGAACAGTCACGAGGCCAATCTGGGTTTACGGGCTGGATTTCAGCTGCAGCCTTCCTGAAGGCCCCTAACCTCCTGTCCATGATGCTGTTGCGCAGGCTGTCCCGGTGGCTCTCCAGATGGGAGATGGTGAATGCTGGCAAGCGTCGGATGGCAAAACGCTCATGCTCCCATGCCAGCATGTCCTCCGCCAAGTTTATCTTCTTGTGCACCATGGAAAACTTCACCTCTGGGAACTGGCTGGCAACAACCTGAGGGAAAGCACAAGCCATCCAGGGTGTCATGCTGCCCACTGTACAGTCCCATCTTGCACTGCCCAGTCCACCTAGACCCAATTTTTTTGTGTTCCAGAAGGCAAATACACTTCCACCTGTAAGGTGCAGTTACTGCCATTAAAAAACTGTTTTAATGTCACTACAGGGGAGCTTTTGCAAGCAACAAGCCATAAGGAAGTGCAGTGAAAAACGCAGCAGATCTAGTCTGCTTCATTTGGGACTGTGGCATGAGGATTTGTCTGCACTTCAAATCAAGTGACCATAAACAATACATGAAATATTTCAATGGCACACCCTTTCTTCACATCTTCCTTCCTTCCTTCCTTCCACTCTTGGGAGAGCTGCAGCTCCCCATAGTAAGTCCCAAGTTCCCATCTACCTACAATGTTTTTCATTACCATCTCCAGTTCTCTCAGAAACGCATGCTGCAAGGTCCCCTCCTTGGGAGGCTTTGAGACATGGAGATGAAGGCTATTGCCTCGGCCCAGAGTATCAAGGCAGAGGACAAATGCTACGTTGTCCTGCAGCAGGCTGGAATCTGGAACAGAAAAATCCAAACCTTTATTGCTGTTTTGTGCTGGGATTTCCATCCCAAAAAAGCAAGGCCCACACAAGGAGATTCTCTCAGGAGGGCTGACATACTAGACACTTAACACAATCGTATTAACAGAGGCCTTGCCACAGAACATGCTGGAACACCAGCACCTTACTCACCAGTATGGTCCAAATTGTCTTCCAGCCACCGCTTGGTTCCTTGATAATTAAACTTCCCACCTCCAGATGCAAAGAACAGCAAGTTATACCTGGCCATCAAAAATGACAGAAAAGTGTTAGCGCGCTGCACTCCATGGCTATAGAACTCCTTTACTCAGCCTCAGAGGTATGGTGAACTCACAACAGCTAGCAACTAACATTCAAGGCAAACTGTCTATTAATAAATGCTTCCTACATGCCACATACTAAGGTAATGGCAGGATGGGGTAAAAGGGAGGAGTTTCCAGTGCCTCAGGATGGAATCTGCTTCCCACATCATTCCCTCCCCTTGTACCCAAGCTTGAGCAGCTCTACAGCAAGGAAACCAAAGGAAAGAGCTTGGCCATTAACAGCAGCTGTACTCAGAGGGAGACAAAACAGAGCAAAGGAAGTGAAGGACTGCTTGTAACACCCTATGGGTCTGGAGCAAAAGCCCTTCTTACCTGATCTCAGCTACACACATTCAACCAAGAATAAGGCAGTTTCTTACCCAGCATGGGTACGTCTGTAGGTGTAGAGCCGGGAAAACAGCCTGGCTAGTTCCAGTAGCACTGAGATACCACTGCCATTGGAGTCAGCACCATGGGACAGCCACTGCAGGATGAAGTGGGACAGACAAGGTGACAACACTACACTTATTATGATGTACCGGAACAGTCATCAAGATAGCACACCACCACGCTTCGCTTATAACTGCCCCACACCTTTAAGGCCAAGAAAAAACATAGGGACAGAGGCCATGTGGGGAAAAAAAAGACAGGAACACACAGACAGGAACAGAGAGCTGCAGGAAGAAAGAATACTCACTGGAGCCACTCCAAAAGAATCATAGTGGGCAACTATCACAACAGTGGGCAGGTCTTCTCCACCCAGCCCCGTGAGCCTTCCCTGCAGCGGAGAGACATCAGTGTCACTCAGCATCGCCTCTCGTGTGCCTGCACAAAGGCAGCCTGACTGCCACACGCCTGCTGAGTCTGCAGTGGCCTGCGTTCCAAGGACACTGCGTTCAGACACTTAGCTGTCTGAGACTCCCCTGACTTTCCGTATCAGTCCAAATGTCTGATGAAGCCCCAATAAAAGACGGTATCCCATCAACGTTGAATCCATATACAACTCACCTCCACACTGGGTATGAGCCAGTCATTGATAGCTTTGCTTTGAGCCCCGCTGGTCACCATCTGGAAGCCATTGGCAGTTGCTGTGTGCAGCAGAACTAGAACCAAAAAAAAAGTATACCTTTATTCCCCTTGCTAACTGAGCTTTGGAGAGACCAGCTTTAAACCATTTAAGCCCTTTCAGTTGTTGCTTGTGTTTATGCATTGACATGGAATCCTGGTGACCATGCATTTTCATTCTGACCTGAAATCTTAATATTTTGAGCTGGCTAAAACAAAAACTTTTCTCCAGCAGTCCTAAAGTTACTCATGAGCAGCAGGTCAGTAAGATAGTGAAGTTATTTACATAGAAGCACTGAACTGACTTGTGGTCAGACAAAATCCTTCAGCTTCTGCCAACACTCTGTAGTCACTTAACATCTTCAGTGCTGTTCCTGACCTGAGTTTTGCTTTCTATCTTACTTGCGACAGTGTGAAGCTGAGAACTCAACTCTATGCAACTGTATTTCCAAGTACAGTCAAGTAATACTCTCTCTTATACTGTGTTTTTCTTCCATTAAATCTCAAAGCACCTTAACAAAGACAGAATAAACATGAAGGCAACAGAACACTGGCTCATGGTGTGTATGACACAGCAGACTCCTCCCAGGGGTGGGATCAGGCTTGTCTTCCTCCAAAACTTTCCCCCATAAAATTTTGTTAGAACTCACCTTCTGCAGCCGAGGCAGAGCCCTGTGATGCAGAAGCAGCCCGTGTCTGTTCATAGATAGACAGCAGCTCTTCATCTTCCACTGCAAAGTAGACTGGCACAATGGTTTCCATAGCAAGCATTTCTGGCTCTATCTCCATGAATTGCTTAGGATTTAAGTGAGACACAAACTTAGCATCTGCTAAACATGCAAGAGGGCAGAAAAAAAATTAACAACTAAAGCAGAGAGAGAAAGGTAAGTTTTAAAATTAGAACATGATTTGCAGTGCATTACAACAGGAGCTTTCAGTCCTGCAGCAACTCAAGCCTCTCTCCCTCTTAAAAACATCTCCCATTGGAAGAGAAAGAGAACTTCTGTTTTTACCCTTACGACATCCTGCGGGACAGAAGAGATAGATCGTGGCAAGATGATCACCACAGCTCCAGCTGACTGGCGGAGAGCCTTCTGGTACTGCTCATAGGAGAAATCCACCAGCCGCATCATGACGCAGCGGCGGCTCAGAACGTCTGCTTCTACGGTGCGGGCTTCTGTGTTAAGCACTGCGCTCCTGGTGCCTGTGAGGAAGGCACAGCAAGAGGTTTTGTAAGTGATTTCATCACACCCCCCTTTGCTTGAGCCTAGCTCCTTCTCAGAACAGTCTTGGTGAGAGTCTGATGAACTTCAGAGCAGCCAGGACTGCAGAAAACCAAGTTCATCTCTTCCACCTCATCCAAGAAGGAACAGAGGTCTGTCTTTTTTCCTTGCATCCATCAGAGCAACTTCTGTGCAGTCACGTCCTCAGAGGCTCCCCTTACTCCAGCACTACCACCTGCCAGTCCTCCTCCCCACCACAACCACGCAGGCTACCTCTTTGCTCGCCAGCACCTAACACCTGCAGACGGCAATAGATCTGGAGAAGGCCTGACCTCTTGCTATGCAACCTACTGCATCCTCCAGCTTAGGATCATGTCTGCAAACAGAGGATGCAAGCTGTGCAGAACCACTTCGTGAAAGGACAGAAGGATACCTCATGTCCATCCAAAGGGCTGCTCCAGTTCACACACTGGGATGTTTCTGTGGCTGAGAAAATTACAAACGAGCCAGCTGCTTCTAACTGCTTGCTCTCTCCTACTCTCAGTTTCAGCATACCAAATCCCCAAAATGAAAATGCAATCCTTTGAGAGAAGAGCAGTCTGGAGGCTTGCCAGCAGCTCCAGCATTCTCCAAGAGAGGACCACAAAGACATCTTGTATAAATAGAGATGTTCAAATCCACCTTACAATTTGTAATGCTCCAAATCCCATTTCTTCTTCTATAACTCTGGCACCTACACATTGAAGACTTCATCACACTGGGACCCCACACAGCCAGGGAAGAAGCAAGGTGCTCCAGAAGGCATCTCAGCCTATGCCAAATAGGAGCATTGCTAAAGGTTAGATTTAAACCTGGCTTAACTTAACTCCAACATCAGTTTGGCCTCATCAAAGGTCAAATCACCTAAACAAGAAAAATCTGTACTTCCACTGCATAGTGAGGGCCATACACCCAGAAACAGAGTTAAGGCTCGATCTAAATTTTCTACATAGAGCCCCTCCCCATCAGAGTAAAACAATCCATCATGACAATAATCCCTCCACCATTCCCAAAACAATGATGTGTAAGAACTGCAAAGTGTGGATCCAGAGTTCTGCTCCCAGCTCAACCCTCTGACATCTAAGCAGAGCAGACCTAACAGTATTTTCGGCAAGACAAGTTGATTTTCTGTAGTTTCGCTACACAGACCTGTTTAATAACCATTCATTTACAAAGAACTCTATTCTAACAGTATTAGAGGAAGTCCAAGTTTGTTCTTAAACTGCTCTATGACTGTTGACAAAAAACTCTTCCCTCCCTGCAAGAAAAGGCTCAGCAGCAATTTCTGTTTGGTCCTTTTGGAAAAGAATATGAGAATCTGGAACAACAAATAGCTTTTATCCTGAAGGACATCTGGCCTCAGAACACACATGGAACAGGAACATCAGCTACCCAAAGGGGCTGTCAAGGAACAAAGGAAACACACAATGCACGGAGCTAGAAGGCTCCAGAAAAAGAAACAGCATAAAAAGTTAATTGCAAGCATCTTAAAAAACAACACGTGGCTTTTTGGGAGTTCACAAACTATTCCAAAATATGTTGTGAGCACTTGCCTATAGAGAACACTCAGGCAACGAAAAGTCAAAGTCAGCTGAAACACATGCCTGCTGCCCCCATTAAGCCTGACAACAAAGATTTACCACACACGAGAAAAAACACAGCTTAATACCCCCATGAGAGAGCCTACCTCGGACCCAGTGAGGTTCTCAGCAGCAGAGATCTCAAGATGTGGACACATTTTGAGAAACTGGGAAGAACCAAGAAATAATTCCAGATATTCAGAAACCACCTGTAGTGTTTACGAAGTGTGCAGGCATAGTTGGTATTTCATAACTTCTACTGATGTTTGATCTTATGAAGATCTGAAAGATCTAGAGACCGAGTTTCATGGACAGTACAGAATAATTGTGGGGCTGTAACGCCAGACTGTTAACATAAGTCTGAGACTTGGGCCACAAAACAGACAGCAGGAAGAGTCACTCACAGACAGAACACATGCCCTCATCATCTGGAATAAAGTATCTATGGAAGACTCAGAAACAACGCTTGATTCTGGGTTAGTGAGTACAGGGAGGTGAAGGCTGAGGGTTACAACACTTCAGTGATTCGCTGAACAAGTTGTGTTTCTGACTCAAAGACTGCGTGTTGCACAATCAGCAGCCTGGAAGCAACAGAGAAGAGGAACTAGAGGTCAATTGTAACATAAAGGAAGAATCGTGAAAGAAATGACTCTCACATGGAGACATTGGAGCAACAGACACTGCTGACTGAGACTGAAGAAGAGGCTGAAGGGCAAAGAAAAACCAACCTGTCACTGGAGGAGTCAAAGGCAAGAGAACAAAAGTGAGCTCACGACCAAGTTCCCCAGTATGCAAGAGGGCTGCAGCTGGGCTACTTGAAACACAGGGAGTTCAGCCCACAAACAGGAGCCTACAAGGACAGAGCAGGGTCCTTGGCCACCTCGAAGTCACCATGGGGGAGCCCTCAGCACCTTCCCGCTGGTGCTGACTGGGCAGTAAAACTCAACCAGATGGTGCCCGCCTGCAGCCTCCCCTGGGCCCGGGCCCGGCTACAGCCTCCCAAGGCCCTCCGAGCTCCCCTGCAGCCTCCTCTGGCCGGGCTGCCCTCCCCGGGCCTCCTGCGGCTTCGCGGCCTACCCTGGGCTCCTCCCGGGGTCGGGGCTCTTCCCACGGCCCCATCGGCCCTGAACGGGGCCGCTACCAGGATTCGCCCGCCCGGAGAACCGAGGCCTAGCGCAGGCCAGCGGCCGAACCGGTCCCGGCCAGCCCGTGCGCTCTCTCACCGTAGGGCTGCCCGCCCAGCTCGTACTGCTGCATGCGGTAGACCGTGAACTCGTGGGCGGCCTCGGCGGCGGGCGGCGGACCCAGGAGCAGGAGCACGGCGGGCACGAAGAGCAGGAAGCTGAGCGGCAGGCATGAGGCCTTCAGCACCGACTCCAGCACCTCGCCCGCCTCCTCCAGCATCGCCGCGGCCCCGGCCCCGCCGCTGCGGCCTGCTCCACCGGCACGCACGGCACGCACGGCGCGGCGAAGCACGCACGGCGCGGCGAGGGGGCGTGCGGCGCGCGGGCTGCCGGGAGCTGTAGTTCCCACGGCGCCGCAAGGGGCGCTGGGAGCTGCAGTCGCGGCGGCCTGTGCAGCGGCCTTGGCGCCCTGCTTGGCCTGCAGGGGCCGCTCCGCTTCGCACCGGCGACACCGGCGGCTGCGGCCGGGTCGTGCCTGCGGCGCCTCCAGCGGCCTCCCCCGGGGCCCGCTGCCCGCTGCCCCCTCCCTTCCCCGGCGTCCCCTCCCGCCGCTCTCCGCGCCACGCACGCGGGCAGGGCTGGCTACGCTGGCCGCCTGCGGCCCTGCGGACTGTGAGCCGAACCCGCGAAGCCATGTCACACGCGTCACCCAACAGCGGCGGCGAAAGCACCCGGTGCTGGCACCTGTGCGGGGCACGGCGCGGCACCCCCCGGGCCGTGCTGCCTCAGGCTGTGTGGCCAAGGGAAGGGAAGGGAAGGGGAGCGGAGGGCTCCCGCCGCCCCTGGGAGAGGGGTGATCCTGCTGCCCCGGGAGCAGGACGGCAGGCTCCCGCTGTCCTGGGCCTACAGGCTCCCGCATGCATGCCTGGACACAGGGCAGGCAGTCGTCGAGGCCCTGCGCCCGGCAGTGCGACGGGTCCCAGCGAGGGGTGTGCCGAGCAGGCTGGCGGCCCTGCCCCAGCTGGCGGCCCTGTCCTGCTCCGGCCGCTCGCTGCCTCCCTCGGCGGTATCACACCTCCAGGCCGCCATGCGGAGGCGCCTCACCTGTGGTACCAGCCATCGGGTACCTGACCTGCAGGAAGACAAAATCACAGCAAATCTAGCAGGGGCTTTCTTATCATCAGGTTTATTGCAAAACAAATAGGCTGGAAGCTCAGCACCTCCTGCCAGCAGGTTGTAAGTCGTCAGGAGCTTCTCCTTCCCAGTGCTTGGGTAGTTTTGTCCTCCTTGCATGGTGAGAGGAGGCATTTGGGTGCTGCTCTGATTTTTCACTTGGTTAGGGAATAGAAGAGCATAGAATTTGAGGTGCAAGCTGGCAGTGCCTTCTGGGCCCCACTGGGTCTCTATCAGACATAGGCAGGAATGGGGCTATTTTGGACCCAGACATTTTCTGTAGCACTGAACAGTCCTCTCAGTGCCAGGGATGCAGCCTGGTCCCAATGAACTTCTGCAACCTACAGGTCTGGCACATGGGTGTCGTTGTGCCCCCCCCCCTCCCCTTCCCTGTGCCAGGGGGCATTCTACATGTTCTGTTAGCTCCTTAGGAGCTGATAGTGCTGCTTGACCCCTGTCACAGCCCCAGCCCTGCCAGCCCTGGTGTAAAGGTCTCCAAGCCCTGCAAAAGCCTCTCCTGGCCTCAGCCAGCCTTGTCCCCCACCAACCTCATGCAGCACAGCTATCTGCCTGCCCATGGAAAGGTCCATTTCTGCTGCCAGCTGGGCTGTGTCTGTGAAGCTGCAGCAACTTGGGATCTCCTGCTACTTCAGAGACACCAGCCAGCAAACTGACAGAGCCAGAGACTGCAGCCAGGCAGTCACTGGCCTGCAAGCTCAGGGGAGAGAAGGCATGGCGTTCAGAGAGGCCAGAGCAGCAGTGCTCAGCCCTGGGGCAGCAGGGGGAATCCATATGTGACTGCTGTGAGCCTGGGGCTCCTGGAATCCTTAGGTACTGTCTCTGCTGTTTGATGCTGCCCAGTTCACAGGGAGGTGGAGACCCTCAGAACATTTCCCTGGCAGAATATGGGCAACCCCCTTCTCCAAATGTGGTAGCAGTTGGAGCAAACATGCTAGGATCAGACCCCTCCATCCCTTTCCCCAGCTGTGCTGAACTTCAGAAGGGCTTGCGGCATGCTCCACCCCACTCCTGCCTCCAGGTGATGACTCTGTTCCAGGCTGTTGAAGTGATTCTTGCAAATCTATTTTCTTGCAAACACTGTTTTTGGAAACGTTTCTGGAAGGATGCAGTCTTTTCGGCCCAGAGGAAGAGGAAACAATTCCTGCTGCTTCTGTTCAGGTGTGATCCAAACCCCCACTGGAGACAATTGAATGCCAAGCCATCTAGAAGCTGCTGCTCAACTTTCCAGTGCCCACCACAGTGGGCACCTCCCCCTGTGTGGGGACCTTAGAACTTGGCAGATTTTCTGGAGCATGACCTACCTCTCTGGGATGCTGCAGCACTGCAAACCCTCTGCTGAACAGGCGTATGTTACCAGAGAGGTTCAGCCAGATGGGAGCAGGTAGCTCTGCCATGCAAGATGGCACCAGACTCCCCAGTCACTGTAAGTACCTCCTTCTGCCCGTGGTGGTGCCAGGGCTGTCTCTGCAGGTGCAGCCCCATGCCCAGGGGCATGGCAGGGCTCTTACTTCTTGCTGCCAGGCTGTAAACAGTGTCACAGCATTTGCTCAGGCGCAGTGCCCAGCCTCTGCACTCCGGTGAGGGATTGGGCTGCTGCTGCAGCCCACTGCTATCCTGTGGCTGGTTTGTGCTGCACTACAGGTGGGCACTTGGTTCCTGGCCAGGAGCCTCTGAGCTGCCCCACAGATGCACACACTTGCACTTGCAAACCCAGTTGTTCTTGACTCCCTGGTAAGACTTCAGGCCTGCATCCTTTCCCAGCAGTTGTGCCCATCACAGCAGTTCCCAGAAGGCTGTAAACTGCAGGAGAAGACTCAAATATCGCTTCCAGCCCTGCATGACACGCAGTGGCAGCACTGCCAGCCTAGCCTGATCCCAAGGGGTTGGGGAGCAGTCTGGTTGTCTATTTGTCACTGTACCCTGGGGCAAAGCACCCTCATCTGGGCAGGTACAGCATCTATATACATGCACACACAGAGCAGGGTCCACTTATAACCTAGCCACAGCAGTTGTCTCAGCATCAGTCCCAAAATGTGCCCGATTCCTTCATTCCCATCCTAAGAGCAATGCCTGCCCCCATGCTGCACCCACCCTGAAGCAACATCCCGGTCTGAAGGGACCACAAAGCCTGGCCACAGTTTACAACCGGGGTGGGGCTGCACCTTGTCAGCCTGAGCTGCATGTAGGCTACAGTTCTGCCAGGCCAGGACCAGCAGCATGAGGTCCTGGTGGGCTGTCTGGCATCTCTTACTCCCCGTGGCCTCTCAGAGGCTGGGGAGATTGCTCATCATGCTGGAGTTGCTGGAGAGAGGTGCTCTGGGCCGGGCATTCAGTGCTACAGAGCTGCGGAAACTCTCCCGGTAGCGCAGGGAGCTTTCCGTGGATGAACCAGAGTTGATGTCTGTGATGACCACGCAGTTCCCAGGCTTGCAAAGCCCAACGCTGAGACAGCAGCAGCACAGCAGGCTTCCCACAGCACGGCGCACCTCCACGCTCCGGAGGGAGTAAATGATGGGGTTAATGCTTGAGTTGAGCATGGCCAGAGCCAAGGTCCAGTCCAGGCTGTGGAGGTATTTGCAGGTCTGGGTCTCACAGAAGACGTCAAAGAGCAACAGGACAAAGAGAGGGCTCCAGCAGATGATGAAGGCACCAAGGATAATCAACACAGTCTTGAGCAAGCGCAGGGACCGTTTGCGGCTGTGCCGAGAACTGGATTGTTTAGAACTGGCCTGGACCAGCTGGAAGATTGAGATGTAGAGGCCTATGATCCCCAGGAGGATGATGCTGAACATGACTACGGAGAAGAGGATGTAGTTCTTGGAGTAGAGAGGCAGGAGGACAGAGCAGGCATTGAAGTCACACAGACAGTTCCATCCCAGCAGCGGAAGCAGTCCGATGATGAAGGCCAGCAGCCAGCAGGAAATGATCAGGCTGCGTAAGCGCAGGGTCTTGCTGGCTTCGTTCTCAGCAATCGGCCTTACCATGGCACTGTAGCGCTCGATGGCAGTCACAAGCAAGCTGAAGGTGGAGGCAGCCAGCGCGATGAAGAGGATGCCTTCCCGCAGGAACCAGAGCTGAGGTGAAAGCTGGAAGGTCTTCTTGCCCGAGAGACAGAGATTAGAAAGGTAAGCAATTCCTGCAAGCAGGTCACTCACGGTGATGCTGGCAATGCAGGAGTAGACCCAGCGGCGGGCTCGCAGACACCGCAGGATGGCCAGCAGCACAAGCAGGTTCTCCAGGATGATGATGCAGCTGATGATGGCAAAGGCTGTGCGGATGAGACCCATGCCCTCATCCCCAGACTGACGGTTGGTCAGCTTGCCTGTAAAATTGTAGTGCTGCAGGATGAGGTTCACATTCCTCATGGCAGCCAGCTGCAGGCAGGAACCTTTCCTGTCGAGCAGATCAAGTCTGAGCTCAGGATATTGAGCAGAGCCCATTGGAAGGGGAAGGGAGCGATTCACCAGCCAGCTCAGCTCTGGACCATCCATCTTCTGAGCCTAGGTCAGCAGCCGAGGGATGCACGATGGATCAAGGACTGAGGTGGGTTTTGGAGCAGAGCAGACCCTCTGTTTGAGGGCTGGAGACAGCTGTGAGACTCTGACACACAGGACCAGTGCTGATCCCAGCAGTCCTACCCAGTGTGGAGATGAGAGTTAGAGCCCTGTCTGCCAGCCCCGTGGCACTGAAAGAGCAAGGGGAGAGGAGGGTGAGGTGTTTTGTAAGTCCACACACGAGCATGGGCTTCCTGTTGTTTTATAAAGTTTCCTGTTGTGACCTAGAGTATTGACATCGTTTCCAACAGCTGTCATAATTTCCCAGTAAGGGTCAGCTTTGCTGTGGTTGTGAATGTGGGACATGAATGAAATAATGTGTCAGGTCCCCGTTTGAGTCAAGGCAGGCTCCCACCTTGATGGGTAGGGTCTGTTGGGCTGCACAAAGCCAAGTGCTAGTAAGAGCACCCAGACAGCCTGAGACACTAAGTGCTTTGCCTTGCGTGGCATTAAAATTCACCCCTGAGCCTGGCAGAGAGCAACTGCCTCTTCATCAAGTACCCTGTGTACCACCCATGCCCAGATACACCCTCCTCCAGAAGGAAGCTCCGTGCTCTCACCACTCTGGGCTCCTCTGTGGGCCCAGCTCCTGTCAGTGTCTCAGGACACATCCATCCAAGTCCTGCCCTGTCAATGCAGCAAGCCCAGGCATCTGTGTGTCTGAAGCTAGGGCTCAGCTCCACCCAGTTCAAAGGAAACCAGCTGGTCAAAGCCCTGCACGTGCCCTGATGCTGCACTGTCCACCTTCAGCTCTCCAAGCACCTGCTAGACATGGGTCAGGATCTTCCCACTGTCTAGGTCACAGGCAGGGAAACAGAGGCACAAAACTGCGGCCCCTTGCCTGGCATTGCAGAAGGCTCAAGGGGCTGCACTGAGACCAGAACCCAGGAATCCTGACACAATTGTAATGTTAATGTCTATCATTGACCTATTCCCCATGTCTGCAAAATGTGACTGGAGAGAAAGTCTTGCAATGTGCTATTCCCAACCCTGACTGTTGAATTTGCCTTATGACTCACCTGTCATGACTGGCCCGAGGCTCTTGTTGCCAGAGGGAGGTTCAGCAGCTAGCACTGCTCTCCAGCTGCTTGTCTCAGGCCCAGCACAGAGTAGGTAGTGGGGAGGGCTCCTTGTGCAAAATAAGTGAGTCTTCTACCTACCAAAGTGGAAAAAGGGAAGTTACAACATCAACCACATTTCTGTGCAGGACGGACCCCACCCAAAACAGCTGCAAAGAGGCATAGAGAAAAGAAAGAGCACCTTTTAACTCAGGATCAGAACAGAAGCTGTGCTCTGCTTTCACCTGTGTTCTCACTCCAGCCATGGGAGGCCATGGAGAGGTCCCAGGTTGACAGCAAAGAGTGGTGATTTCTTCCGTCAGCATGGCAAACAGGGAGTTGTGGGGGGGGTCCATCCACTGCGTGATGAGTGGAGAGATCCTAGGCTGAATTGCAGCATAGACAAAGGAAAATGCAAAGGAAGTTCCTGCTGCAGGAAGTCATGTGCGAGCAAGAGTGGTTTTCATAAAAAGTTGAGGGCTCCATCCTTCACATTCACCCTTTCAGCTGGTGTTTTGGGCTTTTCTATCAGCAGCATGGAAAGAAACTCACGCTGATAAAGTCAGCAGATGACCCCAAGATTGAAGGAGCGGAAATCAGCAGGAAGGCTGGGCCATGAGTGCAGCTCAGTCCAGAGGAGTGCAAGGTTGCACATTCAGCACAAGGAGCACACTCCCAAATGGGCTGGGCAGATGCTCCTGGCACAGCACTGGAATCAAAAGGGTCAATGTGATTCTTGCACATCACCCCTGCTTTCTTCTTGCTTCAGGCTGAGCCTCCAGCTAATGTGTCTGCTCAGGACAGAACTGGTGGGGCACCCCTAAAAGATCAGAGAATGAAGAAACTCTCCTTGTAAGGGGCTCTAAGTAGCTTCACAAATAGCTGGCAGCAGCATGTGAGCAGTCTCAGGAAAGAGGTATCTGATAGGAATGAGCTCTTTGTCAGGGAGATCTGCAGAGAGTGTGAGACAGGTGGGGGGCAAGTGCTTTTGGTTGCAGGAGTGCTTGAGGCAGGTAAGCAGCTGAGAGAGCTCAACACACTCACCCATAGGGTGCCAGGTCCTCTGGACCAGCAAAATATTGTAGGCTTTTCCTAATGCCCCTTCCACAAGCACATCAGGTGCTGCCTAAAAGGCAGGGTTGATTATTTTGTCAAGAGCTCTTCCAGTGAGACAAAACCTTGTTCCTTACTCCGTCCTAGCACCTGGCTTGTTTGGCTTTTCCGTAGCGGAGAGGATGGGGTACTTGTGAGGCACGGCACGCTTTCGCAGCACGTCATGAGGGGGACTGGCTCTTGGAAGTTGCCTGAGCTGCATCCCAGCCCTTGCTGCTGCCCTTCCAGCACCCTCTCGCTTCTGCCCCCCAACAGCCTGCCGAGCTCCTGCCTCACAGCAAGTCACACCTCAAACACTGCTCCCATCCCACGGCAAGTCAGGCCATGGTCCCATAGGCTGGGGGGCCTGGGGGGACTTGTGTCCCCTCCACTCCATGCAATCAGCTCAGCAGGGTGGGGCCCCACGTACCCCTCAGAGCTGCTGCTGCCCGACCCGAGGCAGGGGGTTCCCAGCTCCGTAGCTGGGGTCAAACAAGGCTCCCCCTCATCTGGACGCCTGCACGAGGGAGAGTTCCTGTTCTGCAGCGACTCCCCATTGCTATCTGCACAGACGCAGGCTGAGCTTTATCTTGGTACTTCTCTTTTGCTGCCGTTTCAGTTCAGATGTTCTTTCTTTGAAATGAAGGGGGGTGGGGGAGGGACACCCCACCCTGAAACATTTCTCATCTCTTTCCTTCAGATCAAGACCACAATCTGCTTGAAACTGCCTGATAGCTGCTGAGTGCTGGGCTTGGGAGGACAAGGGGAGATATGGGGGCCAGCTGCAGCCCCCTGAACCCTCTGCCAGTGCCATGGCCATGGCAGGTTTCACAGATGCCGAGGTGAGGCACCTCAGCAGCAGAAGCCCTGGAACCCTCCACAGCCTGCTCCTACCGAGGCCAACAGGAAGGCAAAAGAACCTCAGCCCCAGAGGGAAGAGTTTGTCTGCAGTCTGGGACACCCAGAGAGGAGCAGGCCAGAAGCAGCCTGGAGCCTGGCTCCCTAGGTTTGTGGCCAGTGGCATGCCTGGCCACTCCTGCCCTGAGACCGCCTGGTCCTGGGAGGGCGTCCAGCTCCAGATTGTGGGCGGCCATGAGCAGCTGCAGGAGAAAGACAGCAAGTTACAAATGCAAGATAAAATATCAATGATTTCTATTGAGGTTTTCCTGCTGTGCTGCTGCACAGTTCTGATTAAAACTTGTATTTTCAAACATTCTGATTAAAAAAATCCCTGGGTGAAGCTCTGTGGAGAGCTCTGCTTGGTGGGCCTAGCCAGGCAACCCCCAAGCTGGCTTATGAACAGCTGGCATCTCCATCTCTGTCCCACAAAGGCTCCCTCCCCACCTCCCCACCCACCCATCCTGTCCCCGCTGTGTGGCCTCAGCACAGCTCAACATCAGCCAAAGCATCCATTTGCCCGCAGGTGTTTTTCTGCTCCAGGAAGGGTGGAGTTGTGCTGGTTTAAAAATGACTGATCGTTCCTGGCAGTTGCTTGGTTGCATGTCCTAGCTTTGGTCTCTTCTACTGTGCAGCAGCAGGCAGTCATCTTTCCAGTGGCACATCCCAGTCCCCAACGTGGCAGGTTGCTTCTGGCCCCAGAGGAGCTGGGAAGAGCCAGCAAAGCCCCTCTGACGTGGGCTGACACCAAACCCTGGAGACGTGGCCCTTCACAGTGCTCAAAGAACTGTCCCAGGCACAGTTGTTGTGCCTGGATGTCAGTTCATTGAAATTGGGTGGTGATGATGGTGGGTCTCTGTAGGAAAAGAGTCTCTGAAGTGCATCTCTGGATTTGAAGGAAAACAAGAACATGAAAGTTTTAGGATCATCTCTGTTAGGCCACAATAATGACCTTAAATATAAAAGTTTTATTGATTTTTTTTAAAGTGCCTTTTCTTTAGAAACTTGCATTCCCTCAATGCAAAAATATTAAACAGAAAGCAAACAGCTTTATAAAACACACCACCACCACCACCCCCCCCCAATATAATTACTTGGAAGTCATCCCAATAAAACACACTATCAGTGGGCCAGCCCAGACCCTGTCTCCCATGGTGTCACATCTCTCCCTCCTTTGCAACAGGTTTGAGATTTTAACCTTTTGGCTGATCTGCAGTGAAAGGTGTTGAGCATTTCCAGGACGGGAGCTTTGGAGGCATTCATCCCTTAGCATCCCGCCAGAGTGAGCATACCACAAATGCAGACTCCTGAGTCTTGCTTGTTCTTTACAGTGTGGCATTTCATGCAGCTCCTGACAGCCACAGGCAATTGCCAGAGAAGAGATTCCTCCCCTCCCTAGGTCTGGATCTTGGCCTGGGTAGCTCAGAGGGGCTGGAGAAGCTGGACCAGCTCAGTGCCTGGTCTCCAAATGCTGTGCCCAGCACTGGTTCTCCTACTGCACCTGGGAAAAGCTCAGCTTTCCCCCAGCATCTTCTGCCCTGTAACCACGTCTCCAGTGAGCAGCCACATCCCCAGGAGGGAGTTGCACAGTGCTCCCACCACCCCCACTCAGTGTGGCATGGCCAGCCATGGCATGACCAAGGCCATGAGGCTGCTCCAGAGACCTGACTGGAGCCTCTTGCCTGGGGACCCATAAAATCCCTCATGTGAGCTCATCAAGGTTGTTTTGCACCCTCTGGGGCTGGGCCTAGCTCAAGGCCAGACCTGTCCCCACAGGCTCAGAGCTGAGAGCTGTTTCTTCCCATGTTCGTGCAGGGATGGCAGGGAGGAACCAGTCCTCACCCAGGAAATGGGGCAGGGAGGGCTCAGCGTAAACAGCAGGGTGATGCCTGCGCAAGGGGGAGCTGGCAGGGGTGTGGTGCCAAGCACCACAGGGAGGAAATCGCCTAGTTTGAAACCTAACCTGAGCACTGTAGAGGAAGGACATACCCCCCTGTGGTTAGTGCTGCCTGGCTGGGGCAGGGGCAATGCGTTTACTGGCAGCAGGGCTGGGGCTGCTGCACTGTGACTGGAGAACACAAATTTATCCCAAACTCTGCTGCTTACCATCATGTGCATCACTTCCTCCAGCTGCTGTTTTTCCTCTATGCCTGTTATACATAAGAATACTAAGCAGTTTGGGGCAGAGAACTGCTGTCTGGTTTCTCCTGTCTGCAGCATAGCCTGGCTCTGGTACTGACCCACCGTCTGTTAACAGAGCAAGAAGTAAATTCAAATGGCCCTGGACATCTGAGCTCGGAGCCTTCAGCTCAGCACCACTGGGATCAAGGAGAAAGCAAGACCTTTGCACAAGGTTACTGCAGGATACAGACTCGTGGAGAGAGCTGCTGCTCACAGAGAGAAACTAGGGATCAGAGCACAGTGGGAGCCCTGGGTTTGGGAGTAAGGTTTTAATCAAACAAAAGCCCTGATGCCCAAGGACTAGCATGCAGGTTAGCCCCTGCTCCCAGACCTCTCTGCCCGTGTTCATACAGCCCTGCTACGAGCCCACTGGCTCTTCTGACGTGCTGGAGACTGCTCTGGGCAGTAAGAGAGACACTTATTTATCTGTTGGCTTGTTTATACCTACACACATACTTTGATTTTATTTCCAGGAACTGTCTCAGGGGTTTTCCATTCTCATACCGCAGCTCCCCCTCAGATGCCTTCCTCCCAGCAATGCAGACTAACTGGCAGCGCAGCCCCACTGCCTCCCTCCTGGAACACTTGCCCTGTCAGCTTGCCCGTGTGCCCCCAGCACGGGTACCCCGCTGTCAGCTTGCCCAGAATCCCCCAGCTTCCAGCCCTGGCTGAGAACAGTGAGAACTATCCCAAGCGGACAGGGGAGGAAGGGCTGGAAATGTTGTGCTTCTCTAACCTGTGAGCAGGGTGCCGGAGGTCACCTTATCCAAGATGGCAAAATCAACCCAGCACCAGCTCGCCGGGCACGCTGCAGACAGAGGTGATGACAGCACCTAAGCGCTGTGCTTGTGCCAGGCCTGGCAGCACTGCCCGTGCAGGGCATGTCTGCCATGAAGCAGCACCCTCACTGCTTGCCAAATGGGTTTTTAGGACAGGTCTTCCCCCTGATCCATTCTCCTTTGATGGAGCCTTGGAGCTGTCTGTGCTTTTTAACCTGAAATCACACTCAGCAGGAAGCAAAGCTGGTATCAGATTTTGGACAGTTTAAACTACTTCTCACAGACCTGCCTTAGGATTGGTAACCAGAGACTGCTCCAGAGATGGTGATTTAGGATTAAAGGAAGTCTAATTTTCTTCAAGTGACGTGCAGGGCCCTGAGGAGTGTTGGCAGAAAGTGCCCCATGGAATGGGCACACAAACAGGGTCTTTGAGCAGAAAAATCTCCCATAGCAGGACCAAGAATTCAGGCAGAGTGGGGCGGGGTGGGGGGAGAAGGGTGCAGCACTGAAGCCTCCGCGTGCTAGTTGTTCTCTTGCCTTTGTCTAATGTGTTTTTTCACAGTTCCTGACTGCAGATTTTCATCAGTTCCTGGCTGCAGTTACAAGCCCAGATTAGTTTATTTAAACCAGATACCTGCAGAGAACCTGCAGTGACCTCAGACAGAGCTTCTGGGAGGATTCCTGCCTAGGTGAACCAGGGATTAAAAGGCAGTATTACCCCCTACCTCCCCAGTTCTCCCCATCCTTTCAATAGCAAATTGTTCATCTGCACAGTAGAGGAATATGTTTTGGAGCAGCTGCTTTGCTTAAGAACAGCTAGCAACTGCCCACAGCTTCACTGGGCATGAGAGGAGAGGAGGGCACTGCTCCAGCTTTAGCAACTGGCATGCTGGGCACAGGCCTCCCTGCCCTACCTTGCAAGTGTTCACACAAGCCAGTGGCACTTCCACATTTCCTGGGCTCTGTCCCTCTTGTCACATAAGCACAGCCTCTGGGGAGGAGTGGTGGCCGTGGCCAGGCACTTGCCTGCTGGTTTGCCCCCGAGCCAGACTTTGGTGCCAATGGGGCAAAGCAAGGGAAAGGGCTGGACGTCAGGGCTCAGAGGAAATTTCTGGAGGGCGTCTGAGGGAAGGTTTAATCTTGACCAACACTCAAAATAGGAGGGATGAGGCTGGGTGCGGGAGCAGTGCAGAACCTGGCTGCGCTCTCATGACAGCTTTTGTCCTTCTGGTAGCAGAGAGGCCTCGTGGCTCCAGTGCGGCACGCTGCTGCCTCCTCTGTGGCCCCTCTCTGCTGTGGCTGTCCCCAGACCCTCAGATGCTTTTGTGCTGGAGCAGAGTCAAGAGTTGTTGAAAGTCTGTGAGCACGGAAAAGATACCCTTCCAGGATGCAATCCCTCCTGAGCAGATCAGACACTTCACACAGCATCAACCCTAATAGCTTTACACTTTGCTGCGGGCACGCAACAAGCCCCAGGGAGCGAGAAACAATGCAGCAAACTGGGGACAACGGGGAAGTGGGGAAAATTAAGGTAGATAAGGGCTAGGAAGTGTGAACAGAAAGGACAACTTTAAACAGCACAGGACTGTATAGCACAGCTCCCTCTGAGCTTACAGCCAGAGAGTCAGGCAGCTCTTCATACAAAGGACAGTCTCAGCTGCCATCACAAGCCATACTTAGGCAATTGGAGGCCCAAAGATCAGAGGGAAAGAGCAGACAGCCACCAGCTAAGGCAGTGTGAGAGCCAGGAATAGGAAGAACACAGGTGTCCTGAGCCCCAGGTCCGTGCCCTTGACACAAAGATTTGGTCACCTCTTTGAAACAGGGTCACCAGGGACAGCCCAGTGGTGGTTTCTGTTCAGGACCACAAGGTTACGAAGAGACAAATGCAGCAGGATTGGTGCTCAGTTTAGCACTTAAGCAAATCACATGTTGCTAGGGGCAAAGTGAAGACAGCAATTGCAGCGTAGTTTGCAGGTAACTCAGGTCAGGGAAGGGAGAGCAGAGAATCCAGAGCCCGGTAGATGAAGGCTTCCCCTGGTCCCATTTAAACAGATGTGCCAGTGGCCAGACGAGCTGCAGAGGGGAAACCATAGAGGGGAAAGTGCATCTGCAGTCATCGCACTCGCCAACAAAGCATGAAGTGACCTGACCACCCCCAGGAGCAAGTGGCATGAGCTACTGAAGTTACAGTATAAGAGAGCCTGATTGCCAGAGCGCGAAGACACCAGGCTTTGAAGCAGGTGGATGTGACCAGCCCTGCAGTCAAACTGTGGGAGAAATGCTAAATCACACCTCAAAATTACCCTAGGACACCTCTCCCGGTCAGCATCCCTGAGGCTTTGGGACTGTGGCATACCACGCTCTCTCTGCCCTGGCCTTTCTGTCCTGCTCTATCACTCATAAATCACAGCCTCAGGGCATGTGGGGCATGTGAGCAGGCTGGGGCAGCAGAGATGCAGATAGACCTGCAGGGATGCAGCACTGCTCTGATTAGCACAATCAGGGTATCACACATGGTTTCCTGGCTGCTGGGTACAGCTGGTCCCAGAGTATAAAACCAGCCCTTGGGCACTAGGAGACTCAGACTTCCACGCATCTTGGAAGGAGTGTCTTGCTGTGAGAAGAGATGTGCCAGCCCAAGCCACTGCTGGCCCTGCTGCTCCTGCTTTCCTGCCCATGGGCCAATGCCAGTAAGCTGGGGCGCCGCAAACTGCTGTGCGTGAGGCTGCTGGTCTGGGCTCTGACCTCAGCAGCCACTGGCTCATCCTGTGGTGGGGTATCTTTCAGGTGCTCTTCGGGGTCAGATTGTGGGCGGCCATGAGGCTCAACCCCACTCCCACCCTTACATGGCATACCTGAAGACAGACGCGTTTGCCTGCGGAGGCTTCCTGGTGGCCCCTGACTGGGTGATGACAGCCGCACACTGCCTGGGGTGAGTATTTCATACAGGGGCTTTATCCCCTTCTTCCTCCCCTAACCTATGAGGTCCATCACAGGAGTAATTTTGGAGTAGGTTCCTCTTCCTCCTGTGCTGAGCAGCTCTCTCCACCTGCCTGCAAAAGGGGAGGGACGTGGGTGAGACCCAACCTGTTTTTCCCCTCTCCCCTCTGCTGCCATGGCCAGGAATACCACGGTCATCCTGGGGGCTCACAACATCCACGAACCAGAAACAACCCAGCAGGTCCGGGGAGTTCTCAGTTACCACCAGCACCCTGAATACGACCCCAGCACCACATCTAACGACATCATGCTGCTCAAGGCAAGGCAGTCCTGCAGTGGGCAGTGGGTCGGAGGGTCGAGTGGGGCTGTGGGTCTAGCAGGGTCTGGGCAGAGCACATCCTTGCTGTTAGCTCCTTCTGCAAACCATCAGCTGCTTCTGCCCATGAGTGCTGGAAACAGGCAGGAATGGGAGAGACCTGGGAGTGAACCGTGGGCAGGGCTTGGAGCCACATGCCCCATTCGCAGCAGCTCACCAGCACTTACAGTGCTCTATGTCCTGCCAGACCTCCCCTACCTCTGCGCACAAAGTGTCCTTCAGCTGTTCTGCTCACAGCTTTCTCCAAAAACCTTGCTTTCTCCCAGCTGACAGCAAAGGCCACTCTCAATGACTACGTCAAGACCATTCCACTGCCCAAGACCAGCAGCGACCTCCCCACGGGCACCAAGTGCAGCATAGCTGGGTGGGGCCTGATCGATGACGACCAGGTGACCAACAAGCTCTTTGAAACCAAAGTCTCCATCTACAGCCGCAGGAAATGCATCCGCTTCTATCCACATCTCAACACCGGCATGGTCTGTGCTGGCAGCTTCCACGAGCTCAGGGATTCCAGCCAGGTATGGGCTGCGGACGGGCTGGGGGCTTGGCTGCAGGGCAGGCAGGCTCTCTGGTAGCAGGGGCTGCTGCTGGCACAGACCTAGCTGGCTCCCAGGAGAGGTGGCAAGTACTTGATTTGTGGGTCCCACATGGACTAGCTCTCTGGATGCCCTGACACCACGGTCCCTGTGCAGTTCCAGGGGTAGAGCCCCGGCTCACCTGCTCTGGACAGCGCCTCCAGCTCAGTGGGCGTGTGGGGCTGGAGCAGAGCCTGGGCAGGGAGGGACCAAGGTGAAACATATTCCCACAGGGAAGAGGCCTCTAAAACCAGTCTCTCATCTGTCCTCAGGGAGATTCTGGTGGGCCCCTGGTATGCAATAAGGTGGCACAAGGCATCGTTTCCTTCGGGTATGACACCCCACCTGGTGTCTACGCCCGCATCTCCAACTATCTGCCCTGGATCAAAAAAACCCTGAAGAAGTAGCAGCAGTAGCACTCATTCCGGCGTTGGTGCAGCCCTGGAGACTCTACTGGTTTCCTTCCTGCCCCTGCTGAAGGCTTGGCTCCCTCCTCTCTCCTTGGGAACCTGAGTGACCTGACCAGTGTGCACGAAGGTCCCCTTCTTTCTGCTCTGAGGTTGCTGGCTGTCCCCTTCCCTGCCCATCTCAGGCAGCCAGTTCAGGGCCATGTTAAATCACCCTGACAGAAGCAGGGATTGTCTTAGATGGCACCAGAAAGAGGCCCCATTTCCTTCAGAGATAACCCTGTCCCTGCTTGAACCCTGCTGCACTTAAAATACCCACAGTAAACTCAAAGCTGCATTTCCCGGAGTGTGTCTTCTTTCTTGCATCTTGCCCCATGGAGAAGGGAGGGAGAGTCTAGCTGGTGAAAGAGAGAGGTCAGCCTCTTGGGACAGAGGCAGTCATAGCTCTGCACCCAAGGAATTGCTGGCAGACTTGGAGGACAAGAGCTACAGTTGTCCTTCCTGGGGTCATGGGGGTGAGCGTGTTGCAGGCAGAGAAACTGCCCAGGTAGAAATGGGCTGGGAAAAGCAATGTGCACACACTCCATTCACCAAGTCCAGCAACGTCACCACCTTCCTGGGAGCAGCTGACAGCCAGGATGTGGTGTGTCAGCAGGTACCAGGGGTCAAAAGCTGCCATTCCCTGCAAAGTAATGACTGTCCCCTCCGCAGGGACCTCCTGCCTGGGTGATGTTGCACCCTAGGACACAGGGCAGCCAAAACAGCAGACTGGGTCACGGGGGAAACCAGGCTAATTTTTTCAGCTGTTTGAGCTGTAAGAGGGTCCAGCAGGTGAAAGGAGCCAGACTTTTTGTGGACTGTGCTGTTTCTGACCCGCCTTGGGCACAGTGGCAGCTGAGATCCCAGGGACAAGGCTGTAGGATCCCAGAGAGGAGACGTACTCAAAGTCCCAGCTGTTGCATACCAGTGCTTCCAGTCTTTGCCTCTGCCATCCTCCAGCAGCCACAGTCCTGCATCTCCTGAACAGCAACGTGATGTCCTGGGTAGAGGCGTTGATACAGTCTCTGAAAGGATTGTACTGAAAGGGTTGATAAAGGACGTGGGTTTGCAAAAGTACCTGACCCCATGCCACTTCCTCCTTTCCTCCCATGCCAACTATAGTGGGAGAGCCCGACTCTTTCCCTGGAGAAGGCAAAGGTGAGTCCTAGCTGGAGCTGTCTGCCTTGAAGCTTCTTGGCATGTTTCTGTCCCTCTCAGGAGGGCAAGCCCAGCCCCAGCAGCACAGCATGAGCAGAGACTGTTCTAGCAGTTGCACAAAACCAAAAGGGCCTCTGACTCTCCCCTCAGATGAGTGATGCTCAGAGGTGAGCTGCTTCTCCCCACAAAGGATGTTCTAGCACCATTTTCAGACAGCCGCTGCACTAGAGTCTGAATGACTTGCACCAGCCTCTCCTTCCATGGCCTAAACTCTAAGCCCTAGTCTCATTTATTCCAGCTAGTTTCTGATGGCATCTCTCATATACAGACAGGAGAGTACTAGACACTTCCCTGGAGGAGGATGACAAGGGGTAGAGACAGGGCACTGGTAAATAACTGAGCTGCAGAACTCCCTGGTGCAGGATGACAGATGTCTGTGCAAGTTCCAGAAGAGATCAGACAGGTTTGCATCGGGGAAACCCAGTGGCAAATTTTAAACATACAGAAACTGTGTGCAATTCAAGGGAACGGGATGTTTGCCCTGTTCTCATAGTCTTTCCAAGGCTCCCACTAGCCACCTCTGTGAGAGGGAGGAGATGGCCTGAAGTCCAGCCCTGGGTGTCTGCTCTTATGTTCTCCCTGTTCTTGCCAGGGATGAGGGGAAACTACGTCACCTTTGACTTCAGCACCCATGCCACTCTGGGGAAACAGAAGCGTCCATGGTTTGGGCTTCTGCTAACAGCTGCCTATCAGCCTGGAAATCTGCTGCAACTGCTTATCTGAGTAGTACAAATCTTTGTCACGGCAGGGTTTTCCTTGAAGCTCCAGCTGCTGCAGTCTTTGCACGAGAATGGCATCTTTTAGCTTAAAAATGTGTTTTGCCCTGTGGCATGGGGGGGGCAGATGGGAAAGCAAATTTACTGGCAGCCAGGTCAGTGAGGGCAGCAAGCCCCAGTTCATCACAGCCAAAGGCAGGAACGTCTCGCAAACATGCCCACCTTCCGCCTATCACTGGAGCCTGTGCACTGGTGCCATTGGGGAGCAAGGGGACATCCTGGGGGCCAGGGCTGGGGGGACCGTGTTCAGCTGCCACAGGGCCTGGTCCAGGGAAGACGGATCCCCACTATGCACTGTGGAAAGGCACCTTGGCACTTGTTTGGCATCTAAAAATCTCTGCCTGCCAGGGTGGGGTCAGCACTGACTGCGACGCCCTTGGACATGACCCGTCCCAGAGGAACAAGACCAGCTCCAAGGAGACTTGTCGTTGGGTTATCTCTGGCCAGTGAAGGCACAGAATCCCAAAGCTGTATCTCTGTCTCCATCCACCCTCGATGCGTCAGAAGGAAAGTGAGCCCCTCACCCAGGGTCAAGGAAGAGTCTTCTTGTCTCCTCTCACACTGGCTGGTGTGAGACAGCAAACTCCCCAATTTAACGGTGAACAATTACATCTGGAAAGAAACACATAAAATCGTGTCTTTTGCTGCACAAATCAGAGCCCTAAGTCAGCAGCTGGTGCAGAACAGAGACCTTGTGGCAACAGCAACAGTCACGCTGCTGTGGGCCACGCTCCTGAAGCTGCCATAACAACTTCTTGCTCTCGCATAGCCACGGCCAGTGTGGTGTTATAGATGCACTCACACCAGTTAGCCAGGACCACACCTACAGAGAAAGAGCAGAAGGGTCCTCAACTGCCACTGCACAGTCTTTGGAACTGGTACATTGAGTAAAAGAAATCTTGTTCTTGCAGGGCTCATGATAAAAATCAAGAGTTTGCAAGTGCAAAAGAACAAATACGTGCCACAAGGGAAAAGCACACTGGCAGGCAGTGATGAGGGTAGGTATGCTCCCTGCAGCTTCCAGTTCAAAGGCAATGGGTTAAAATTGGCTCTGGGTTTAGAAGGACGTCAGATACCCCAGATCAGGCCCAAGATGAAGGTGGGTTGATGCCCAAGGCTAAGGCTGACTGAATTCCCCTCTCAGATCGCTGAGGCATGCAATTTGCAGATAGATTAATCAGATGAGTCTGACTTCTGTGGTTTCCTGGAGTCTAGTCTCAGGCTATAAAACCTAGCTGGGAGCAGGAAGAGACCCCAGCTGCAGCCTCACCTCCAAGGGATCCACTGAAGCCAAGGACGGTATGATGAAGCACCTGCAGAAACTCCTGCTCTCCCTCCTGCTGGTGACATGCCCCCCCGCCAAAGCCAGTAAGTAGAGCAGCCTGGAGGCGAGGAGAGGGCTGGGGAAAGAAGAGTCCCAGACAGCGCATCCTGTGCCCTGTGTCCTCCGATCCCCTCATCCTCAGTCCCATCCATTGCAGATTATTCCAGGAATCGGATGGAGGGAGGAGGTGAAGCCAAGACCCACTCCACACCCTACGTGGCCTATCTGCAAGGAAAGAACAACCATTTCTGCGGAGGTTTCCTAGTGGCCCCGAACTGGGTGATGACAGCGGCTCAGTGCTTCGTGTAAGTTTTTGCTATGTTCATACAGCACCTGGCACAACAAGATTGTCGCACTGCCATGATCCGGGTACCATCTAGATGGAGGTCTAACAGTCTGAGTTGCTTCCTTCATGGCTGTGGCCAAACTCTTCCCTAGCAGGGAGTACAGGCTGCACTGCTGGGGCAGGGCAAGGCTGTGGGGGCTACCACTGCAACAGCAGGGCTGTGTCTGCAGCTCTCCCTTGAGCCATCCTTCCCCACGTCCCTCCCCAGCTCACATTCAGATACTTACCTTTATTTTGTTATTCCCCCTCCATGACTCATTTTATTCTTCCCAGACATCAACAATGAGAAGCCAGACTGGCTTCTTCCCCTGCTGTCACTGACCTGCTGGCATAGCAGGGATTGCTGGTGTCAGGCTTTCCCCTTTCTGCCACAGACCTCTAAGACTGATATCAGAATTAATAATCTCTTATGAGCAAGCTGCTTGCCCAGCTCTCTTCCATCCCTCCAGCTGAAGAAACTGGGGCATGGACATGCCAGAGGGCTTTTCTAGGTGTGCGTAACTCTGGGCGTAGCTACTACACTCCTCAGGCCTGACAGCTTTGCCCCGGTGCCAGTAACCCAGGCTCAGGGCCAGTCCCCACATCTGAGCAGCAGAAAGGAGGATCAGCAGAACCCAGGAGCCCAGATGCCCAAGCCCCACCTGCTAGATTGAGAGGGACTCCTACCTGTACCCAGGGTGTCCTCCCCTGCCCTCCAGGCAGCCCCTTCTGCAGATGATGTAGAGGCCAATAAAGATACGTTGGCCCGGAGCAGGGTCCTGATTTAGAAATCCCTCCTTGGTGCCATGGACTTCCATGGGCCTGCGAAGCCTGGACCAACAGTCCACACATCTTAGTACACAGCAGCAGCACTGGACCAAATCCGTTCAGCTCGAGATCCAGAGGTAAAGTAACCCTTGCAGAGCGAGCTCTGGTCTGTCAGACAGGAACTTGCTCTGCCCCTTGGCTGGGTAGATTTATTGGCAGAGCTCGTTGCTCGTACCATTCCTCTTTAAAGCCCAGACAGTCTCTCCTGGCCATGTCCCTGGGAGATGAGCCTCAGTGTTACCATGGAAGACAGGAGAAAGCTAATGACATATACTGCACTTCATTTTACCAGACACAAGCCTCTAACTGTCATCCTTGGAGCCCACACAATCCAGAGGAGAGAGGAAAGCTGGCAAACATTTGAAGTCCAAGAGTATCACTGCCACCCAGACTTCATGAGTCCTAAGAAGGGAAATGACATCCTCTTGCTGAAGGTAACTACCTGCCTGGAGCAGCTGCATGGTCCCATCTGCCTGATGTGCAGGGCTGAGCTGTAACCCTGGAGCGGGAAGGGACAGCCTTCGTCACAAAGCATTTACAGACCAAGCATTTATTTCTGTATTTCCTGTCCCCTTTGCCAGCTGAAAGGCAATGCCACCAGCAACAGCTACGTTAGGACCATTTCCTTTGAAAAATCAAAAGTCCCTGGTGGGACTGCGTGCAGCATAGCCGGCTGGGGCTACAAAACACCTGCTGCCACGTTACGCGAAGCCACCGTCACCATCATCAAACAAAGGGACTGCCTCAGCCACTACCCTGGGCTTGCTGACAACTTGATTTGTGGCCGCAGTGGATCTGCTGGGGTACCTGAAAAGGTCAGTTTCTGACTTGGGGAGTAGAAAGCTGCAGGGGAGGTTTCAGCCAGGTGCTGGGCACAAACCTGATCTGGGCTAAAGAACTTCACTGAAAAGGTACTGTCTAAAATTGCTTCTTGTTGTCCCCTCACTCTCTCCTCCCCTGCATCAGTCCATGCTTCCTCACCAGCATCCCTCTCTCTTGCTGTCCTGGCACAAGAGGCGCCCTGGGTCTTGATCTCCAAGGATCAGACTCTCCGAGGAGCAGCAGCATTCCTGCTGACTGCAGGCATCATGCTTGTGCTCATCCTGAGTGAAGCAAAGGGATAAGGGGATCCTTGTCTTCCCACAGCAGAGGACCGAGGAGTCTGCAACAGAACAACAGGACAACAGCATGGCCAAAGAGGGGCTCGCCCGAAGTCTCACAGCTGGTCTGAGCGCACTTCGTAGTGCTCTGCAGCCAGCAGAAGGGCAGAAATGAAACGATGCTTTAAGCTTCAGCATTTGCCCGGCTGTAGTTGTGCTGGGTCCCAGGCAAAACTGCCAATGGTCCCTTTTGGACCCAGAGCCAACAGCATCCGTTGCGAGTCCAAGCTTCTCCTGGGGAAGCTCTGTCCTGGTATTTGCAGTCTCCCTGTTCTTTGCAAATGCACTCTCTTCCTGGGGACACCACATAAATCAACCCTGATCTCTCTCCTCCTCCATTTTACAGGGTGATGCTGGGGATCCACTCGTCTGCAACAACAAAGCCTATGGCATCTTCTCCTATAGGCATAACAATTGGCCCGGTTTCTACACACACATTGCTCCTTACCTTCCCTGGGTCAACAGTGTCATGAAGTCAGCATGACCCTACTCTCCCTTCAGCTGCTGCCCTGGAAAACTCATGCTTCAAGGCCCCATGCTCACCTGCTCTTTCTTCCTTTCTCCCTGGGAAACATCTTCCACTGATCCTCATGGACATGGCAAGCACTTCTCTCTGGCAAAGCCAAACTATGGCAGTGGGGGCTTGGTGCAGAGATTGCAGCTTGATTGCATTTGTTCCCTGTGCATGCTAGGGAGTGCCCATTTACACAGTGCATGCTTCCATACTTTGCTGCTCTGATTTACCCCTTTGTCAGGCTGCTTGTGGCTACAGCTCTAGAAAGGAAGCAGCAGGACAGCCCTGAGTGAGGTGACAGTAGCTGTTGGGATGTCTGCCGCCCTTTGGGGTAGGCAATACAATTAGATCAGCGGATCCAAAGAGCAGCCTCCTCCCTGCCCCTTGCACTTGTGACACCAGATGCCTGGACCCCCTTTGCCCAAGCCCTGGGGTTAGAGATTTGTCCCAGCTCCAGGAGGACACTTTCAGCTCCTGCTTCAGTACTGCTGCTGTGTCCCCTACCTCTGAAACCTGCTGCCTCTTTTCTCCCCTCTTGCTGTAGCTCTAGTATTGTAAGAATACATAAAAACAATAAATTGCATCTGCATTTGAGAGCCTTTTTCCTTCTGTGATGTGGATTTCTCTCAGCTGCTGGCTCCAGTCCTGAACAGCTCAGAAGAAAGTCACTGCTTAAACAGCTGAATCCCAAGCTGGGAGTTTCTACCCTAACCACTGGCCTCCATTTACTATCCCACCTAAACCCCCAAATAGGTGTCAAGCCTGATTTTCAGGGCAGGGGAAGACTCCTGGCCTCCTCTCCCCGGTGTGGAGTGCTCAGGCAAAACTGAGAAAGATGGTAATCAGTCACTGCCTGTCGGGAGATCATCTCCCCCCACGCGCTGCAGTGTGAGCAGGCAGGAGGGAGCTGCAAGGGATCCCCAGGGCTATGGGTGCGCTCACAGCCCGTGCCCACCGGTGTGGGCAGGATTAGCCCATCTCGTCAGAGGGCAGCCTGCCTGCAGAGCACAGCAGAGCCAGGAACTGGGCCGACGCTCCAGCCCGTGCAGTGCCCAGTGCTCGGCGAGACAAGCTGACACGGGGCTGTGCCGAGGCTTCTGCTGCCTCTCGCTCAGGTCGTCGGACGCGCGGGGGGGAGCAGCAGCCCCCACACCTTTGGCTGCTCCAGCCGTGCAGCTGCCTGGAGGAGCATGTTACTGCGGAAGGAGGTAAAGTACTGGGCCAGGTCTCAGGCAGCCATCATGTCCTCCAGGAGGTTTTGCTCAGAAAGAGGAACCCGGGTGTTCTCTAGAGCCAGGGCAGCCCTGAGCAGAGCCAGGCTCTCCACCACCCCATTCTGCAGCGAGGGGAGCGCACGCAGAGACTGCTGTCCCTCTCAGGCAGATGTCCAGCTCACCAGCCTCCAAGAGCACTCTGCCAAACTCCACAGCCCCGCTGCAGAGGAGCGATGGTAGAGACAGCCCGCACTCCTCGCCGACACTCGCCCGCCCGCCTGGACCACCGGACGAGCTCCTTCGCCAGCACCTCCCACCACAGCCTGTGAGCTTCTCGGCTCCTTGCTGTTGGCTTCCAGGCAGTGGTCACATTCTCTGGGGGAGGCCAGATAGATGAGAGCAATCACACTCTCGAAGCAGCAGATCCATTTCCTCTGCTCTAACTTCTGCCCACACACATCCATGATCCTGCCAGGATGGAGGGTCAGCCAGAGGCGCAATGTTTTCCCCTTTGGGCAGGCAGTGCGTGGGACCACGGCTTTGACACAGGTCATGGACTCAGAGTCACCCAGGACTGTGCTGCCACATCTCAACAGGTTACCAGATATCAAGTGAGTTACTAAATGTGATCCCAAATGCCCTCTCAGCCTGCCAAGAGCAAGTGAGCAGAAGCCTTGCCAAGCCACCTCTTGGGCAGAAGACCAGAGCCAGCTGGAACTCAACTACCTGAAATTCAAGATGCAGGCAGCATTTCGAACAAGAGAAGGCACAGAGGGGCAGAGGCTCTGCTTCCTGATAACCACAGCACCTGTCCCCAAGCAGAAGCAGAGGATACTATGGTAGGTGCTGCCTTATTTCCCACTGGGGAAGGGAGAGGCAGACAAGGGAGACAGCCCAAGGACAAGAGACATGATAGAGAAGGAAGAGGCAGGGCTCAGGGACATTGTCTGGGAGAAGGGCAATCCCATGCACTTGCCACACTCAAAGGGCTGAATTCTTTACAGGAGCTTCACCTTAACATCCCATTCTGCACTGAGAAGTGGTATTCCTCATAGGCATTTGGCTCTGCAGCACATCCCGAACAGTGGGAATATGAGAGCCCTCAGCTATCCACTGCCGATGGGGCAGAAAACCACAGGGAGCCATGGGACAAGGAAGCACTGTCTGTTTGACCCGCAGGGCTGTGCCACATGTCTGCATCACAAGTTTGGCTCATCCTCAAGCCATGTTCCCCTCATCCTCCACAGTGTACATGCTAACTCACTTCCAGTTCTCTTCTGCACTCAGTTGACTAGGTTCCTCCAGCAGAGGCAAGTGCATTCCCAGCTAGACAACGTGGAGGCAGATAGCACCAAACTTGACCTTCTCTGCCTGTAGCCAGCATTGGAGTTGTCCAGCAAGCTTCATGCCTTCAGTTGTCCCCCTTCATGTGCATCTTTACACCATCTCCCAAAGCAGGCATACACTCATGCCCCTGGATGTCACAGTATAAATACCACACCCTACATGGCTATGACACCATCGTTTCATTCCTGCAGATTTCAATAGAAGAAAAAAAAAAATCACCAAGGTCAAATCCCTGTGTGTTTTCTGACCACGGGTAACAGAGGGTGCAGAAGAGATCTATACCTATTGCTGTTCCACATGGGTACAGCCAGTCCATTCCAGAAGGCAACTTCCCCAGGGAGCTTCGACACAAGTCAGCTGCACCAACTGGGAGAGTAGCAAAGGCTTCGGTCCTGGTTCAAGCCAGAGAAAATGTGGATGCCCAGAATGCTGACTTTCACTGTGAGCAAGATGACAACAGCACCTCACACAGTAACATCTTGTGCCTCGGCTGCAAGGCACTAGTGCAATACATGATTTTATCTTGGATCTCTGCCAGTCCATAAAAAGGTAAAGTCAACCAGTAGCAATAAAGGAAACGTAACTGGAAGCACTACTCCTGTCCCCATGCTTTAACCATATCGCCACCCTTCTCTTCCCTCAAGCCCCTGTAGCTTGTGATAACATCCAACCACTGTGTTACTGAGGCATGAACCCCACAGAGTCAGCCCCAGTTTTGGTGTGCCAGGAAAGAAATCACACCCAAAGATTCAAGAGATAGAGGAAGACGTACTTCTGGGGAGTGTTTGTCTTTCCTTATGCTGGCCTTTGCATAACAGTGACTTGTTAGAGCCAATTAACATCTGCAGCAGCACTGGATACAAAACACTAGACCATTTTAAGATTTTAAGATTCCAAGTACTTTCTAAACCTAGTCTTAAAGACGCCTCCTCCAAACGTCTTAAAGCCCCACTAAACAAATTTGTCAGTGATTTTTGCTGCGGATGATGTTGCACAAGGAGAGCACATTCATGCTGTGGGTTTTGCGTGCACACAGTGCCCTCTTTGGGTTAGCAACAGCACGTGTTCTTCAGGTTCTGTCTAAACAACTGAGTTGATCCAGAAGACTTACCTCTAAAAAACCTTTTACAACAAAGCGTAAGATTCCAGTTTGGAATTAAATTTGTGGCTAAGCTGAGAAAGGCACCTCTTTCCCCTGGGGTTCTTTACAACATTTAAACTGCTCTGAATCAAGTGTTGCAAAGCTGACACTGGGCTTAGACTTCTTTTCTAATCAGGCTGCCAAATCCCTTCCAGAAGAATTCCAACGATGTTCTCATCCTACCTCGCCTCTAACTTTGCAAAGAGCCTCACTGAAGCGATCAGCTGTTTGCAGTATTAGGGACTGGAGGTCTGAGCCACTGGGGTGGAGTATATGAACCAGCATAGCAGGAGAGACCTGCCTTTTGGATGCTTCACACAAACACCATTTATGTCGATGGCCGGGAGCTACAGATACACACCTGAGATGAAGGCAAGAGCAATTCTGGGAGCAGTGCATAGGAATGGCCAGTGATGACAGGTGATAGCACCTGACTGGGTGTGCAGAAGAGCCCCCAGCCTGCATCTGCAGTCCCTGCTGAGCCACATCCTCGCCCATCTGGGGACTCTGGTTACCCAGAAGCTTTCACACAGCCCAAATGCTGAGTCTTGTCATACAGTCTGGTATGGGAGCCACAAAAACCCTTCAGAAGCCATGAGTTCTCAACTCAAGGTGATACAGGTGTTACAAAAAATGCTTGTAGAGGCTTAAATTCCTGATTGGACTGCATCACAGAAGATAAAACAGCTCAAAACCAGCTATACTGAACTGGTATGCCTGAAGAAAGTATACAGACAAGAGTTCATTTCAGAAATTACTAATGGTGCTAGCTTTTGCTGGGAAGCTGCTGAGATATCATGGACAGGAGACCACACATACAATTTATTTTCAACTTGCTTTACAAACCAGAGAGAAGGTAGGAAGAAGATTTTGTCCAAGGTGGTTCCTGAAAACCTTCTTTCCATCCTGACTATTTCCCATCAGTTCTTACTGCTTTAAAAAAAAAAAAAAAAAAAAAAGCAGCTTTTCTCTACCTGCATTCCAGAGCACTACCTTCAGAAACAGGTAATTGCAGTATTTATTCAAATGCCTTCACACCAGAAGAGATTGGCTTTGGCAATGGAGGGACTCATGGTTTCTATGTTCTGTCCTTGAGCTATCTGGAGCTTGCCACAGTGACTGCTAGGTATGATAAAAGCAGGCAGTGAAACGGGAGGCAGGACCCAGCAGCCTTCAGAGGACAGATGTGCTGCACGGGGAAACAAAAACATGAACGAGAGGCCGAGAGTGCTAGATGGATGCCCCTCGCCTGAGGCCCAGGAGGTCACTGCTCTTGGCAGCACCGCTGTGTCAACCAGCCGCTGCCATTCAAACGAGCCACGCTCGTACCAGGCCTCCGGCTGCCTGCCCTAGACTGCAGAGTCCCGCTTAGGGCAAGCTGGGGTCAGACACAGGAGAGAAAGCTGAAGAGGAAGGCATTATATTCCTGCTGTATGAATTTCATATGACACTTTGTTCTTCTCATGCTGGACAGATGCTTCCCTAGCTTTCCCGAGAGCAAATGTAATGCTCAAAGAGCTTTCTCCTGCTATGAGGATGGTGGCTGTCCAGGGACAAGGCGAATCCCAAATTCTCTCTTCTTTGCCCTCTTCTTCTGCATGGGATGTTTTAATATGAAAAAGATGGAAATTGATTTCCTTAATGTGTGGGTCCACCCACATACAGAACCCCAAAGACCAGTTCTGGTGTTGGCAGTGACGTCTGTTGGCCAGGTTTGAAGGGACTTGCAGCACTCACAAACCCCCGTCCCTGGGCCAGCACACCTGACAGGAAACTCGCCCACAGCCCACTTCCGAGCGCCCTCCTTCCCCAGCACCCCCGAGAGCGGGCTGCGGGCCAGAGGAAGGCTCCAGGCAGCAGTAGGCTGCTCCACACCATGACCACTCCCGGGTTCCCCAGAGCTCTCCCCGCAGGACAGGGTACCCCTCCCTCTCCAGGATGGGCAGGACTTTGTCCTCCTGCACAGGACAAAGGAGCTGAGGGCCCTCATCACCCGCTGCCGAGGCGGAGACCAGGGGCTCAGGCTTGCTGGAAACGGTTTCCTCAGTCGATGTTTGAGGGGCCCTTGGGAAAGACAGCAACTGCGAGCGAGCTGTGAGGATTGTTCTATCATCTGCTGCTCCCAGCTGCCCCTTTCCCTGGGCCACTCCAAGACAGGCAGAGACCCAACCTCCCGCACAGCCCTGAGCGAGCGCGGTGCTCCAGAGCTGGCAGCCGTGTCGTGCCCCTGCAGCGAGCGCGGGCAGCTCCAGACATATCGCAGCCAAAGGCCACGAAAGGCCAAAACACGAGGTCCTCTCGCAGTCAGCTGGGAACACTGGGCATTACTTTTAAGACTTTATCTTTTCCTCGAAGAGTCTGAATATGGCACTATGCTTTATTTAAACGGAGCGTATTGTACTCTTTTTGCAGAGAATGGCACAACACATGGAGCTGAAGGAAACAAACAACAAACCAAACGCACTTCTTTCAGCTACGATTTCATGCTTTCCAGCTGGTGAGAACACAGAGCTACTGAGAAAAGCAGCGTACATTTACCCCTAACTGGAAAACAGCAACGACACAAATACCTGCCAGTATTATGGCCAACCAGGTTGGAGTGATCTTCCTGGTCCAAGACAAAACAGCATCTCAGGCTGTCCAGTACCTGCAACTTGACCTGTGTGTTAAATGGCAGAGAAGGGAGCAGAACATCCTTGGTTGTAGCTTCCTGAAGACACAGGAAACCTTATGCAGAGGAAGTTAGACATCTCTACCCACTCCCAGCTGATTTAATCTGAAATTCCTGGGGAACAACCCTAGGGAAGGAGAATGAAATTCTAGGAACTCCATCCCAGGAAATCTCTTTGTGAAAGCTTTCACAATCGTCCATCCCTGGACTCCTAAAGGGATAAATTTAAGCAGTGTTTCATACTTCAGTCCACGTTGCTATCAAACAAGGCTGGAAGCAGGCCTGGTCCCACCATTTCTGCTCTTGGCAACATATAACCTGCAGGAAGTGTGCCTGAAATGGGCTGATGCCGCAGCAAGAGGCAGCAGCGAACACTGACAACTTCAGTGAGCAATTCACTCCAAAATCCTGTAAAATTCTAAGTCAAGGTGCCACCATTGCATCCCTACATCTTAAAACCCTAGTCAGCCACTGTTCACACTTCAGAATTATCAGGACAGTATGTTATATATAGATACTACATACTATACCTTACACGTACCAAAACACACTTTGTTTCTATGCCTCAGAGTCCTGATTTTCTGAGCAGGGACCACATTGCTGGCTAGGAGGGCAGAGGGTGCTTCAGCTGGATGCAGGTCCCACAGGGTACAGAAGCTGTTAAGACAACCAGAGGAGGGGGAGAGGAGGGACAGGAGTGAAGAAACGCATGCATGACCACCACAGCTTTTAGGAACAAAATTTATTCCAATTTCAAACAGAGAATTTATTTCAGGAGAAAGATATGAAAATCAATTTCCATCAGATATTTCTGTAATAAGGGTTGTTGCCCAGCAGTCAGAGTGGGATCATTCCAAGAAACAATCACACCCCTGGACTGGAATGAGACAGTTTGGAGCCTGAATAGATCCTGACACTGGGCATCTTATTCAGAAACTCCTTTACCCTACCCTCTTCCCTCCCCCCACCCCAACACACACAACAATACATGCATTGCAAATGACAAGGTTTAAAAACAGCATTTTATATAGTATCTTTTTAAATAGGATAATGTTTAAATTGTCTTAAATCAGGATCCTATAATATACAAGTATAACCAAATAATTTCCACCACATTGGCACTTGTAAAGAGTCTCTGGCACTACTAAAGAAGGGGCATTGGCACAAACCATACTCTTAAAAAACTGGGTGCTGCGTAACACACTTTATCTCTGCTGGACTCTAACAACCTGGGCTCTGTACAGTACAATACAATGGTCAGCACACTCCGGAAGTACTTTAAAAAAAAACAAACAAACAAACAACCAAACAATAAAACACATGAAGAAAAACCATAGTTGAACGCAAGGCCAACATTGCTAGGAAGCAACAACAAGAGACCAAAGAATCCAACTCCAGGAGAAGGGGAGACAGGCAGAAAGGGCAGGAGCAATACGACACGCTGAAGCAGGAAGGGGCAGTTGCTCACCAGGTAGCCAATCCACACAGAATGGTGCAAAGAAATGGGATGGTCCTCTCCTCACTGACTTCAAGTTGCAAACTGGTTCAACATATGTTGGTTTCTTCAGCAGAACAAAGATTAAAAGTGCACAAGGAGCAGAGGTTAGCCAAGAGAACACTTCCTCAGACTCAAGATTCTAGATTCTCTGCAAGAACCCAATTCCACCTCTTTTCTGAAGGTCAATCTGTTGTCTCAACCTGCAGAAAATTCCAACTAGCCTTACTTTCAGAAAAGATGATCTAGGCAAATTTGGTTTAAGGTTTGGCACTTTTGCTAGGGCAGGTATTTGCCAAAGGGCCAGCCAACGGAGACGTGAACCAGTTCTGCAGGAATGCTTCACTGGCCAAGCTGGAGGCACACAAGCTACTGCTTGCTAAGAAAAGCACGTGCTAACACTGGTATCTTCTCACATATACTATAGTCCACAGACAACTCCAGATTATGTGTACAAGTCTGACCCGTTCCTCTCCTAATTCAGAATGAGGTTTCAGGAACTCATGCGACAGCCATCGCATAAAGTTCTCCCCCTCCCTTTGCAATAATCATCACACCAAGTCAGTTATCAGGTCAACAGCTACACCAAGCAGTTGCTTAGTAAGGTACAGCACATGCCTAAATCCCTGTCCGTAGCCTCCCACAGTTCTCCACAACGCAGATTCACTCTGCAAGAGACAGAAGCCACGATCCCTCCTCCTGTGCCAGGGCAGCAGCTCTTAAAGAAGGGGAGGATACAAAACAAAAAAAAGTTTCTGATTCAAGTGGAAGGACCACCATCATTCACCTTGGAAAAAAAACTTCAGGGAAGTTATTTCCAAGAACCTGTATATTTCAGTGCCAGGTTCGTTGCTGGCAATAGTTGTAGTGTGAACCATTTACAAGAGGATCACAGAAGCAGAAGAGGCTGGTGCTGCCATCTGCTTCAGATGAACAGCACTTAGAATACACGAAGATGATTATAAATTCCTCTTTATAGGACAGTTTCTACAAAATGGATCATTTCGGCATAAAGACAAAAAAAGCAGTAAAACTGATGCAAAGCTGTCTGACACATGGGAATCCCTCTCATTCCTCCCAAGTGTTAAATGCAGTCCAGAGCATGGCTGGTCTAAAGAGATGCTGCTTCCCTCAGCATCGCCACTCAGCCAGACTGGCTCTTCAGCTGTTGGTCCCATGGCTACTGTTCCAACTTGAGCTCTCTAATCACTCTTAGCAGAGCTTGCTTTCTTCTGTAGTGCTCTGAGACACACAGAGGCTTCCCTCAGCTATCCTGGAAAACAAGAGGGACCTATAAACAGAATTACTCAAAATTATATCCCTCCATATTTTAGTGTTCTAGATCAAAGCATCTTAAGCATCTCAGACAGTTAAGATTTACTCTTACATGTTGTGCAAAACACTGATGTAGTGCTCTGTCTACAAAAGAGACAAAATATCAACAGCCCCCTTCAACAGTGCAGCTCATTTAGTCTTTATCTACTGGCAGCCTGCTAGCCTTCAAGGGGGCAATCTGGTTGATCCAGAGAATTTGGACCCAATGCTACTTGTTGGAATTGAAACAGAAGCACTAGCGATGGCTGAACGACACGCGTCTGGAGGTGGGTCAGATTTCCCCGTTTCCAATTCACTCCCTGCCTTGACACCGCAGTTACATCTCCCAGACCCGCAACAGGTCTTCGGCACGTTTGTTCACCTGCCTCAGCTACTGGAGAAAGCTCTCTACTGTGCAAAGGCTTTGCATCCTTCTGCTTAGTGGAGTTTCATTTGGCATCTGTAATCCAGAACTACTTCCACCTGCAGCAGCAAACGCTGCCATCTCTGCCTCTGCTCCTGCTAAACAAGTGCAACCACCGCAGGGCTCTCTGGACCCCTCTGCAGCCACGTGCTCCAGCCATGACCGCTGTAACTTGATTATCACACGCACCCTGGGGCGAGTATGTGTGCAAGTCTTCCATAGAGGATCCACAGTCCTCTAGAGAGAAACACAGCAGCATGTGCCTCAGGGGAATGCAGAAACAGGAGAGAGAGAGCACTGCCACTCCCTCCAAGAGCTATCCTCAATCCTTTCAAGTAAGAATCCTACCTGTGTCCCCAAGTTTGTCACCCACCAACCCTGGTCCTTTCTAAAAATCTACAAGCTGGACAGGAGCAAGGAATTCTTACAAAGTCACTCAACACACTGGCACAAAATGCAATAAACAAGGCTTGTTTGCTACTAGCAGCAAGAAAAGAACTAGAGGGTGGCACGAGACCAAGATTTTTCAATCCAGACAGTCTGATGTTTAAATGCCACAATTACTCAGTGTGCTTTTGATATCTGCTGCATAGAGAAGTTGCTCACTTGATGTCATATACTCTACTTAACAAAACATGGTTTCTCTCTGCAAATTGAGCCTTGTGCGCGCGCACGCATACGCTTGTGGTGTGTGGGGGATGTGTGTATGTGTGTGAAAAAAAATAAAAACAAAATAAAATAAAAAAGAATAATTACAGTCAGGCACTTCCCCAGGCTCAGCAGCTATTGCTCCAAGAGCTTCCATCATTTGTAGTCCATGAACAAAATACAGCAACACGTAGCAAACTATGTATAGAACGTCAATAATTTAAAAAAAAAAAAAAAAAAAAAAAATCACAGTCTCCATACCTTTTATAATTGATAAGAAAAAATAACTCAGAACTAGAACATATAAAGAATGGAAAAGTGATGGCTTTTTTTGTTTTGTTTTGCCTTTTTCTTTTTTTGCACAATAGTTGGAGAGCAATCGCTCCTCCCCAACATTTCATCACAGTGAACGATGGAGCGTGTCCTGGGGAAGGGAAGGGAAGGGAAAGCAGTGGGGGGAAGCAAGCAGGATTAGCAAGTTACACCAGAGGCACCCTATAGCACAAGGCAAAGGGACCAGTAGCATTCTGCACTCCCACAGTCCAGTGAATTCACAATCTCAGCTGGAAAGTTTGTTTTTTTTTTTTTCTATATTTACCATGGGAATGAAAAGGGAAAAAAAAAAAAAAAGAGTGGCTAAGCAACAAAGGAAAGCTCAAGATGAGACTGCCTTAGCTGTTTGGCAAAAATTAAGAAGTAAGCAAGGTGCTGGAGAAATGAGGCATATCCCCGTTAACTGTGAAATAAAAGCAATTTGTTAAAAATATGAAATCAACTACTCTGTGGACAGAGACATGAGACTCCAGGATAACACCGAGCACTTGCCACTCCACAGATCAGACAATTTGCAATCATTACATCATCAAAAATTAAAACTTTTTTTCCTGTCATATTTAAAATTTCTTTTTTTTGTCTTTTCTTCACAATGAACCCTCTCAAGGGGCCAAGAGCAGAGCAGGTCAAACCAGGTTGTACTCCTTCAGGTTGAGCTGTAGGATGGTGTCCTTGACAGCTGCAAAGACGAAACGGATGTTTTCTGTGTCTGTGGCACATGTGAAGTGAGAATAGATGATTTTATCGCTGTCGGGATTTAAATCCACAAACATCTTGAGAATGAACTCACGGGCTGCCTGTGCATCCCTCTGTGGGCCTGCAGCAAACAAAGAAACCAGTTAATGGATTTATGCTAAGCACATCCCCCGGTTTGATCCATCAGAATAATTGCTAGTGCACTTTTTCTTATGTGTTAGGGAGCTATAAAGGAGAAATTAAGATCATTTCTTGCATAAAAGTCCCAGGAGCTGAAGTGTCGTATGCTTTTCAGTTATCTAACCACAACCTACAAAAGGCATTTTTCCAAGGCTGAGAGTTTTAACAGACTCCAAGGCGTCACTTCAGACCACGCTCTGAAATGCAGCAGGTGGAACAACCCCGTGCGCGCTGCGTTCACCAGGTAACAGTGACAGATGCTGGATATACGTAACCCAACGCTCTCCTCTGGAAATGGGATGTGTATTTCTTCCTAATATATAGACAGATCTTAGGCACTGAAGGAAACAAGTGTATGTTTTGCAAACAAGGGTCATCTTCATCCAAAAGTGCAGTCTGTACTAACTGGCTGGTCAACTCATAGGAGAGAAAAACCAGAATTTTTGCCAGTATTTACTTCATATTGCTGACAACTTCTCAGAAGAAAAGCCACCTACTGGTATTTCTTTCACAGGATTGGTGTTGTCACATTCTCCCTGGCAAGGACCACCTCTGGGTACGTGGTCTGATGGGCTACCTCCCACTCACAAGCCATGCAGCATCCCTGGAGGAGCTGCAATAAATACTTATATGATACTTCCTGATGCTGCGATCTTGTCTCCAGCTGTTAAGTTATATCAGCAGTACGCACTATCTGACCAATAAGCTCACCAGCCATTCCCGGCCTGCTGTAAAAACAAGATGTTTTCCACCACTGACAATTTCAGAGTGCTCGTGCTTTCAGACAGCAGGGGGCATGAAGTTCCAAAAGACAAGTAATGAGGAGCAATTTCATTAGTCGTTTAAAAGAGGAGAGCTGTTTTTTGCAAAATGGCAATTCTTCCTTTACCTTGTATTTTTATTTTCATCCCTGTCCAGATGTGTTACCAGCCAATGTTAAATGAACTCAACTGAAGAGCTTGAAATGCTATTTTGGCTAAGGAATTTTGTTTCAGATGGGAATTTCTGTTTCACATAGATATTATTTTTCCACAACTGCAGATGGAATAATAATTTCATGCTACCTGAGATTTTTCAGCACCATCACTTGAACAACTTAGGTGTCTGACCAGTCAGTTTCTCAAAACAAGGACTCAAGTCACCTCTTGACTAGAGGGTTAAAATGCCCAGTACAGGAGTGAATTTGTCTCGTGTTTATGAAACGGGAAATTTAGACTTCCATTATTTAACACTTTGAAGTGCATATTGGGGTGGGGGAAACCTCTTCATCTAGGAGAGGTTCATTATTTGATCATTTGATCAGATACCAGTTACCTACATATGATTAAGACAATTTTGTGACATTTTCTCATTGTTGTAGGTATTCCTTCTCAAATTAAGATGTTTTCCCCATCTCCAGATCTGAGTTTTCTTTAAAAACCAAAAAAATTCTAACCAAACCACCTGCACCCCTTCTTCTAGATATAGTGTTCCTCCTTAAAAACCACTCACCATCAAACTCTGGGAAATAGTCAACAAGGTGGGAATACAGGATCTTGTCTTCCAACAGATCTTTCTTGTTGAGAAAAAGGATAACAGAAGAGTTCTGGAACCATGGATAAGTGATAATGGTTCGAAAGAGAGCTTTACTCTCTTCCATCCGGTTCTGAAATAAGAAAAAGAAAGCCTTGTTTTCACAAGTGAGCACCAAGATGCCTTTCTGCTACCTGCACACGTACTCAGATCTGTATCGATCCAGCATCTCAGACACTGTACACAGAATACTTTGGCCCCAGGTGGGTTCTGGCTCAAGCTGCACCAGTAAATGGAAAGGAAATGCAAAATCTGATGGACTCAAGCTTCATTTAATTGCCAAGCTGTTCCTATCAAAAGCTTTAAAATTCATTTTATGCTTTGACAGTCATGCGAGAGGACTGGCCACGATACTTTGTGAACATGTTTTGTCTAGTAGAAAAGGAAAAACTGATGTTACCTTAATGGCATTTTTTTTAAACTATTAGCAAGTGTGAAAATTCAGTATTGCACCTTCAAAGAGACCAGTCACTATCTAACAAGACAGCAGTCACAGCATGAAGTAATTCAGTGCTGAAAAGAGGAATGGGTGATTTTTAGGAGCATGCCATCACATTGCACAGCACCTTCCAAGGCACACAGAACTCAGCAATTTCCCAGTATTTCAGTATGACCTGAGAAGTACAGATGACCTGAACGCACTGCGCATTCTCCGGACATCACGGCCCATTGAGGATCCTGTTCCCTTTCAATAGGGAGGCCTGAGGGCCAAAGCCAACAATACTCGCTAATCCAGCCTGGCACCAAGCACTTTGGTACCAACCTCCACGAAGCCAGAAAGACATTCCTCCCTTCCTTCCACCCACCCTCCTTCAGAGTTCCCATTCTTTGGCTTACCTCATTATCAGATTCCACCAGAACTTGGTCATATTCACTAAGTGCTACTAAAAACATGATGGAAGTCACATTTTCAAAGCAGTGGATCCACTTCCTTCGCTCTGATCTTTGACCTCCAACATCCACCATTCTAAGGAAGAGAAATACATACAGTATCACAGAAGTAGCTGCAGTTCTGTCCGAACGCAAAGGACCAGCATACGATGAGAACGAATGCAGCTCTTTACCGTTCAAATTAACCTGGCACGGGGATGTAAAAATACGTACTTGCTAACAATACCATCAGGTTTACAAAATATCCTGTTCCAGAAATAAATCAAACTGAAGAGATGGCCACAGATGAGTGATACCAAATTCAAATCCCAAGTATCAGCATTACCCTTTTTAGTTGCATTCTGCTTTAGCTGCAGTCAGCAGTCCTGAGTCTGAAAAGACAAGTCTTCAAAACTTTGCTGTCAAATGAGCAAACTATTTTTGTTTTTTATTAAAGCATCTGCTTGCCTCAAAACTCCTCTCACACAGAGAGCTTTCTTTAGTTATTAAACTTTTCTTAGAATGTGCTGTTTAACAGTTACGCACTTTGGCTTCTCAGTTTCAAGTCCCACCTGCATCATATGCTAAAATTATTTTGTCACTCACCTAAAGTGCAACACACAGTCCACCTCTGATAAAACCCTACACCTATTTCATAGGTCAGGAAACCAGAACAGGGAGAGTAACTTTCTGTAACTGAACGGTCTAAGAGAGATGATGCAGGCTTCTTTAGTCCTCTCTTGTAATGTCAATACTGCGGTAGAGAAGGGCAGGGAGCATGTAAGTACCAGAGAGCTAGGAAGAAAATTGCTTTGCAATAGACAGGCATGTCACTGTGCCCTTTACGCCATGCTTGATTGCTGGTGTAAGCCTCCAAACACCATCTACTGCTGCAGCAGCAGCATAGGCAGCAAGTTCTGGTGTCATCCTGAGAGTACAAGGTAGGCACAGCAAAACAACTCTGAAGGCTAGATATCACACACAAGGAAGAGTTTCTGCACAAAAAGCGGTCTGTTTTTGAAGGAGAAATAAATGGTCAAAGTCGTTTGAGCTAAGCATTTTTAAAGGGAAACACATTTCAAGTCAAGCACTGCCCAGACCAAGCTTCCGCCTCCCCCCCTTGGTGGCTTACGCTGCCCACAGCTCCCTGTGCAGCTCGCAAGCCACCACTTCAGCCTCAGGTGCCAGCAAGGCAATCCTTCCCAGCAGGGACACCAGCTCCTGCAGGATGGTGAGCTGGGCTCTAAATGTCACTGATTCAAAAGCACGTTCTGCTTTCCGACAGCCCGTGCTTCAGCTTAGAGTTTTCCCTTAATCAGAATGAAATGTTAGACCATCCCCATCACAGGAGCGCCTGTCAGCAGACACTTCAGAACATCGCAGCACATACATCCGCTCAAGCCTCTCAACTAAGCACCTGGGCACTCAAAAGCAACCCAGAACTCATCCTTCCTGAAACCACATCACACCTCTCTCAGTCCAGCTGTAACATGAATACACCATCAGTACCTGAAGATAATATTCTCTAGGTCAAAGGGGTACTCTATGATACCGGTTGTAGGAACTCTAACCCGTAGCACATCTTGCTGAGTTGGTAGATATCCTGGGGTAGCGATACGATCCACGTCGCTAAGATAGCTGCAAGAAGCACAATGGAAAAAAAAAAAACCCCTACCTTAGGTTCCAGCACATAAATACACAGATTTAAACACCGCTACGTTAACAAGGAAGTCAGAAGTCACCTGAACCATTTAAAATATGACGTGGAAAAATAACAGAATACATCTTTGGGGAACAGTAATTCACTAGCCATCCTCTCTGGAGGATAAACAGATATATTAAGGACAGCTTTATCAACTCTGCATAGGAGCATGGAAGACAATCTTTACTACAGAGAAAGTTTAAGTACAGTGGATGCTCATGTTTCAGAATCAAGTCTCATACAGGCTTGTTTATAAACAGAAAACCTCATGTCACCAAACTCTGATTTTATTAATAATAAATCCATTAAGTTACACATCCATGTACACCTGCAGGCCACAGGACAAACCTGAAGAGAAAGAGCAACACTTCTGCTGCCTAAGAGCCAGGACGAACACAGATGGCATAAGGTAGAGATTCTAGCCTCAGGTATAGCCAGAAGCAGATGTATGAACAACTGTCTTTATCACCCACCAGAACACCTCATACCCTCATGAAAAGTAGCAAATGGTAAGGAATTTCCAGATCTAAATCTATCCCGAAATAAACATAGCTTCCCCCATCTCCAGCAAAGCTCTTTGCCTTTCTGGAGCCAGATTCAAGCAAGTTACCAGTTACCTGTTCCCACTGCTCTTTCCTCTTAACTTTTCCTAAGGATACTTCTGGCTGACAGAGGCAAAGTGCCTTCCTCATATGCCGATTTTTATCCCAATACACATAGCCAGCAGAGACTGGGCAGCTTGTCTAAAACACTAGCAAGCCTCATGCGCCTCAACGAAAAAGGTAAAAGGTACTTTAAACAAACTATGCAGTGAAATCTACAGCAGTGTTGCTGCCCTTTGAAAGAAACTCTAGACTTCAATAAAAAAATTTGTTAGACCATCACTACCACCTACCAGTGCATGCCAGTGACTATACACTTACTATTTAGCTGAATCGGAAAGCTGATATTCTCTTCTCCTGTCATAACACTCTTGTATTCCAGGGTCGTTCCACAACGTTTTAATTGCACTTACATATGGCTGCTCAAATGTCATGACCTTTTCTACATCCACTTCCCGGATCAGCACTGCATTGGCCTGGAGATTGAAAAGGAAAGGGGGGCGGGGGGGGGGGGGGGTGGGGAAAGGACAGGGTTGGTGGTGGTCAGGAGCAAGGGGTACTGGTCACAGGCAGGCAAAAAATTCTCAGATGAACTAAATCCTTACATTATGACCATTATGACTTCAAGGATCCACATGCTCATTGTGGATCAGGTTGCTAAGGTCAGAGGGACGATGGCTAAACTATACATCTAAGACACAGCAGACATCAGCAGAATTCCCCCAAGGCATATGCACCTTCACAGAACAAGCTGTACAGCAGCAGCAGGTTCCACCTATCATTAGATCACCCGGTGCTTTGAAACACGGTGGTTTCCAAGGCAGAGCATTTACTGTGAAGAGCCACAGACTGCCCAGCTTCTGAGGAGGTTAAACTACAGGTGGATAACAAGTCGGTATCTCAAGTTTATTAGCAAAAAAATTTTAAAGCATGTTTTTAATAGCAATAGAGGCATTGTTTCAGCATACTTCAATTATGATCCCTTTTGAGAGAGAAAATAGAAATGCCCACCCTACAATCTATAAGCAAAGAAAGCACTACAGTTATTACAACAGCCTGTGGCATCTGTGAGGTTATTATCCACACAGGCTGCTTTCTGAAATCTTTGGTACACTTGCCACAGGAAGGGGCTTTTGCCTATACCAGGAAAAATAACAAACAAAGCAAAGCTCTGCACACATTATGATAAGTAAAAGTTGGCAGATTATACCTATCAACCCCCCACCACCACACACAGGCAAGGCAAGCTTCCTCACACCCTGCCTGTTCTCATCACCGAGACTGCAGAACCTCTCTAAAGGCAAAAAAGGTGTTCAGACTCAAGAACTCCTGGTGCACCATCCAGTCCCTACAAACAGGTATTAAAATCTGCTTCAAGTTACTGTGTGACAGAACAAATACAATTTCACTTAAAAATATTAAGGTACTAAGCATTAACGAAGCAAAACACACTAAAAAAAAAAAAAAATCTAATTTCCTGGCATGCCCTCACCCTCCCCGTCCTCCCCCAAAAAACCTGAAATATTTTTCAGCCATCTGGCTGAAAAATTTATTCCTAGACCCAAAATCTATAAGCCAGATTAGTTCAAATCATGTTTCCATGGTTGAGACCAAAACCCTTCAAGAAAGGTTTGTACCTTTGGTCAGTACCTATCAGAAAAACTGACAGATTGCAGGAATAGTGATAACTACCAACAGAGGTGTCTTTCAGGTCCAGCATGTATTTTGTTAGCTCCACGTTCCAATGTGAATAGTAACTCATGCAAAGAAGAGCCTGACACATTTAACAATACTGAGTCCTTGAAATGAGTACAAAGAACACCTCTTCTAAACCCTGTATTGTATCCCAGTCCCTTGCTCCCACCACTCATCCTGCAGACCAGTGCACAAACCATCCTGAGAAAGCTGCCCTATCCCCTAACACAAACAAGTAAATGGAGTCAGATATCAACAAATGTCATAAAAAGCAGCCCTTAAGCACAAAACATTTATGGGAAAGAATTCAGGGAGGTTAAGGCTGCAATGCAGGAGGACACAAACAAAGGGGACCTTTGGAGCCAAACCCTAGAATCCCCATTGCCTAAAGACACATGCAAAAATTGTGAGAAACTTACCTTGTTCTGTTCATATTTGTACAGAATCTTCAGGGTTTCCATGGCCCTGATCATAGACTGCATGGCAGTGAAGATGTTTTGGTACACCAGCTTGGTGAAGCCTTTTTTGTCCTCTTCAGAGTAGCCTGAGCCATGAATTATACGCATTTGCTTAATGAACGTGCTCTTTCCGCTCTCCCCAGTGCCTACAGAATGCATAAGAGAGAGTTAGGAGCCATCAAAAGCAAGGCTGGGGACAGAAGGAAGCAAGAGAACATCAATCACATCATTCCCCCAAAGTTCCCGTTACTATACCCAAGTACACACCATGTCCAACCACTTTTTTCAGCTGTGTTCCAGAATATTAAGACAGTCTGGATGGTTCTGCTCATCCCCACTACGAACCTAGCAGCACAGCAGGAAGACATCTTGTCCTTTACAGCAGCCTTCAAAAGCAGCTCTGGTACTTATTCCAAATCTCACATTACAGCCACTCCCACACGTTCTGCGTCAAAAGGCCCTTGTCCGTCACACCTGACCTATTCCCAGATACTCCGGCAAGATGCTCCAGTCACAGCACCAGCCAGAGAGGGCCCAGAGGTGCTCTCAAGTTGGTAAGCACTGCAAACTGAGATGACAGTGAGGGGGCAGGGGAAGCCTATTTCCACAGTAAAGAGCAAGTTTTCACTGTGATTTGGCAAAAAAATGTTCCTTACCTTATAGACTCTGCCTTGTCACAGAAAAGAACTGAACACAACAGAAGAATCAACTCCACAGGAGAACGGAGCTCAAGGAACTACGTGATTATCTATCCGACACGAGCGCTCCCGTCAGTGCAGCTGCCTAGTATCCCAAACCACTGTGCAAACATAACGTTTGCTCAAATGATAATCATCACTGTGGCAAGACACCCCTGATACTGCTTGCAGCCTCTGGATGTTAGAGAGTTAAAAATAGCAGCTGACAGGGAGAACTGAGTAGGATGCTGCCCACAGCTGTCTGCACTCCCTCTCGATCCCCAGCAGACAGCAGGCTGCCCGGCCAGGCTGCCGACTCCTCACTGCGCAGGTTCACTGCCCCAGAGGAGCTGGGTCCTGGAGCAGATGGCAGGGCGAGACACCCTCACACCAGTGCGTTAAGAGTCCAGCCCTTTCACCGCCTGCTTCCTGCACAGTCAGCTGGGCAGGTCCTCCCACTCCTACATTTATGGCCCCAGAAAAGTGTCATTTAACATGTGAAGGCCAACAGATGATATAAAAAGACAGCAGGAACTTCCTAACACGGTGAGTATGAGAGAAAAACATCATCAGATAAAGTATCCATGCCATTATGCAGCCTTGTTAAATTCACGATTCAGCTGGCATTGGGGGAAGCACCCAGTGACCTCCGTTCTACGCACACACAGTGCCTTCCGCGAGGGGACACGGTCGAGTCCTGCACGGGATTAGCAAACCTCCAGACTTCATCCCACAAGCAGCAGCCTAAGAGTATACCACTGACACTTTTGTTGAGTACTTTTGTTCAATCTTCTAAAATTTGCTATCAATATGCAGAATATATATATATATATAAAAACAAAGACAGCTCTTTTCAATACAGCGGCCCAGCTCACTTGACTACTGAGAGCAAAAACTAAGATGACAGGTCCCTTTGTGACAGGTCCCTTTGTGCTGGCAGAGCCCCGGCTTTCACCACAGGAACCACCAGGTACTCACCCTACACTAGGGGATAGAGATACTAAGAGCAGATCCCATTCATCACCACACACAATTACTACTCACATGTGGATTCTCAATTAGTCGTGTTTATAGTGCCAGGCTCAAAGGCAAACAAACAAATATGCTCACATAAAAGCAGCAAGCACATAACTACAAGCAGCATGTTTAAAATAAGCAAACTCTCTCCATATCCAAGAACTGAGAGAAATTACGTCAGCATATTAGAAATTAACATTATAAACACCATTAATATGCAGCAAACTATCTCCATTTCAACCAGAAAGCTACACCATCAGTGGGGAGGGGGAAACTGGAAACTGAAATCATTCGTGGTTTCTCTCACTGTGGTGAGAAATATTTCCTTGTCTTTTACCACAGCAACCAAAACTGAGAAAAAAAAAAAAAAAGAAGAAAAAGTAATGCTTCAAAGCATTCTAATAAATGAAAACATAAGAGCAACCTCAGCGCCAGCCATTCACTTACTTCAGAACTTAAAGAGTTCAAACACAGATTCTTCCTGTCACTCCACCATCACCTCTATTTTGGGGTTTTTTGATTTGGTTGGTTTGGTGGGGTTTTTTTGGTTGCGTTTTGAGGTGGGTTGTTTCTGTTCGGTTTTTGTTTTTTGTTTGTTTTTTTTTTTTTTTTAAAAAAAGGTGCCTTTTGCTTTTACCTAGGCCATCAACAATACAGAACAGCACTGCAGCGGAACGTTGTAGTGTCTGGTGGGTATGGTCTCCTACACTTGTAAGACCACAATAACCTCTTTTAATATGACAATGTTGAGACAAGGAGATAATCGGAATTCACCATTTCTTCTGTCAACAGGTGAAAGCAGCTGTTTACAGTAAGTTACTAATGACCCCCAAGTACCTGACAGGCACTTGTAAATACATTACTCAGTCAACAGTACCCCATAGCTAATCACACATAATTTTTGTATAAAATATTCTCCCCCCTCCCCACCAGCAAAAAGACGAATGACTACCTTATGCCAGGGGGCAATGTCCAATACCTTGAAATCAAACTTCTTATTACCAAGTTCATCATGCATTGGCGCTGTTTTTCTTCACCCCAATTTTCTGTTTTAGGTTTCAGCAAACTGTCACTAGATGTAGTGACAAGAAAAATTACCAGAGTTTCTACCAGGCAGAAACTCCCTCCACACACGCACTCTTTTCAAAATTCTGAAGATTTGGGAAAGCCTTCTCACTAATGCAATCACTAATACTTGTGAAAGTGAGAACTCCACTCAGTAAGAGTGAGACAGGAGAAACCCCTGCAAGCAGCAGTTACATCAAGGAGAGAGAACACCCATTACCTGCCACAACTCGAGGTGGGCAATGTGCTGTACCCAGTGAAGAGCATCCAGCAAGCACATCCCAAAACTAGAAGTGTTGCTTATCCAATATTAACCACCTCATATAGCTTTTTTTTTGTAAATCTGATGCTGAATCTTACTTAAATGTATCTTTCAGAAAAGCAGAAAGGATCCCTGTGCAATTTGCATTATTTCTAAAGTGAAATCTTTAGATCCAGTGGGATCTTCCTAACCCAGATCTATCCTATAGTGCCAACCTATTTTGAAACAGCTGCTTCTATGGGACTACTTGAGGGAAGCATGAGAATGAGACACACACTTCCTCATCTACGAGAAGCCTTACAGAAACTAACACAGCACAAACGTCAAGCCCTTGATTTTACCTTTCACCTGAAGAACAGCAACACGTTAATCACCAAGGATTCACAGTGAGAAGGAAAGCCCTGGCCTTCACTTAACAATTACCACTATGCAACAACATCACTGGAGACCCCCAAAGGACTGGACAGATACGGCCTCATTTCACTTGTGTAAAGTTTTACGTTTGGTTTCATAAGGATCATCCTAATGCTTCACCTGTACCTTAATGGCTTGCCAACTCACGACAGACCCCAAGTGAATAAGCTCAATCCATCAGATCTGCCTCATATTTCAGCTTGAGATGATTAAGTATTTAAGACACAGAGCAGGATACATACACAAGCAATGATAAATCACAGTACCTATGAAAACTGTAACTTAAGTTTAAATGTGAGGGCTATCTAGACATGAACATCAAACTCACTGCTGAAGAAGGATGCAAATGCTGAAATCCTAGCTGGCTGCTCTTGTAATTGATTACCCACCCCTATAAGCCTTATCTAAACACGCAACAGTTATCCATCTGCACAACCACCGAACACTACTGTTTCCATCTGAACACCTACACCCTTATCGCTGCACAGGTGATCTCCATCTCTGAAGGTGATGCCGAACACTACAGCCATTTCCTCGTCAGACACAGAACTCGTGCATTCCCACTGCTTCATCCCCCTCCAGATGCACCACACCAAGCTCCCAGGACAGCGCGAGGGGAACTCTGTGGTTTAGGAGCTGGGGGCCAATTATTCCACAGACGTTCGCTCGGGGCCCAGAAGTTCACTGGCAATACCGAAAAGCATCAACTCCACCGGGGCATTTTCATACGCTAATAAAGGCCAGGACACTCTGGGAAGCATTTCCTCGAGACAATTTCCACGCGCATGTGTGCGTGCCTGCGTTTAGAACCAGTAATTTCAGCTTCACAGTTCCTGCTTATGTCAAAATCCCTTCTGACAGAGAAAGCATCACGAAAAGCAAACAAAGCGCAGCCAATGCGGCGGCCACCCGGAGCGCAAGGCTCGGGGGCGGGATCGGCCGGGGCTCCCGCCGCTGCCCCGCCACACCCGCTCGCCGCCCCAGCCCGGGCGCGGCGGGGCCGCGCGGCCGTCCGGACCTGTCAAGCCCCGCGGCAGCCGCCAGCCCGCGGCCGGGCCAGGCCCCGCGGCGGGAGCGGCGGCCCCGCGGGCCGGGCCGGGCCCCGGCGCTCCTCACCCAGCAGCAGCAGCTTCAGCTCGCGGCGGGCGTCGCGCTTGTCCCTCCGCAGCTGCTTCTCGATCTCGGCGTTGATGCGCTTCGACTCCTTCACCTCGTCGCTCAGGCAACAGGCCATCATGGACTCCAGAGTCATGGTCGCGCCGCGGCCGGGACGCCCCCGCCCACCCCCCACCCCCCCGGCACCGACCACCGTCCTCCGCACGGCCGGCGGCCCGGCCCGGCCCGGCCCCGCGCCCGGCGACCCCTGCCCTCCCCTCCCCACCCTCCCGCCCTCCGCGGCGCCGGCCCGGCCCGGCCCCGGCCTCGGCCCCGACTCCTGCGGCCGGGCCTAGCGCCGCCGCCGCCCCCCTCCGCGCGCGGCCCTCGCCCGGCTGCGCCGCCCGCCGCTCCCTCCTCACACAGCCCCGCCGAGCCGCGACGAGCCGGCGCAACCCAACCCGCTGCCGCCGAAAACAAGCGCTGACTGACAGCCGCCGGCGCCACTGGGAGAGCGCGGCGCGCGGCGGGGCGGGCCCGGGCCGGCGGGACGGGGCGCCGCCGCCAACCGGAGCGCAAGTTTGGTTGGCCGGTCGGGGGGGAGGGCGTTCCCCGAGCGGGGCCGCCGGGCATTGTGGGACTGTGGCGGACCGGGGCGCCCGTCGTGGGGTGGGCCGGGGCGAGGGGGCGGCCAGCGCGGGGGCGGGCCGGGGCCGTGTCGCGACGGGGCCTTGTCGCGACCGGGCGTGGAGCTGGCGCCGCCCTCCCGCGGGCCGTTAGGGCCGCGGTGGCCGCTAGGACGGCGGCGCAGGGCGGGCCCGCGGCCTGGGCGTTGCGGCACTTCCCGCACCGCTCTGCCCCCCCCCCGGGGCTGCCCTGCGCCGCCTCGGCGGAGCTGGCCAGGCCGGGCCTGCGCGGGGGGCCGGGCCCGCCTCAGGCCCCGCAGACCCCGCCAGCCCGGCCTCCCGCTACCGCCCACGGCTGCGGCAGTGCTCGGTGCGGAGGAGAGAGCGGGAGGCGCCGACGCGCCAGCCCGGCGCTCCGGGTGCTGCCATCTCCCGACTACGGCCCACCCGAGCCTGTCGGCGAAGCGCTCCGGGCGCCGCCCCCGCGCCCTCCCTCGCCCGGCGGACGTGGGGCCCGGGGGTGTCTCCAGCCCCGATGTCCCCGTTGCTCCATACTAGGTCCCTGCTGCCCCGGGCCGGGCGCCCCAGCCGCAGCCACACGCTCATCGCGCTGCTGCCGGCGGAGCTTTGCGCTGCTGAGCCCCGCCGGAGCCTGCCCCCCGCAGAAGACCCCGGGACTCCCCCCCCCCGCCGTTCGCTAGCGCCCGTGACCGCTCACCCGCTGCCTTGCGTGGCTGCCCGGGACCCCCAGCGCCGCTCCCCCACCCGCAGGGTCAGAGGTCCCCCGCCTGCAGAGGGGGGGGCGGCGGGCAGACCCCCCCACCAGACCCATGTCCCAGTCACCCCAGGGCCGTTCTCCGCGGGTCAGGCGTCACCCGCCGCTCTGCGAGTGCTGACGGGGTGAGGACCCGGTGTCAGAGTGCCCCCGCCAGCCACCTGCTCTCCCCACAGCCCTCCGTACAGAAAGAACAATAGAATTCTGGAAATTCAGAAGATTCTCTATGGCCAAATCATGCCGCAGCAGATGCTGCCAAAACCATCGTGCTGCAGCTTCCACCTTTCTTTCAGATGGATGCCAGGGCTGTACTGGGATGGTCATGTACCCTGATTCAGCAGGGTCCCCTCCATCCCAGCCCTAGGGATCCATAAGTGCCTTAGTACATGTCTCTTATTTCAAATCTCTCCTCCCCGAAGGAGAGGGGTAGGCAAAGCAAGACCTCCGCATAATCCACATGGCAAGGTAAACAGATGCACACAACTTTCCAAGGGAGAAGGCTCTTCCCACCTTCCTCTCCTCCCCCTGCTCGTCTTGGTTCCTCTTGCTCCATCTGGTGTTCTTTCTTTGTCTCACTTTCGACTTCCCTAACCCCTCAGTTTATCCAGTCTCTTGTTCTTTTTGAGGGTGCTTCTGCTGGTGTTTTGGAGTCCAGCTCCTATTCTGTCTGCTTGCAGTCTGTTCCCACAGCTCCTGGGCTGGGCTCACTCACCTTTCCTAGACTACTCTGCCTGGAGGTCTGTATGTAAACAGTCTTTCTGAAAGTCCAAAAAGCCACGATAGAGCTGTTACATACCTGTCTTCCTTGTTACCTGCCTGACTTGTGCCGTGGCTTGTCAGTCCCTACCTCATGGCAGTCTGGCTGAGACAGAAACACAAGATACTCACAAACAACAGGTTCTGTTTTCCACTTAAATTCCACCTGCTCCTCTTATACCTGTGCTATTTCCATGAGCTCCTGGCCTCAATTAAAAGATGATTCTAACTTTTTTTTTCCAGTGGTGTCTCCATAGTTTGGCCTTCCACAGCATTGATGCTCACCTCCCATTCTTACAATCTCTTACTTCCTTTTCCAGATGCCCCACAGCTGAGAGAGGACTGTTACTCCCTCATTACCGATCTCTGGTGAAGGAGGCATAGTCATTTTGCTTTGGCAGCCAAAAATGATTCTACAGACAGCAGTGCTCAGGACAGCCAGAATCGAAGTCACAGTGGGCTGCTCAGTGTGACCTTCTGCCCTTTGGGAGTCTCTCTATGGATGGTGCTTAAGGAGGCAGAAAGACTTAAATTTCTGTAATCCCTGCAACACTGCTCTGACTTTAGGCAAAGTCACTTAACCTCTTTGCATGGCCTCAGGCTGCGAGTGCGAGATAGATACTGTGTCTCAGGAGCGTGCTGGAGAGTTATCTAGTTAGGATTGCTAGGCTGCTTTGAACCACAAGGTGCTGTGTGCTAGAGGCTGTTTTGGTTACCTCCCCCTGGGCAGGATCAAAATCTAAAGGCCAGAAGATCCTAAAGAAGCTTTCACAGCTTGCCAAAAGAGAGAGAGTAACAAAATTTGCATCCATCCTCTGGACCACTTGCTTGGTTCCTGCTGACAGACATCAGTTCTCATGAATCTTGATCAAACTGTCAATTTAAGAATGACAGAACTGCTGGTCTCCAAACAACGATAGTCAGTCCACTCCTTCCCCTTCTGCCCTAATGGAATGGTTTTGGTGCTCAGAGGGCTCACCCAGAAAACAGGAGACCTGGGATTTCCCTCAGCTTTGTCACCAGTGTGCTGTGCAATCCCCTAGACCCCCGTCCCCTGCCCCACCCAGGTCTCAGATGTGTCTCCTCACCTTCCTCTCCACTCACCCTTCCCTTGCAGCCTCTGGCAGCTGCTGCTGTCAGCAGATGTCAGTGACTTCCAGGCATCCTCCCCAGTCCCCCACCGCCGCAGGCTCTCCAGTAGTATTTGCTCTGATCAGCAGCTGCTTGCCTAAGCCGGGGAGTTCCTCCCAAGCTGCCCAGCCCCACCTCTATTCTCCATCAGGCTGGCAAGAGGCAGGGGGGGATCCTTGTGTTTTTTGTGGCTTCCCGAGTTCTGCATGAAGGACTTAATGAACAGCATTTCCCAGAATGCTGATCCTGAACATGTCAGGCCACTTCAGAGCAACTACTTTCACAGCGCTCGTTTGCAGCGGTTAATATTAAGCACAAAGATGAACCCCATTTGTTTATAGAGAGGAAGGTCCAGCCCTTGTAAAGGGTGTTCAGTCGCTGGGACAATCGGGATGCGAGCACACCTCACTAGAGAGCATTGCAGACATTTCAAAGTCCCACTCTCTTTCTTAGGTGCTTCTGAGTTCCAGATTCTTGAGAGCAGAGGGGAGCAGGGACAGCCCAGCTGCAGTTTGCTGCAGCTGCTTGATCAACAACTTAATTGAGGAAAATTTTCATTGCTTAAAAAGATAAGCAGCTTGCAACCAGACAGCGAGAACTGGTCCCATCTTAATGTGGAAACCAGGTGCTTTGAGCACAAGATCCCCAGTTCAGCTGCACACATACCCACGGGGTTACTCTGGAAGCCCAGCACATGCCCCTTTCGGCACGTACTTTGCTGAATCAGGACCCTGATCACATCTTCTGCTTTGCGATTATTTTGTAAGTTGAACAGCCATTTCCTTCAGCTGTTGGAAAGAACTAGTTATTACAGTTCACTTCCCAGGTGAGCTTTCAGCAGCAGAGGTGGTGTGGGGTTATAGATCTGCCCCCCCCCCCCCCCCCCCCCGGAATTTGGGGTGACATTTTCTGTCAGCTACCAGTGCCCTGCTGCCAGTCAACATTTTGTACCTCCCAGCTCTTGGAAAAACGCAGCGTGGGGTTTTGCTCCTCAGTGTCTCTCCGGGAACCGACAATCCCACGGAACTGAGCTGGAATCTCATTTCCCAAGCTGGAGGTGTCCAGTGGCTGTCCCCCCCGGGAAGCGGAATGGAAGGGCAGGGGGATCAGGAGCTGGTAGCTGCCTCCCGGTAGTCTGAAGGAGAGGAGGATCACTCAGAGTACGCAGCAAGGTCAAAACGAAAGGGGGAACCAGGAGGAGGATGGAGGAGGAGGAAGAGGTGAGGCGGTCTGCGAGAGGCGAGGAAGAGGAAGCGCAGGCAGCCGGCGGTCACTGTCCCGGAGCCTCTGCCAGGAGCAGCGCCCGCTTCAAGAGTCGGGGCTGAAGCAAACCCCCCTCTCCCCCGCTGCCCTTCCCAGCCGTGCCTCGGGGCCCCCCCTGGGGGCCGGGACCCCCAGGGTCAGCGTCCCGACCCCTGCTGAGGAGGGGCGGCGGGCAGACCCCCCCACCAGACCCGTGTCCCGGTCACCCCAGGGCCGCTCTGCAGGTGCTGACGGGGTGGGGACCCGGTGCCAGGGTGCCCCTGCCAGCCACCAGCCAGCGCAGTCTGATGAGCTGCCCCAGCCCCACGCTGCCCTTCTGAGAGGCAGAAGACCACCTACATTGCAGAGCAGAGCTTTGCTGCCTGCTGGGCCCGGTGCTAGGGTGTAAGGCTCTCTTTAAAGCTGGGTGGTGGGAGGAACAGGACAGGACGCAACACTTCTCTCTGATCTGGACTTCATACTGCTCACCATTTTCCATTTAAAAAAACCCAAAACCCTTTAAAACCCCTCCCAAGTGTTTCTGTGGTCTCACACCTGCTCCCCTCCTTTTTCATCTCTTTCAAAGTTTCCTGTCTACACCTGCAGCAGCAGCATTTCCCTCCTGCCGTCTTGGGAAGGGGTGGCATCAATCAGACACTACACTGAGCTCTCATCAGCTCTGATGAGTGGCCAGGACCACTGGGATGACTGAAACAGACTCTAGAACAGAGCAAGCGGGAGGGACTGCAGCAGCCCTAGGAGCATCGCCTCACATGTGGGGCAGAGCTGAGCCACCAGCCAGGGAACGGCAGCCAGGTCAGCCCCGCAGGGCCACTAAACCGCCAGTGAGGACTGCAGGGACAGTTGAATTCCTGGTGCGTGCATGTGCTTAAGGAACAAAACAAGGCAAAACAACTCCTACCCAGGTGCTTGGGAGGACGCTTGAGCTATTTCTCATCTGTGTGTTTTTAAAGTGAGCTCACAATTAAGGGCTAGAGCAGCTTGAGCTAGAGCTCAAGCCTGGAGACCCACTGACCGTAACCTGCAGGTTTAGAGGTTATGGGATCACCTACACAATTTCAGTGGGTGGGATTTTTTTTTTTTTAATAAAAAGCAAAGCCCACGCCCTCCCCAGCTGTAAATACTGGACCTATGTCTCCCACCCCATGTTCTCCCCTTCTCACAGAGGTTCACCACTGCTCTCCTCCCCTCTGCCTGCTTTTGTCATCCACCCTGACTCCTCTTTGGCCTGTCTGTCCTTTGCCCCCATCACTTGCCAGCACCCTGGGAGCTGCCTAAGTCCCTGGAAGCACAGCAGCAAGTTCCCACCGTCATGGATCAAGAGTTACTCCAGCATTCAGTCCTTCCCTTTAGGCAAGCTGAGGCAGCATGACGTACATCCTTGCTGTGTCAAACACCCTCCCTACTTAACCTGCAACGACATTCAAAGCACATGGAAAGGCAAGTGCATCCCTTCCTCCCCGGACTCTCTGCCATCACTCCCCTGAATGGAGACACAGTTCCTCTGGGAGGGAGCTGCGTGCCCAGTGCTGGCTGTGGGGCAGGCTGTAACAGCAAGCCTCAGAAAGTACCAGGGCCTTTGCATCATGTCTGTGATGCGGAGGACCTGGTCACACATCAGTGGCACATTCTGAGTTTGTGCCAGCAGAACTGCCACTGCTGAGAGCACAGCCCAGGCACTGGGAGGGCTTTCTGACCCGAGGAGGGCAGAGACAGAGCCGTTACAGAGAAGCAGGAGAAACCAGGGGCCAACAGAAAACAGGACATGCTTTCCAACAGGGAAGAGGACAGAGAGGGTCGCTGGGACCTGCAGCCGCAGAGTGGTCCAGTGGTGCCTACCAAGAGCCAAGGACAAGCTGGGTCAGTTCAGCCTGTGCTAAGACACCCAGGTGTGCCAGTAGGTCTCAGCCAGGCTTGTCTCACAGCACCTCACCCTGAGCACACCCCTTTGCCCATGGCACCCCACAGCTGCCTTACCTCAGCCCCCCCCAGCACTGCTCCCAGCTCTGGGCATGCGACCGCCTCCACCCAGAGCCGCAGGCTCCAGCCTGCCGCAGGGAGCATGGGACACCCACGCCAGCCTCGCCTCCCACGGGAGGGCACCAGCAAGCCACAGGCCTGCAGAGACCAGTAAATTCATGACAGCGGGGCTGTGAGTGAGCTGGGATGCCTGTCCCCATCAGTACCTTCATCTTCTTCCCAGTGCTGCAGATCCCAGTCTGTAAATGCTGCTCAGGAGGCCAGAGGAGGTATTTAATATATACCTACAAGGTGCATAAGGTCCCTCCCTAAAGCCTGAGCGTGCCAGGTGATATTACTGCAGAGCAGGTGTCAGATGTTTCAGCCTCCCCCCAAGTTACTTTTACAAGCTCTTCAATTGCCTGTCACAGGAAGATGCCACGAGGAGACTTGAGTTCTCTGAAAAGAGGGGGAAAGGCACCCAGATCAAACACGCTGACAAATACAGCCTGTGACAGCAATTGCTGGATTACAGTTTTTTAAACCTTATGTTTCGCATCTGGTTTGTCATGGCTGTTGTAGGTGGGCTCAGTGCACAAACCTACATTTACCGTGATCCTTTCATCCCCTCAGATCCCAAAGCACATCATTTAATTGCACTCAACCTGCACATAGATTTCATAAATAAAGGAATGATGAATTAGCACAGCTGCTGCAGCATTCACACGAGTTACTAAGACACAATCTCCGTGTGCAATCAATCCAGCCTCATGCTTCAGTGTTTTGTCATAAATTGAGGTCAGGAAGAAATGTTCTCCCTACCTGGAATGCAGCGCTGCTAAACTAGCTGAGTACAGGAAGACATTTAAGGGTGTAGTAATCTGTCTTCCCCGTGCAAATCTCAGAAATTGTTGCAAATATTCATTTGATGGAGCTCCCATGCAGTAGATGAGCACTGATCCTGCACAGGGACAGGAGGAATGAGATGTAGGGTTGCCAGGAGAGATTATCTGCCTCACATTAGGCAGGAAGAAAGCCTGGATGATCCCTTTGACCTTAGAATTGGTATCTCATGATTCCCTTTGTCCAGCGAGGGAATCAGAGGAGAGAGGTGAGAGTCCTTGCCATGCCCACGACACACAGCAGGCCTGGTCTGGAAGCCCCCCCTCTGCCTGTTCCAGCCCCTGCTGATCACCATCAGGCTCAGTCTCTGTTTCCTATGCAGAGGGATTCAAATGCTGCTTCTGGAAACTAATTGGCCCAGGAGCCTCCTCATGGGCAAAGGGTGAGTGGAGTTCCCTGAACCTCCTGACCGTGTTGTAGCTTCAAACTTCCTGTTTATCTCCCACCAAATGCCTCAGAGACACCAACCAGAGCTAAGCCCTTTTCTGGAGCCTGATGCTGCCCCAGCCCTGGCGCGGGAACAGGCGATTTCAGGCATCCTTGCCATGTGCTTCCTCATCACGCCTCAGTTGCAAAATCCCTTTCCTGCTTCCTGCAAGGAGTGTGAACCGTTCCTTGCACTTTGGCTGGTAAAAAGGATGATAATTGCCCCTAATCAGTCTGCAGCAAAAACACAGGCCACAGCAGAAGGAGGGGGGGCAGCCACCATGAGGAATGGAACCCAATTATTCCAAGTCACTGATAAAATGGGATCAAAGAGGGTGGGAAAAGCTGTAAAAAGCCTGCCCTGCCCAGAGCAAGGCTCTTCTTGGAGAAAGGCCCTTTCTGCCCACAGGCCATCCCTGGCTGGGACCTCTGCACATCCATGGGGCAGTTTCTCATTTTTCTTCTTGGTATAGGTGGAGAATTTGGGATGGGGTTCATTTCTGTCTCTGAGGGCGAGCAGCAAGACAGATTCCCCAGGAGAAGAGCATGGTAACATGGGCGTGTGGTGCAGAACAAGTGCTTTGTCTTCTGCCCGGTGGTGAGCTGCTGCGACTCTGCTGTATCCCATCCTGAGCACCTGGTGTCCCGGGGCACAGAGCAGCCGGGGCTGGGCAGTGATGGGGGCGAGGGGCAGCACTGCAGAGCGGCTCCTGGCTGGTGCCCGGCCCAGCCTGTGTTCGGGGTGGGCAGTGCTGCACTGCTGCCTGCCGTAGGTCGTCCTCACTCCCTGCGAGGCCCTGCTGCCCAGAGCCCCGGCCCTGGGTGGCCGCCACTGAAACTGGGGGAGGAGAGTGCAGAGCAGCGCATGGGCTGGGTCGGGGATGTGGGCAGAGGGGACAGCAGCAGGTCACCCCAGGCTGTCCCAGTGCCACAGCACGGGTACTGCCAGGGCACTGAGGGGGTAGCACAAGCTTTCTGCCAGCTCCGGGCGTTGTCAGCTGCTCCTTGGAGCTCAAGACAAAGAACGACCCCACAAAGCTGCCCCAGCCAGCACCAGCCCTGGCTGCTGAGCTCCAGCTCTGATCCCTCTGCCAGGCTCAGGGTTCCGGCTGTGCAAGGGAATCTCAGTGAGGAGCAGTGAAATCTGCCGAGGGATGCAGCAGCCAGAGCAGCCGTCTCACCAGGACCCTGCGCTTGGTCCAGGCTGAGTGCAGGAACCTGCACCAGACAGTGCTGCGGCAACCAGCCCAGCTTCGGGGTTCAGAGGCAGCTTCAAATTATCGCTTGAGCAGGGTGTCAGTAACTAAATTGGGAGCCTGCCTTGTGTTTGCTGTCCAGAGGCTGCACCCTCATGTGGGTTCCCAGGACAGCAGCTGTAATGGGGGGGCACTAGGCAGGGTTCTGCCTCTCTGGCTGCCCCCACGCCTGGCAGGGCAGGGGAGGCCGCGGGTGGCTGCAGAGGACAGGCTCAGATCCATGGCTGGGGCTCAGGATCTGTCCCTGAGGGAGGCCAGCGGGAAACATTTCATAGGAAGATGTGAGAAATGTGGTAGTGGACGGGGGCGCGTGTGCCGGGGGACATGGCTACACCCCTGTGGGATGCAGGCACCTGACCCCACGGTCATGGCACTGGTGCCATCACCACTGTGGTCAGGACATTTCCTACCCCACCTGAGCGTGGCAGGGCCTGAAGGCCGCGTCCCCACAGCCCGAGAGCCGGGCGAGGTGGCTGCTGGCTGCGACAGGGGTGGCCCTGCTGCCTCGGCCGGTGGCGTGGGGGGACCCGTCTTCCGTGGGGGACCCCCACGGCTGGTTCCAGCCCTTGGCTGCAGCAGGGGGATTTGCACGGCTGATAACGGCAGAGGCGGGGAGAGTTGGGAGGTGGTGAGGGAGAGGAGGAAACAGCCTGTATGTGAAAGAGAGACCGCAGAGACAGATTGCTTATAAATCACTCCTGGGGCTGCCAAGCCCTTGCCAGGCGTCTGGTAGATTGCGTTATGCTATCTGAACAAAGTTTAATATAAAAAGCTAATAATCCCCATGATAAGAGGGGTGATAAGGGACAGTGTGGCCTTGGGTCCCACAGGAGCTGGCCTGGATGTGGCAGGGAGCTGGGGCGCAGCACCCAGCCTCCCCCACCGCCCCAGCACCTCTCGCCTCCCCAGGCGAAGCCGGTCGGCGGGCAGGGAGCAGGGGCCCCAGTCCCACCACGGCGGGTGGGTGGTGAAGGGGCGTAGGTGCCGCAGGGACGGCCCGGTCCCCGGGCCCTTGGCTGTGAGACCTGCCTCCACCCAGGCCGGCGGCCGCGGGGCTGCAGAGGCGTGAGTGGCTGCATCGCAGTGACGGCTGGCAGAGGGAAGGGGCAGGTGAGAGGCTGACAGGCAGCTCAGCCACGTGGGAACCTGGTGCCCGGACACCAGCCCCCTGCCAGCCTCTGCTCTGGCCCTCGGGGATGCTGCCGGGGTCCTGCTGGCCCTGACCTGAGTCACGGGCAATGAGTCTGTGTGCGGCCCGTCACAGCAGCGTGTGGAGCCGGGAGAAAGCGGCCTCTGCCTCACGGGGTTGTGGGAATGGCCCACAGGCCACTGGCCCGAGGGATGCCGGCCCAGACGCTCTGTGGAAATGCCACCCTTGAGCCAAGCACCTCTCCTTGCACCGCAGGGGATGCTACCCCCTCCCACACCGGTCCCTGCTGAGTGTCTGTAACAGTAAAGCGCTGATGGCAGGGCGCGAGGAACCACAGAAAGAGAAACCTAAATGCAGTCCTGAGAGGCTGAAGCAAAACCACGTGGTTCCCCATTAAAGTCAGCAGGGAAACTTTGCACAATGGTTTTGCTGCCGTGTGAAAGCCGGGGAAGTGGGGCTCGCCCCGGCAGGGCTGCGGGTGAGCAGAAGCGGGCAACTCCTCTGCCCAGCCCCAGCCCGAGCCAAGCTGCAGGGCTGGGCGCAGCAGGCACTGGCCTCGCTGCGGGTGACGATGGTCTGGGAAAGCGGGGAGGGTGGGAGAGGAGACGCCCGTGAGCACCAGCAGGGTGGCACGGGCAGGCTGTGGCTGATAGCTCGCAAGCTGCCGACCACTGTGCCTGATAAAATGCCTCACAGATGTCTGAATATGGGGTGGCAGTGGGGGACGGCACTCTGCAAAGCCAGGCTTTACATCCCGGGGAGGGACTGGGATTTGTTAGCAGCTGGTGTACGGATGGCAGCTGAAGTTTAATGAGTTTGGTGGGTCTCAGCCCTGTTTCTACTGGAAAGAGTCCACAGCACTGAAACCACAACCGAGAAGCGAAGGAGGAGCTGCTGGCTGAACCTCGCCACCTCCAGTGGGGTCCTGTCCACACCGCGCTGAGGCGTGCGGTGCCCAGGGAAGCCCGAATTTCTCAGACTCAATCCTGCAAAGCTTTTGTGTCTGTGGTCAGCTTTAGGTGTTGGGACTCAAGAGTGGTCCTGAGGGGGGGTGGGCAGGAAGGAAAAAACCCTCCTTGTCTGAGGGCCTGAATTGCTGCTGTACCTTTTTTATTTCTTCCTTTTTAGCTCCAGGTAAAAGAGAGAGTATTCTCTGGGTAAAAGCAGGATCTTAGAGCCTACATTTCCTTTGCAATGACAGCATGACTTTCACCTTGTGTCCAGAGCTTCAGAGAAGAAAGTGTCTGTACAGCCTCTCTCCTTGAACCAGTGCTGGAGTGGGATATAATATCTGAATAATTTACAAAGGCTCTTCATTAAACAGATTTATTTTTGGCAGCTTTGTTAGACTGCTCCTTTTAAGAACGAATAGGAAGTTGCTCTGGTCTCATTAGGACACCCCTGTACGAACCCTTCCTGCTGGGGCGGGGGACTGGGACAGCCCATTGCTCCATTAGCAATGCTAAATATAAACTCCTGGTCCCAGGGTAACCAGGCTCCAGCACCAGTGGCCAGGGGACCTGGCGAGCGAGGATGTCCCCAGGCACGCATGTCATGGCAAGCGGGAGAGAGGGCAGGATCTTCCCTCCAGCCTCTGCAGGCAGGAGACCAGCACAGGAGAGGTCCAGTCCTGCACCAGCTCTGAGCTGGAGACTGCTCCTGCTCTCCAGCCAGGCAAGCCACAGGCTTGGGCAAGCGTGGGACATGGTGAAAGGCAAAGCTCAGTGTGGACACGGTGTGGCACAGCCTGGGGGCGCAGGGCTGGGGCAGACGTGAGGCCAGCAGCCACACTGCAAGGTCGCAACACGTGCCACAGTGCCTCCCAGCCATGCTGAGGGCAGGCACGGCTCCTTCCTCCCTGGAAGGCTGATGCCAAGCGGGCTGTTGTGGGAGAGGGCAAGTGGCTCCTCCAGCCCCTGTGTCCTGGTCGCCCTGTCCTGGAGACCCCTTTGCCAGATTCCCACACCAAATCGCCATGCAGTGTCAGGCCCTCGACTAAGCTGCCCACGTCAGCAGCCAAGTCCCTGGCTGCCCTCTGTGGCCCCTCCAAAGGGTGGTCTGGCTTCCCTAGGAGTGGACATGCTCCCTGGAAACCCATCTGCAAGATCAGCCCAACCCCAGCCCAGCCCTGGCTGCAGAAAAGCCTGGCATGACCTTGCTCCTGGCCGAGGTGTTAGGGGAGTGGGGGGGGACCCATCTGCTTCAGCTGCAGCGTTCCAGCGTTGCCGTAGAACAGCCTCACAGCAGACAAATGTTGGTTCACTTGGAGAGCTCCTACACACGTGTTCAGAGCTCCCTTCCTGTGCTGGAGAAACCCCTCCTTTCCTGAGCCAGAGCTGAGGTGGGCTGTGGGAATCCCCTCCTCTCACCAGGGGGTGTTCAAGGCAGGCTCCTCCACGCACTGTTTTGCCGCCGTGCTCAGGCCATACTCACCCCTGCTGACACACGCAAGGCGGCTGCTTGGGCAAGGTCATAATTCCCCCTTCTTCAGATGCAGATACATTGCCCGGCTGGAGACAGGCCCGTTAAAAGAGTCATTTACTAGGCACAGGCGAGTTTGTGTTCCCGTGGACTGGGATTTGCCAAGATTATACCATAAATTAGTGTGTTTCCTGGAAGAAAGTAAGGAGAGGGGAAAAAAAAAGATAAAATGGAACATTTTGTAGCCAACATAAAAGCCAATAAAGGAACATTTCATTTCCCGCTTGGAAGGGAGCGCCTGCGAGCTATTGCAGAGAGAAGGGACGGCAGCGCAGTGTGAGCAGGGCTCCCGTGCTTCCGCCGTGACCAAGGGAAGACTCGAGATCCACGCTCCTGTCGCCCCCGCTGCTGGGGAGCCCGGCTGGGGCCAAAGCTGCCGGCAAGCTGGCAGGGTGCTGCCCAGCCAAGAGGCACCGCCAGCCCTCTCCGCAGGCCGAGGTCCGAGCCAACGAGGGTGCGTGCTGCTGAGCCGAGGGAAGCTCCGTACTGCCAGCCTGGGGCCCGGGAAGAGTGCCTCTGCGTCGGCTTCTGGGAAGTTCAATCTGCTCTTGTAACCACTATTGTTGTTTAAAGAAGTTCATCAACCACAGGGAGAGCCTGGTCCCGTCCGTACCAAGGACAAACGCCTCACGGCTTTGGCAGTGCCATCACTAGGAACACCTGGTGTTTCAGGTTGCTATGTGGCAACTTTGCTGCTTTATCTCAACTGGAAAAAACTTCATTTGAGTTAAAGAAGAAATTGTAATATCTAGATGAGCAATGAAGGGGTGAGCTGCAGAAGGAGAGCAGAGGTGCTACCTGGCTTGGCAAGCAGACAGATATTCCTGAGTGTCTCACAAAAGCGCGTACACAGGTGCTGAAAGGCAGCCAACACTGGGTAGAGAACGTGCCTTTGGCCCTGGCTGCCCTCCTCATCTTACCTGAGGGGACTGGTAAGGCAAGACACACGCTCCGGAGATCTCATCGCACAGTCTGTCCTGCTCTGCACCACGACCAACCCCTGCCACATCCTGGATGGGGAGATACTAACAGTCAGCAATCGCTCTGCAGGCGCAGCACGGCAGATCATCCCCCAGCGCCTCTGAGTGGGCCAAGACTGTAAGATGGGAGAAACAACCTGCCGTGTATTTAGGGGCCATCTCTTACATGCATGTACATGTTGCACAGGGCAGTTGACATTGTGGTTTAGGTCTCTAGCTGCTGCAGGAATACACATAATCTGTTCTTCCAAACTAGCAGTAAATGTGAGCCTCCCGACCCACACATGCGCTCAAAGGGGTTTTTCAACTAAGAGGACTAACTTAGAACAATACGGGAGCCCTTCTGCAAGCAAAGAGGAGCAGTCTGAAGAGCGCAAACCCCACGGGCAGCGGCTGTGCAAGAGGATTCCAAGCTCCGGGTGCTCTCAAGCTCAGGCTGAGCTGGCCCAACCTAATTCTTCTCAGTGGCCACACGCATGGGCTCACAGTGGCCAACCTTGCACCAGCACTCCCACTGCAGAGCGCAGGAGAGCGCCCACAGCCCCCGATTTCCAACACGTGATTCCAAGTACAGCATTTGCATGCTGCACGTTTCTTCTGCACTTAACATAATCATCTCTGTTACAGACACCTAATTCCTGTAATGGAGTGGGGACCATCACCTGCAAGGCCGGTCTGTTCTGTGCCGGGGGCCAGGGATGGCAGAGCTCTCAGCCCGGGCACTGTCTGTCTGAATCATCATGTAGCTGAGGGCAAATCCCTTCTGCATCCCATTGTCCCTTCCTTCCCCCCACGCAGCAAGGTGACAAGCCTGGCAGGGAACAGGGGCTGTGCTCCAGCCTTGCTCCAGGCAGAGCTCGGCCTGGGCTCTGCAGGGAGGGGGTCAGCAGGGACCCGGCCCGCTCTCCCGCACACACCGACTACAAACTGCATCCCGCTGCCCTTGTGCAAAGCCCATGCCGGGGTGGCTCAGTTTCTCTACATGTGAAAAGGGGACCAGGATGCCGATGCGCTGGGAGGAGACTGTCTACCCTGTTTTCCAGCCCTTATTCTGCAGGGACATAAAGCCTGCCTGCACTATTAATAATCCTTGGCATGAAGCTGTCACAGTTTTCACTAATATGGAGATGTTGAAGTGAAAAAGCTACTGCACAATATGCAGGAGGTGTCACAATAACTCAGCTGCTATATTGTTCTCTTCAAAAATAAATACCACAACAGCCCAGCCCGCAGTGCTGGAGTCATGACATGTGGGGTTTTATTTTTAATCAGAAAATGTACTGATTTTTAAAGATAGACAGAGAGCAGCATCTGCAATTGATGAAAGCTCCCTGTGCGCTCACACACGCCAACCGTGTCCCTGCCCGTTGTGCTCAGGCTGGATTCCAGGGACCCGATCCCGCCCCAGCTCTGCCACATCTGTGTCTGTGGCTTGCAAGAGGCCCCATGGCAACAAAGTTCTTCCAGCAACAAACTCTGTGGCTAAATTCGCACCTCTCTGCTCTCTGTGGGGACGCAGTCGATCCGCCAGGACACCGACTGCTGGGTCTGATCCTCAGGCAGCAGGTTTAGGACCACAGTTTGCACCCAGGGCAGAATTTCCCGTTGTCTGGAGATGGGAAGTTTGTCTGGGGCCAGCTGCAGGTGAACTCCCTCGCCTTTGCTTTCCCTGGTGAAATAAAGGAAAACACCACCCTGGGTGAACAAACCCCGTTCCCGGCTAGGGCAGGGGGTGACCACGAGTCGCGTCCGCGGGACGGATCCTGCCCCGCCACAGCGGGTTTAAGAACCGGGACAGAGCCGGGTGTCGGCAGAGCCCCCCGGGACACCGCGGGCTGGGGGGGCCGCGCCGGGAGCCACGGGAAGCCTCTTCCCGGGCGGGCCCGCGCCCTCCCGTGCCAGAGTCCAGGGCGAGAAGCAGCATCGCGGCGCGCCCGGGGCTCCCCGGCTGGGCCCGGGACAGCGGGGACCGGCCGGGGCCCCGCAGAGCCCGCCCGGCGCCGCTCCCGCCCCCACCGCGGCCCGGGGCGAACCCACGGCCCCGCCGAGGGGGGCTCGGCCGCGGGCGGCGGCGGGGGGGGCCCGGGGCGCGACTTCGGGAGGGTGCGGGGGGGCCGGGCCGCGCCGGCGGGACCGCGGCGGCCGGGGCCGGGGCTCAGGGACCGGCCCGTCCCGGCGCAGCCCCGCGCCCGGCGGCGGGGCGGGGGAGCCGGGCGGCCGCGCAGGGCCCCGGCCCGGGCCCGGTCCCCCCCGCCCGCCTCCGCGGCCCGGCCCGGGCCGGTGCCCGCGGCCGGCGGCGCGGCGGGGGCGGGGACCGGCGGGGGCGGGGGCGGCCGTGGGCCCGCCCGGCCCGGGGAGGCGGCGGCGGCAGGTGGTGCCGAGCAGCCGCAGGACGGAGCCGGAGCCGCAGCCGCCATTAGACAATAGGCGCCGGCGGCGGGGCGGCGGGAGCGGCGCGGGGCGAGCGGCGCGGCCGGGGCGGGGCGGCCGGGACGGCCGGGCCCGGCGCGGACAAAGGCGGCGGCGGCGGCGGCGACAGGGGTAGCCGCGGCGGGAGCAGGCGGCGGCACCGGGCCGCTCCGTGCGGGGGCCGAGCCGCAGCCTGACATGATGTTTCCACAAAGCCGGCACTCGGTACGGCGCGGCCGGGCACCGGGGGGCGGCGGGGGCTGCGGGCCTCCCCGTAGGTGGCGGCCCCGGCGGGGCCGAGGCAACCCAGCGCCTCCCGCCGCCGGCAGCGACGGGGGCGGGGGGTCTCCCCGCGCCGGCGGAGCCGCCCCGGCCGGCGCCGAGGCCGGAGGCAGCGCCCGGGGGAAGGGCCCAGGCGCCGGCGGCCCCCACGGGTGACCTTGGGCGCGTCCCGGGCCTGGGCGCGCCGGCCCCGCGGGGCTCCCCGCCGGCTCCTCGGGGCGCCCGCCGGGCCTCTGGCCGCCGGGCCCGGCCCGCTCCCGCGGGGTTCGGCCCCCGGCGCGGGGCGGAGCGGCCCGGGCGGGCTGGGGGCCGCTGCGCGGGCGGGACGGGCCGGCTGCTCGCCCCGGCTGCTCGCCCCGGCCCCAGCGCTGTCTCCTCTCGTTCAAGGGCTCCTCTCACCTGCCGCAGCAGCTGAAGTTCACGACCTCCGACTCCTGCGACCGCATCAAGGACGAGTTCCAGCTGCTGCAGGCCCAATACCACAGGTAGGTGCGCGGCCCGGGCCAGCCCCCGCCGCCAGAACCGCCCCGGTCCCGCCGCTTCGCCGTGCAGGGCACAGGGCAGCGCCGGGGCAGGCTCGGGGCCGCCGCGGCTGGAGCGGGGCCGCGGGCCGGGGCCCGTCGTGTCGGCTGGGCGAGGAGAGCGCGCCTCGTCCTTCCCTCGGAGCGACGCTCGCCCGGGGGGGCTTTGCCAGGCCGCCCGCGTCTTGCTGGGAGTTCTCCTCGGTTCTTCTCGCTGGCTGCCATTCTTGGACGGTGAATGCTGCAGGGAGCACTTAAATCCAAAAGCTTCCGCTTTACTGCGGGTGTGTGGAAATACTTCTGCTGACCTGTGAGCTGGCTTGTGACGCTCTGTTGCTTTGTGGGTGTGTGTGTCTGAAATAAACGTGAGGCTCTGGGGGTGAGTCGGCGGGGCGATGCCCCTGCCGCGGCCCAGCGGGCCGCGGGCGCTGCCTGCGGCTCGTGCCTCGGTGCCATGCGGCTGCCGCTTCCTCGCCCACCTTCCCCCAGCCGCGGCTCCGCCAGGTCACAGGTTTGCAGCGGTGTCGCTCTGGCAGAAGCAGGCAGAAAGACTGCTGGGAAGTGGCTGTTTCCTGGTGCCCCCGTGTCTCTGGGCAGTGCCAGCAAGGAAGCAGGGGAGCCCACGAAACATGCCCGCTGGAAGGGAGGTTGTCCCCCCCACCCCACTCCACCCCCTCGGACTTAATCTGCTCGAGAAGAAGCAGGTTTTGTGTAGGTGAAGCTGTTTCTTGTTTGAAACATAAAACCACAGCACATGCCGGCTGCAGTTGCTCGGCTGGTGAGTTGGAGTCTCATAAAACACTGGGAGCTGCAGCACTTTCTCTGAAGGGTGTGAAGAACCTAAGGGAGAGAAAAAAATCCTTTCTTCTGGAGGGATCTGCTGCACTTGGGCCTCCCCCCACCATCCAGAAATGGATCTGGCTTTGGTTTTGAAGTTGTATTGGAGTATCCCTTGAGCGCTGCAGACAGGCGGGTGCTAGAAGCCGTCCCCAGCTGCCAGTGACCAGCCAAGGGAAGGCAGACCCCTCCTCGGGCGGCCCCCTCTGCTTCTGCCCAGCTTTCTCTTCCCACCAGAAGGATTTGCCTGGGGGAGGCGGGTGTCCAGCTGGTGGATGCCTTTGAGTTACTTCTCCGGAACGTGAGCTGAGAAGGGAGCAGGCTCCCAGGTTGCCGCTGTGCCAGCCAGTGCAGCCCGGCTCCAGCCGCCCCTCAGGGTCTGGACGGTGGTGGCCGAGAAGGCAGCCTGGCCAGGATGGGGCCCTGCAGGAAGCAGCTGCTCTGTGGTGATCAATTCTCTCACCTCCTGTTTGTGGTTTTCTTACTGTTTTCTGGCTTTTCAGCTTGAAGTTGGAATGTGACAAACTAGCCAGTGAGAAATCGGAGATGCAGCGTCACTACGTCATGGTAAGGACAGGCCCAGCAGCTGATTGTGGGTGGGGGCTCCGGTGCTGAGCAGGTGCCTGCGCCCGGGTTTGGCCTGGAGGGAGCCTAAGCGGCAGGTCTCTGGGCAAGGCTGGCATTGGTTTTTCTGAAAACGGGGCTTTTCTCATGTTTTGTGTTGTCTGCATGCAGTGGATGGTTGAAATGAGGGGAAGTAGCAGGGAATTGTTGGACATGGAAAACTGACGGGCCCAGGGGCTGACTGCTTGCTGGGTGGCGATGGGGCACAGCGGCCGACCCCTGTGCCCTGGGGGAGGCAACAGCTCTCGGGCACCCGAGGAGGAGCTGCAAGGTCCTTGGGACCCCGGGAGAATCATGGCCAGTGAAAGACAAAGTGGTGCTCTGAGAAGGCATGAAGCTGGGAAACCCCACAAGCCTGGTGGGAGTTGGAAGGAAAAAACAGCTGCTGTGTGAGAGCTAAACCCTCTGTACCTTCCCGTGGCCCCGGCAGCCTTGCGGAGCTGCAGTGCCAAGTGCTGGCGCGTCTCACCGGTGTGTGTGTCCTGGCACAAAGCATGCACATCCCAGTGTGGCGCCTGCTCACGGCACGAGACGTGGTGCCACGCGTGGGCAGCAGGCTCAGCCATAACTCTAAAGAGAAATCTGCCAGGAAACAGCCATGCTCTTGCAGGCAGGGTGACGGGGAAGAGCCCTGCAGCAGTGGGGAGGGATGCTGGGCAAGGCTGTGGTTCCCTTCCTGTCAGGGAGTTAACAGGAGGTTGTGATACTGTCCATAAAGATGAGCTGGTGCCTGCTTGCCAGCTGCTGCACCTGCCCTGGAAGGAAGAGATAAGATGTAGAAATTAATACAGCAGCTCTTCAGAGCTGAGTTAGGACTTTAGAACCAGGAATAAGGGAGCTGGCCCATCCATCCTCCTGTACTGCCTGTGTGTCCAGACTTCCGCGGCTGTGGGGAGCCGGGTGTGCTCGGCACCGGGGACGAGGTTACAGCTTTCCTTGTCTGCCAGTGGGGAAGTCTGCCCCATCCTCACCAGTCAGCGAGTGCTTCCTGGGCCTTGCAGCCTGTGTGGAGATGCTCATCTCCAGGTGTGGCTGAGATTTTTTTTTTCCCCTTAATGCTGACAGTCACTGTAATTGATCCATGTTACCATCAGCAGGTCGGCGGCAGAGGGGAAGGGCTGTTGCTCTTGTGCAGCGCTGGAGGCTCTGCAGGCACGGCAGCTCCTGCCTTCTCTGTGTGCTGAGCTGGAGTCGCGCAGAGCTGCTGTCGCTCCCTGCCACAGCGAGTCACGGGGAGCGAAGAGGAGGGTTTCTGTGAATGTGCAAAGCTGCTACAGCTGCTCTGATTTTTGAATAAGTCACAATTAGCAGCTTGGGGGTCGGGCTCCTGCTTCCTGCTCAGTCTTTAGAATGCAAAGAAGCCTTGAGAGCCAGCCGCGGTGTTGGAGCAGTCTGAGATCATGGCGATACCAAGCTGGGTGCTTCTCAGACTTGTGGCGTCGGTACCAAAACGCCAGTGATCTTCTCCTTGAATTAAATGAGCGCAGATGTGGATTTTTCCTTCCCTTCAGAAGAATCAGGATTGCAGCCTGTGAGCTGAGCGAGGAGATTTCTGAACTCAAATATCAGCCTTAAAACAGCTTCTTCCATGGGTCAGGAACTACTTTCTCCTGCCAGTAGATTGTAGCTGCCTGTTGCTGCTGCGCGAGGGTTTTCTGGGTGGCTTTTTTGGTGGTTGGTTTTTTTTTTCCACATAGCTTCTTCCCAAACAGCAGGAGCTGTGTGCAGCTGGATGTGTTACTTGCTAGATGAAGCCCAGTTGTGATCTCTTCCATTTGCTGCTGAAGCAGCCCTGTGGGCTTTAGGATATTGGCCAGGCAAAGCTTGTAGAGTCACACTGCCTCTCTTTTGGCTGTGGATGTGGAAGTCTGTGGAGCCCTGAGCCTTTTTCCAAGTTTGAAGCAGCATCACTTGCTCTCACCTTGATGCAGACTGCGGAGAGGTGTCCGTGAGGAGTCTGGCACAGGGCCCAGTCGGCCAGTTCCCAGGCGTCCGTCTGCAGCAGTGTGAGGCTGGAACAGGGTGGGCAGGGAGCGCCTGGGCTCTAGGTGCTTCTGCCTTAGGCCTGGAGAGGGTCCCTGTCTGGGCTTTTCTCCTGCTGTCTTTGTTTCCTAGGGCTGGCCTCTTCGCTCCTTCCATCCTTGCCCAGCCTTTGCTAGGAAAGCAGCAGTAGTTCCCAGTGCTGCTGCATGGAGCCACTTTACGTGGTGGAGACCTGACTTACCATTTATTTTGTTCCCTTCTCTCCTGCTCTACAGTATTACGAGATGTCCTACGGGCTGAATATTGAAATGCACAAACAGGTAGGGGAAGGCATTTCCAAGTGCTGTAATTCCTGGGGAGGGTGAGTTGTCTGTTGTGCTTTGCCCTTGTCACTTTAGTGGTATTTCAGGAACTAGAAATGCCATGAATCTGTAAATGTCAGAGCTGCCTCTGAAATGCTGGGACCCCCCCAGCTCTTGGGATTGCAGTGCCTGGACTGAGGGCTCCCACCCCAGGCTGCAGGCGCGCTCTGGTTCTCCCCAGGGCCCAAACAGGTATTTGAGCACCAGACAAGGCAGGGTCTGGAGCGAGTGGCAGTTCAGAGTCGGTCAGCAGACACAAACCTGGGGTGGAGGGTGGGAGATGACCCTGGGTCCCCCGGGATGGGTTCCTGGCCCTGCCACCTTCCCTGATGCCCAGGAAGGCTTGTGGTGATCACCCCAACATGAAAAACACCTTTGGCTCCCCCCAAGCTCTTGCTGCAGTCAGGCCAGAGAGCACTTCTCTCAGGCTGTGGTTAGGTAACAGGATGGCAGACCTCCTTGTGATGGAGACTCTGCTGCAGCCTGGATAGGTTTGTTCATTACCCTCACTGGTGGTTAAGTTGTTAATTATCCCCAGTGGCTAATTACCTGTGCTGTTAACAACATGAGCCTCCTCTGAGCCTGACTCTGTCTGGCTTCAGCTTCCTGTCACAAAGTCATCTGTGTGTCGTGGCTCAGTTATAAGCCTCTTAGCACAATTCTGCTCCCCACAAAGACACTTGGTGCCTCTGATCCCATCGCCCTCACTGGTAAGCCCCTGAGACTGGCTTCCGTGGGAAAACCTGCATCTTGATAAAGGATCTGAGCCACGAATCCTCGCTGCTGTCCCATGAATTGTCTTCCAGCCCAGTCCGCTCCCCTGTGGCGCTGGTTTCGGTGTGTGCCTAAACCCTTTGGCTCTGGATTTCTTTTGACTCCAGTGGAAAGTGACTTGCAAAGGGCTCGTAGCTTTACTCTTTCCCAGCATTTAACACCCCAAAAATTGTACCTGCCTGTATGAGGCTAGTGAAGAAGCTGTCCAGTCCCTGTGGTCTCCCTGGATTGCCCCAGGTCTGCAGCTCAGCTGCAGGGAGGCTGGTGTGGGCAAGTGCTGCTCTGGGGCAGGGGGTCCCTGGGGCAGAGCAGGGGTCCTGGCGCAGGCAGCACCTGTGCCTGTCTCTGTCCACATGGCAAATGTAATTCAGCACATCCCCACCTGGGTCTATAATAAGTTTCCTCTCTGGTTGCTCCCAGTTCATTAAATGAACACTGGAGACCTGGGGAGGGAAGAGAATATTGAAAACCAGCTCTTTGCAGCCAGCAGCGTTGATTCATTCAGCTCTGTAGGGAGGGGCCTTGGGGGTGAGGTGACCCTCGCCCCCCATGGCACCAGGAGGTTGCCAACATCTTTCTGGGGAAAGTGGGTTTTCTTAGGGCTGTGTGGGGACTCGGGCCCTGCCTGGGGAGCGGGGACAGCCTCAAGCTGTCTGATGCCTTTCCTCTCCGTTCTTCCCACCTTCTAGGCTGAAATCGTCAAGAGGCTAAATGGGATTTGTGCGCAGGTTCTGCCCTACCTTTCGCAAGAGGTGAGTCCCCTGGCTCGGCCTCGGCTCTGGCTCAGGGGAGCGGGGGCCTCCATCCCGCCATGGCCCTCCGGCACCTCCTTGCCCCTGGTCCAGGAAACCTGTCGCTTGCTCCTGGCCCCTGCACAGGGAGAGCCCTTCAGGACAGGTTTGGCCTGGGGGCAGCCCTCCAGGTGCTGTGCGGTGGCTGATGCGCCCACCCACCCATCCATCCATCCCCTCTGTTGGCTCTGGACAAAGATGGGCTCTGTTCTCTCCTGCCTGAGATTCCAGAGTCATTGGCCACTTCTGCAGGGGTGGTGGGAGCTTTGGGTGGCTAATTGGGGGAGGAGGGCATTTAAAAAAATACCTCCATATGGCTCCTCCTTGAGATCTGGTTCGTCTGCCTCATTAATTAATGTGGCTGATGGGCTCCTCCCACTCCCCTGAGAAATTAATTGGGAGGGCTTGGGAGTTGCTGCTTGAGGCAGGAGGAAGATGAAGCACTTCTGGTGCTGTGTTTGTCCAGCCCCCCACAGAGCCCCATGGAGGCTGAGCCCCACGGCTGATCTCATGGCTGGTTTTTTGGTCAGGACTAGCTGTGGGATGGAGGCAGTTTCTCGGTCTGGGTTAGTTGTGGGGTTGGTGGACAGGCTGTTTTTCCTACCCACCTGTTCTCGAGGAGGACAAAGTGGCTTGCTGATCAGAGCTGCCTAATAACTAAGCCACAACTAAACCTTTTGCATCTTAATGCAACCCCTTCCCCCTCCCCAGCCCTGTCCTGCTGCCAAGATGGAAAGAAAAATCCACTTGCTGGAGTGCAGTGGACAGGCCTGGCAGCCTGGCATTTGGAGACCTTGTGCTCTTAGAGGAGCAAGTACGGTTTTCCTTTTTTTTTTTTTTTAAAGCACATGGTACAGCTGTTTTTCCCTGCCTGTGTTTGGAGCAGCCATGCTAGGCTCTTTCATGGCAGCATCTTCCAGCTGCTGCAGTTGGGACCTGGGATGCATCCCAAGGAGTGGGAAGCTTCCCAAAAGCTGCTGATTTTAGGGCTTGCTTTGCTAATTAGGGGGTCCTGCGTTGTGTCGGGTCTGGGTTGGAGTGGGGAGGCAGGGTAAGAGGCATGGCCCTCCCTTGGAGCTCTTCTGGCCATGGATCCCTGGGCCTGAGCAGAGCAGGACAAGCGTGGGAGTAAGAGGAGACCTGCTTAACCCTGTGGTGAGGAACTGGCATGAGACAAGCATGTCTCCTTCCCTGCTTTTCACTGCCATGGGCCTCAGTGGCATCAGATCCTTGTCACAGACGAGGTGCGTGCAGGGTCCCCAGCTGTGGGGTGAACCAGCCGGCTCAGCGCCGTGACAGCGCTAGCGGCTGAGGTAACGTGTGTGTGTCAGACCTGGCGGGGATGGGTCCCTGCTCTCCTTCCCCGTGATCCTAGCAATGACCCCGAATCCCTCTGTTCTCTCCACACCAGCATCAGCAGCAAGTCCTGGGAGCCATTGAACGAGCCAAGCAGGTTACAGCGCCAGAACTGAACTCCATCATCCGTGTACGTGATGCACGTTTAGTTTGGGTTGGGAGGGACGGGAATTCGTGCCTTTGGCCTTCGAGACAGAGCTGGCCAGGGGCGTCGTGACCTGGGGACGCAGCCCGTGTGCTGGGAGCAGGCTGCAGCCCTGCTGGGATGAGGCTGAGTGCTGGGCTGGCCCGTTTTCTCTGGGCTTGTTATGGCGTGGGCCGGGGTTTGCAGGGGAGCACGGGCTCCTGCTCTGTCCCAGCAGGGCGCAAGGAGAGGAGCTTTGGTTTTGAGCAGGAACTGCAGCAGCTCCTTAACATGAAGACACCATCTGTTCTGGGTCAAGGTCGGGAGGGCTTTAACCTCCTCCTTGGAGCATGCCAGAGTCTGAGGCCAGATGTCCTGTGGGCTAGGGGCTGTGTCGTGCCGGGGACACGCTCTTGAGTCTTGAGGCTGTGGCAGCCCAAGGACTCTAGAATCTCTTCCACCGCCTGCCCCGAGGCTGCAGTGCTCTCCAGGACCCTGAGGTCCCTAGTTGAAGCTTGGCTGCTGGCACAGTCTGTCTTGGCAGCCCAGACCCTTGGGTTGGGGTCCAAGGGCACTCAAAATGACAATATCCTTCTCCTGTCGTCCTGTCTGTCCATCGTTCTCTACAGCAGCAGCTTCAAGCTCACCAGCTGTCGCAGCTCCAAGCCCTTGCTCTGCCTCTGACTCCGCTCCCCGTGGGCCTCCAGCCCCCGTCCCTCCCTGCCGTCAGTGCCGGCACTGGGCTCCTCTCGCTCTCGGCCTTGGGCTCTCAGGCTCATCTCTCCAAGGAGGACAAGAACGGCCATGACGGGGATGCCCACCAAGATGACGACGGGGAGAAATCGGATTAGAGTGAATGGGGGGCCGGGGGGAGGGGGCTGTCTGGGGGGTGGGGGAGGCGGGTTGATGCAAGATGCAGTATCTCTCTGTAGTTGCTGTGCAGCAGAATCGCGGGGGCTTTTGTTTGGTGGCAGCTTGCCAGGCCTGTTCCCATGGGCAGCAGTGCCTGGGGGATGCCCCCACCGCCGTCCCTGCGAAGGGGCTGCTCCGCAGCAACACAGGCGCCGTAGCAGTAACCGTGTGGCCGATCGTGCTCTCCCTGTGCCCAGCCTGGCTTCCCCGTCCCTGCTTCCACTCCCTCACAGAGCCAAGCCAGAGCCTGGCTTGGGCTGCTCTGGGGCCGCTTGCCCCCCGGCTGTCCCAGCTCTTCGGTGCCACGTGGCTCCCCCCTGCCCGCTGCTCCCCCCTTGGTATTTAAAGATGCCCCTTGATCCTGACGGTTTCTGCACAACTCCCTGCTGGGATCCCTGCCCGGAACCATCTCCTCCCTCCTCAAGCGCTCTTGATCTCCTCGCGTCACCCTGTCCCTGCCCTCCCCGCACCCCTCCTGCACTAATACCAGGCCGGCACCTCGCTGTTCTGCATGTATCTGTTCTTAACCAGTCCTGCGGCAGTATGATGCGCTCTGGCCGCGGGGGCTTCTCCTCGGCTGCTCCTTGGCCTCGGGCTGAGGGGGAGCCTCGGCCACCCGCTCCCCCTTGGCATAGCACCCGGCTTCGGGGGGCTCGGGTGGCTGGGCGGGGGGGCAGGCAGACTGAGAGCCTTTCCTGGTCCTCCCCATCCCTGCGCTCCTGCCCCCGTGTAGAGGATACAGCAGCTTTCTCTGTTCTTATCTCCGTGCGCTAGCGTGTCTTCTATAAAAAACAAAAATGGAACAAAAAAAGAATAAAACTAAATAATAATCTGGTGTTTGTATATAGTCCTTTAGAAAGATCTTGTTTTGCTTTTTGTGTTTAATCACTTGACCTATAATAAGAGGAACTGAAAATGCTGTATCGAGGACGTACAAGCTGTGCCTTTCAAATAAAGAAATAAGAAGGTTGGTTAAAACCGTGACTTGCTGCCTACTTTCTTGTTGCCTTTGGGATGGCTTTAAAATACTTCCCTCCCTCTCCTGCCCCCCAGGTAGGGGAATCGGCGGGGGAGAACAGGTAGCTCTGTTGGCTAACACTGGACTCTACCTCGGGCTCCCCGCAGGCTGGGGGAGGTCTCTGGCAGAGCTGCCCTCCCTCCTCTGGGTGAGTGTGTCCCAGACCAGCCCCTGCCTCACCCCCTGCCCTGTGCTGCCCTTCTCTGGAGGCTCCTCCGTGAGCCAGGAGGAGGGGGGTTAACGCTGAGCCCTCTGGTTCTGGCTCCTCTCCTGCTCTTGTCTCTGAGCCGTTGGCAGAACGGGACCGTCTTTGTTGCCCCCATCCTGCTCCAGCCTGCCACCTCTCCTACAGGCATCCTTGCGGAGCCACGTGCCCACGCCGGAGCTTTGGCTGGAGTCTGCTGGAGCCAGGGCATGGAGGATGCCCAGGCTGAGTCAAAACAAGCTGGAGAACAAGGTGAAAGTGGATGGTGGCAAAAGGGGACCTGGGAGCTCTCTGGCTGAGAAGCGAGGAGGTCTGGAGCAAAATGTCACCTCGGCTCTTCGCTGGAGCAGGAGCAGCATGGTTTGGTGATGCGTGGGAATGGTCCCTGTGGACTGCTGCAGGTCTGCTCTGTGTGTGTATAATTCATTTTTCATGTGGGTGCAGAGGATAAACCACGGCCATGGCACTCAGCCCCTCTGGAAAATCTGGCCTGCGTTGCCCTGGGGCTGAGATCGCTGTAATGGAATTGTCTGTCAATAATTAGAGCTGTCCTCTGGCTTCAGAGCCTGCTCTGCCCTGATAACATCTCCCCTCTGTATCTCCCGGGCCAGCTGGAGTGGGAAAATCCCCTTCCCCTGGGAAGGAAGCTGCGTTTGGGGGAGGTCTCAGTGCCCCTGACTGCCCACTGAGGTCAGAGGACAGGGGTGGTGCAGATGGGGGCCCTGGTGAAAGCCAGAAGGAGAGCAGCGGCTACTGTGCCTCTGTCCTGCTGGTGCTGGGCGAAGGTCAGGCTGAATGTCTGAGGGTGGGATTTGGTGGGATTTGCTGAGCTGGCTCAGGCCTGGGACCAGGTCTGGCTCCAGAGTGATGACGCTTTGGGCTGGGGCTGTGTCTGCTGCAGCGGGCCCAGGGTGGGAGAGGCTTGAGGAAAGGTGCGTGGTGCTGCACGAACACCTGCCCAGGCTGCGGCTCCGCTCTTCCCCTTCCTCGGGTCTCCTCTGCTGCAAAGGGGATGGAGGGGCGGGTGCACGCCTCGGCCCCGCGCCCTACTGTCCCGGGAGTGCTGGCCAGGCCTGGCACACCTGCGCTGTGGCTCTGGATGGGTTACAGAGCCCACGGGCAGTGCGAGGGCTTGACAATGCTCCTGCTATCTGCTGCGCCGCCTTGCCAGCATGATCCGGGGGATGGCTGGGCCAGGGGTCCCAGCGCAGAGGGGACGGGAGGGGTCTGCGGAGGACCACGGTGCCAGTGGTAGTCTTTGAACTCTGGCTGCGACTCTGCAGGACTGCTGGGGGCCCTGAGCCCTGTCCCCTGCCAAACCGGGCACCCCATGCAGGGCCTGATGCTTCTGACGCAGCCGTTGTCCGTGCTCTGGGAAGCAGCCGCTGGCTGATCAGCCGCCACGGGGCAGATCCAGAGCACAGAGCCCGTGGCGAGGGCAGAGATGCTGCTGCATGGCAGGGGCTGGCCTGACCTCGGTGCCCATGGAGGGGCCAGAGCACTGGGCAGACAGGTCCAACCCCTGCCGCCCCCCCCCGCCCCCCCCCAAAGCGCAGGGGCTCGCGGTCAGGAGCCGGCTGAAACGCTGCCGGTAGCTGCAGTCTGACCCCGTGGGCCGGCAGCTGCTCAGGGCTTCGCTGACACTGAGCGAGCAGGTTTCTGATGTGAAAGGCCAGCACAGCTCCGGGTCGGGGCTGCTGCGATGCGACAGTTGCTAAAACCATCTCTGCTCTGTAAGTGCTGCTGAAAACCCCGCTGGGAGCAAGCGGCTGCGGGGAGGGCTGGAGCTTTTCAAGCGCTTTCACCTCCAGGTCACTGGTTCAAACTCAGCCTGGGGGTAGGGAGCACTGTAAGTGGATGTTATTCCTGATGGATGTGCAAGGGAGGAGGACTTAGGAGAAATTGGTCTGGGGTGTTTTCAGGCTGGTGATTTCAGAGGAACAGAGTCCCTGTTGTTAGAGCTAATTAGCAGCCTCGGTTCGGTGGGCAGGGGGTCGAACAAACCACGAGGCTGCTGGCTGAGCATCCTCGGCTGCCGGCAGGCTGGGGCTGGGGAGCTGCTCCCAGCTGGGCTGTGGCTACCTCCCTGCTCCCTAGGGGAGACCAACCCACTGTAAAGTATAAAGACAGAGCTTTTGGGCTCTCCAAATTCCCTGCACCTCCTAGCAGATGCTGAGCTGAACCTCGTGCTCCACTCACTCCTGCTTTACCAGATGACCCATTTCTGAAGCGTGCTAGCTTTGCACTCGAAGTGTTTCTCCCTGATACCCCATCCCAGGGATGAGCAGTGCTGCGCTTCCGTCCTGGCTCTGCTTGCAACCGCTGCATTTGCTCTGGATGGCCGAAGGGTGTCACTTCACAGGGCACGTCACCAGATTTGGGCTCAAATCAAACCACATACCAAAATCTGCCCCATACCAGCAGCAAAAAAAGGGTTAAAAATACCTCCCTCGTGACTCTCTCAGTAGCTGCAGACTTGAGGAAACAGTGTCTCTCCTTCCAAACAAGCTGCTCTGCCTTGTAACCTCTCATAGCCGGAGCCATGAGCCCCGCTCCTGCCCTGGCAGAAGAGGCTCAACGCTCGTGAGAAGCAGGTGACCTGGGGCTTCCACAGCTCTGCTGATGAGGGTTGGTTTGACTGGCTCCTGGTAGAGAAACTCCTTCTCTTTGTGCACGAGAGGTTGCGATACAAGGGTGGGAGAGGGACACAGGTGGATGGGCCCCGGCCCGAAGCTTTCCTGGCACCAGGATCCTTGGAAAAACTCAGCAAAGCCCTGGCTCCTTAAAGGGGGATAGAGAGCAGGGTAGTGACAGCCGCTGTCCCGCTGCCCAAAGAGCTTTGGCTGTGGTGGGTGAGGAGTTTGCTGGGTCTGGAGGGAAGGGGCAGGACCCCATCTGTCAGTGCCCCAGGGACTGACCACAGAGCAGCACAGCATTTAGCCTGGGTTTGACATCGATTCCTGCTTGCAGCTGCCAGGGGCTTGGCAAAACTCTGCCACCCCACATCTCCTCCCCCCCTTCCACCTGCCTGTCACTGGAGGAGTCACAAACCTGCATCTTCCTCCTCGATGAGGTGAGCAGGTGCCAGTTTTTCACTGGGTGAAGGAGGTTCCAACACCTGTTCGACTCTTGGCCCACCCCCTTCAGCCTGTTCCTGTAGGACAGATCCTTGTCGCCTCTGTGGCAGCAGCGGGAATCGCCTCCGCCACATCCCCCTCCCGCTCCCACCCTCCTCATTTTTCAGCGCAGCTTTGCTTGAAACAATGGCACAGCCTGCAAGCCAGGAATGCTTTGCAGCGCGGTGGAGCAGGGCCTCCTTCCCAATTCATCACTAATGCAGGAACGCCAAGCCCTTCCTGGCTGCAGTGAGCACAAGATAAAAGCTAAAAGAGGCATCAATAATTAAAAACCACTCAGAGCCGGTAAGTGCAAACAGGAGCCAACGTACAGATCGAAGGCAGCGCCAGAGACGAGAGTCTGTCAGCTGCTGGGTTGCTCTAAGGGCTCCCATGTCTCTTTTTGTGGGCGTCCCCCCAGTCCACAGCCCTGTGGTGACGAGGTGTCCCTGGCCCAGTGGGAGTGCGGGGGCTCTGCAGCGTGTGGGGGGGTCCTGCCCGGCCGTGGCGGGAGAGGCCCCCCAGCTCCACTGGCTCCTGCCTGTGGTTTGCCTTGCAGACGCTCTGGGGACGTGACTTTAAAGAGCAGGCGACAGCCCTGGGGGCCGGGTATGGGGACCTGTGGTTTGGTCCCAGGAGCGTGTCTCGGCGCTGGAGAACCTCGACTGCGAGTGCAGCTTTGGCTCAGCTCTTGCTGACTTGCTGCCAGTCCCTTCCTGCAGTTTCCCTTCTCATCTCATGTTCATTCCAAGACAGACTCCAGCCAGGATAAGGCCCCCGTTTGTGCCAGCTGCTGGTATAAACGCCCAGGGAAATTCACGTTGTCTGCGGGTGCCAGGAACTCGGCTCCACTGAGTTCAAGGCTCCTCATTCAAGTATGCAAGTGAGAAGCTGAAAATGGGATGGTCTGGAAACGTCATGGTCATCTTTGCTCCCTGCTTCCATAGGCCAGGCCAACTGGTTGACTGAGTCCCAGTAGGGAAAATCTGAATCTTCTGAATCTGGTGACCCTGGTTCTGCGCCCCCCCCCCCCCCCCCCCTATAAAATGGCTCTACCAACCCAAAAACCCCCACGTGCAAATCCACCACGGCCTGGCTGCCGAAAAGCCCGCCCAGGGCTGAGCTTGTCCACGTGCCTAAACCCAACGGCGCCCTGAACCCGCGTTGACCCGAAGGGGTGGGTGCTGGGAACCACCGGAGGATGGGGTGTCCCCAGCTGCCGCGGAGACTGAGGCAGCACTAGGGCCCAGCCGTGCCCCCGCTCCCTTCCCATCCCCGCCGGTCTCCTGCCAGGCCACCAAACACACCCGCGGAAAGGGGCAGGCGGCAGCTCTGCGCTATCAGAGCAGACCCTTCGGGCACGAGACGGCTGCACGTGGCTCTTCACCGCCGGCCTGCCCGGTGCCTGCATTGGGAGGGACGGAGCAAAGTGGAGCCGAGCAGAGCAGGAGGGAGAAGGGGCACCCGGGGGGTTCCAGACGGGGGCTGGAGCAGAGCCTGTGCGTGGGCTCAGCTGCCCTGAGAGCCACCAGCCCGCTTGCTCGCAGGCGTCTGAGCAACTGCTGGTCCCTGCCCCGGACTGTCCCCTCTGGAGACGGGCTGGGTGTGGGGGGCCGCGGGGAGCGACTGGACCCAGGCACAGAGCCAGAGGGAGCTGGCGCTGCCCCTCCCGGCAAGGGCTGGAGGCTCCGTGTTCCCATGTCCCAGGCCCGTGTTTGCAGAGGGAGCCAAAAGGTAAAATCATGGGGGTAATTCCAGCAGCAGCAACCTGTTTTGCTTGGATCTGGGTTCAAGCAGAGCTCCCGAGTGTCCCAAGGCCCGGGCTTGTTCGGTTTCTCCACCGGTTATAAACAGAAGGGCTGTTTACAGCACTCGCCTCTGGATCCTGGCATGGATTTCAAACGCCCTCGTCCTTTGGGGCTCTTCCAAGCGCTGCTGCTACCAGGCACGAGTGCGTGGCTGCTGCGGGGAGCGGCTGGGCCCCCGCCGAGCATCCTGCAGCGGGCGGCAGCCGCCGGGGCTCAGCCCAGCTCTGCTGCCTGGTCTCGGCCGCAGCCTCTGCCCCGCTCCCACGTCCCTGCGCCGAGGGATCCGCTCCCTTTGCTGCGGCATCCAGAGGCCTGGGCACGAAGGGTTAACCGTGGTTGTTTTCTCCCCGGCCCAAGCACATGCTGAAGCAAATTAATCTCTGGGTTGCAGGCTGTCCTGCTCCAGGGCCCACGTCAATCATTAATGGGGGTGATGAAGACGCCTGTGACATCCGTCATTCCAGAGCTGCCTGTTCCAGGTTTACCTGTGTCACTCTCCGAGACAGGAAAACAGAGAAACTGCCTAAGGAAAACCGGCAATTTTTGGTAAGCAGTTTTCAAAAATGCTGCAAAACATCTTCTCAGTCTCTCCTTCCCTTGAAACACGATCTGAAATGTTTCCAGCTTTTGAAAAAACACTTTCCTTAAATAAACCAACTCCCCCAATAAGGCAACAAACCAAAAATAAATTCTCTAAAACTTTACATTTGGATTAAAATATGTATATTCATGTGTGCAGATACATGATACACACAGATACACACGCGTACACAAAAAGGATTTTCAAGGGCTTTGGGGACAAGGCAGCGGGCTCGTGGCTGTCCCCGCCGGCAGCGCTGGATCTGCCCGGCGAACCCGGGGGCTCGGCAGGGCCCGGGGGCTCGAAGCCCGGCCAGCCCGTCCGCTGCCGGAGGAAGGCCCCGTCCCGGCAGGGCAGCGCGGGGAGGGGGCGAGGGCGACCCTGCGGTGCCCAGTGCCTCGGCCCTGCCCGGCCGCCGCCGCCTGCAGCGAGTAAATAAACAATTAATAACAGGTCGGGCGGCAGCGCGGGGCGCCAGGGTTCAGCTCGCGCCCGCCGGGGCCGCGTCCGGCACCGCCGTCCCCGCAGCGCCCGAGGGCTCCCGCTGCCGCTCCCCCCCGCCGGGCGGCTGCGGCGGAGGCGCGGGGGGGCAGCGGAGGGTCCCTCAGGGGAGCAGCGGCGGCTCCCGGGGCGGGCGCTCGGCCGCAGCCCGGCGGGGCGGGGGGTCGGTGCCAGCGCTGCCGCCGCGGCCTCGCCGGGGTCTCGTGGCCGGGGGCGGATCCCGGGGGGCGCCGAGCGCCGCGCCGCGCTCCGCTCCCCGGGCGGGGGCCGGCCCCGGGGTAACGGCCCGGCCCGGCCCGACCGCTCTCCGGGGGCTCCCGGGAACCCCCCGCGGCGGAGCCGAGCGCCCGGGGCCGGTCGCGGGGTCCCCCCATTCCCCCGCCCCGGGCTCCGATGTCCCACGTTACTTTGAGTGGCAGCCGGCACCCGCCGCAAGGCCTTGTGGGCCGCGTGGTCTCCCCGCCCGCCCGGGGCGAGATCCAGCCCTCCCGGAGCCTTGTCCTGCCCCCGGGGGCCTGTCCCGCCCCCCCGGGCCCCGGCGGCGGCGGCGGGCGGGGACGGGCCGGGACCGGCGGCCGCTGCTGCGGGCGGCGCCGCGAACCGCGAACTACAACTCCCGGCGTGCCCCGCGACCGACCGCCCGCCTCTCATTGCCTCCCCGATGCGTGACGTCACGAGCCCATGTGGGAGCGGCGCAGGGCGATTGGCTGACGGTCCCGCAGCGGCAGCCAATGGTAGGCGCGGCCCCGCCGCTGCGGGCCGTGAGGCCGGTTAAGGTGGAGCGGGGGGGTCGTTACCAGGGGCGCTCCAGGGGGGTTGCGCGGCCTCGGTGCTGCTCCCGCCCCGCCCTGGGCAGCCGAGGGGCCGCTCCCGAGGTCCCCCCCCGCCCCCGAGGGGACCCCGGGCGTTACGCCCGCCGGGCGAGTGCGGCCGCGGCGGGGTGAGGAGCCGGCGTCGCCGCGCACCGGATCCCGCAGTCCCCGGGGTCCCCGGCCCGGCCGCGCCGCTTTCGTTTGTGGTTTCCGTGCCCCCGAGCTGCCCCGCCGGTGCCGCGTCCGCCCGGCTGCGCTCCCGGGACGGGGCTGCTCGTGGCCCCGGAGCTGTCGGCGCGGCTCCGCTCCCGGTCCGGGGCACGGTCCCGCGGAGCCGCCGCGCCTGCGAGTGGGGAAACAGCGGGGGGGCCCGGGTGAGGGAGGGTCCCGGGGCGGCGGGCGCGGGGGGCCGGGGCAGCCGCGTCGGCGGGCGCCTCCCGCGCGGCCCCGTCGGGTCCCGGAGCAGCGGGTCCCCCTCACCGGGACCCCCTCGGTCTCCGGCACCGCCGTGGGAGCGCGGGACCGGCGCGGCGGGAGCTCCGGTGCTGCCCGGGCGGGCGGCGGAGCCGCTCTCTGCCGCCGTCGCGGGCCCCGGGGGGGGCGGACGCGCCACCTTAAGCGGGCGCGGGCGGACGGGGGGCTCGGGGCCGGGCGGCGTCTCCGCCACCCCGGGGCCGCCGGGGCCGCCCCCGCGCCCGCCTCCTCCCCGCCCGCGGCCCCGGCCCCATGGGGGGCGAGCGGAGCCCCCGCGCCCGGCGGGCCGCCCCCCCGGTCCGCCCGCCCGACGGCCGCCGGCTGCGCCCCGCCTGAGCCGCCCGGCGCCCCCGCCGACCCCCCCCGTTCCGCTCCGCGCCGAGCCCGCGGCCCGGCCGCCCTCCCGCTGCCGGCGTCGAGGCGAGGGACCCCCGAGCCCTCCCGGAGCCCGGCGGGGGGAGCTCCCCCGCCAGGGGCGGGGAGACGGGCGGGGAGCGGGGGGGCCGGGGCGGGGGCCCGGGCCCTCAGGATGTTCCCGCAGGGACGGCACCCGGTAAGTACCGGGCCGGGCGGGGGCGGCGGGGGCAGCGCGGCGGAGCCGCCGCCTCCAGCTGGGCCGTCTCCCCCCAGACCCCACTCCAGCCCGGGCAGCCCTTCAAGTTCTCGGTCCTGGAAATCTGCGACCGCATCAAGGAGGAATTTCAGTTCCTGCAGGCGCAGTACCACAGGTGGGGGCGGGCGGAGCGCGGCTGCGGGCGCGGGACCCTGTTGGGGGGGGCGTGGAGCAGGAGGGGGCTGCGGGGACGGGGGTGGCCGAGGGGGTGAGACAGGGCTGCGGGCGAGGGGGGCGTCGGGAGAAGGGTCGTAACGGGGCTGAGGGCGCGGGGGGAGGACGGTGCGCGGGCCCGGGGGTGAGTTGGGGCAGGAGGCGGCGGACAAGGGGCCCCTGGTAAAAGGGGCGCTCGGGGAAGAGCGGGAGGGGGGGGGTCTGGTCCGAGGGGCAGCGCGAAGCCTTGACTCGAGGCGCCGGGTCTGGAGTGGGGTCCCACGGGCACTGCCCGCGGCTTCTGCCCCCGGCTGAGGGGGGGGCGGCAGCAGCGCTGCGGGAGCGGGGTCTGTGTGGGCAGCGCAGGGGTTGGGGTCCCCCGGGGATGGCACCGCCAGTTGCCGGGGGGGCTGTGACACCCCTGTGGCCCCACGGGACTGCGGGGGGAGGCGGGAGATGTGCCGAGGTGGGAAGTGGGAGCTGGAGGGATGGGGCGGGAGACGCGGGTCCGTGGATGAAACCCGCGGATCCTCTTCACAGCCTGAAGCTGGAATGTGAGAAGCTGGTGAGCGAGAAGACAGAGATGCAGAGACATTATGTCATGGTGAGCTGCCCCTGCCCTGTCCCCCCGCTCCTCCCGGAGCTTCCCCGCCGGCGAGTCCCGGGGCTGTGCTCAGCCGCTCACCCGAGGGGGCCGGCGGCCCCCCCCCCGAGACACCCCTGCCACGGGGGAGCCTGGCCTGGGGGTGGAGCTGGGGGGTGCGTGAGTTAGGAAGGGGTTAATCGTTATTCCTAGCAACGGCTGGCTCTTCTGCTGCTGTCTGCTGCCACTCTGCTGCTGGAGCCCAGGAATGGTGCCATAGATTTTCTCTTTTTTCTCTTTTTCCTTTTTCTGTTTGGCCGTTTAAGAGAACTCCCCCCTGCTCCCTGCCCCTCTCCCGAGGAGGGGGTGTCTTGAAGTGATCCCCCAAGGCTGGTGTTCTGGGTGGAAGGGGAAGCTGCCCTTACAAGGAGCAGGAGCCAGGGCGGGGGGTAACAGGCCCTGACACCGACCCACCCCCAGGACCCGCCGGGCCTTCTGCTGGCAGCGCTGGCAGGAGGAGGGGGAGCTGCTGGAAGGAAGGGAGAGGATGGGGCCTGCAGAGCCGGAGCAGCATTCCCTCTCCTTCAGCATCTGACACTGCTGGCCCCCCTGGGGGAAGGGGGAACCCGGGTTGTGCCATCCGAAAGGCAGACAGACCTAAACTTGGGCAAACCCCTGCCCTGGGTGGTGACAGCCCTGTCCTGGCGCCGGGGCTGTGCTAGGCTTTGTCACCCGCCAGCTCAGGTCCCTTCCCGCGTCCGGGCGGCTCAGGACTCCCAGAGGTGGGCAGCTGCCTTTGAGATGGGCTTTGCTGGGGGAAGGCAGGTCCTCCGGTCCTCCCCTGCTCCCTGTCCTCAGGGTCTGATGCCGTCACTGCCGCCAGAGTCACTAGGGACTGGTGAAAGGGGTAATCCGATGGCATCTTCGCTTTTGCAGGGGCACGGCCACGCGTGTGCCTCGATGGGCAGCTGTGCCGGGGAGTGGGAGGGGACAGGCCAGGCCAGGAGGGGATGTGGGGGCAGTGGGGCTGGCTTAAACCGACGCGGAAATTGCCGTGTAGTCATCCCAGGTGTTAAACAGTCTACGCTGTGGCTGCTCCCTCCCTTGTCCCTGGCTCGTGGCACGGGTCTGGGCCCACGTGTGCCGGACGGCCATTCCTCGTGGGCTGGGGCAGCCGGGACCCTCGGCGGCGGCGGTGGAGCTCGGTTGGAGGAGCAGGAGCGGGCGGGCTGGCGAGTCCCTAGCTGGTCCCGGGCCAGTTGGTCTGGGCAGCTCCTAACCAGGCTGTGTTGTGATTTTGCTCTCAGTACTATGAGATGTCCTACGGGCTGAACATTGAAATGCACAAGCAGGTAAGTGAGGTGGGGTCCTGGCCAGCAGCAGGGAATGGTGGGGAAGAGACCGAGGATGGAGACTTTTGTTGGAAAATTATCTCCCTCATCCCCATGTAGCTGTAAGGGCACGGGAGACGTAGCACGGCTCTGTGCGAGGGACTGGCCTGCGAAGGGGTTCAGCAGTTGTCAGGATGTGCTCTGCTGAGTTCTGGCAGGTGCTCTGGGACGGGGCCTCCTCCCTGCCATCCCAAAGCACCTCTCAGAGCCTGGCCTTGAGCCCTCCACAGGCACGTACCTCCCCACGGCGGTTCCCTGGGGCCCCAGATGCAGGAGGGGGCATGGAGGAAGCAGCAGGAGCTGGAACCCAGAGGCAAAGGGGTTGTCTTTCTTTTCTTTTTTTTTTTTTAATCCCCTTTTCCTTTCCCAAAGCTGGAGGAGTGTTTTCACCCTTCCCTGGTTCCCCTTTTGTTCCAGCGTTAATTTGCTTTCCCTCTTCAGATTTATCAATCTAGTCATCACGGGCTCTCTGCCAGGGAAATTAGTTTGGACCAATGCCTGACAAAGTGGCAAGTCAACTGCCATATTCCTCCAGCTGGCTCAGCCCCTCCGAGTTTGCTCCTTTTGTTAGCAGGGAGAGTCGTAGCACCCACGAGCACGTTCCTGCCATCCCCACGTGCTCTGAGCTCCGGTGGGGCCGTGACCCAGGGGTGGCTTGAGCCACGCGGGACTGGGGACTCTGCCCACGAGGTGACAGAGGCGATGGCCAAGTGGTTGCAGAGAGGGAGCCCTGGCCCACCTGGGCCCAGCTCCTGGCTCTGCGTGGGCAGGAGAGGTCTGGAGGTGGGGGGGGGTCTCTGGCTCCCAGGGTCCCGTCGAGGCGGTGGCTGACACAGCAGCCGGGACCTGCGGGTGACCGGGGTGCTGGGGGCGCGGGCGTGCTCCCGGGGCACAGGCAGCCTTTGAGCGCCACAGGTACCTGTTCCCTTTGTTCTTCGCTGGCTTTGTGCATGGTTTGACCTCTCTGCAATGCTGTCAGGGATTGTCGGAAACCTGAGATGAGAAAACACTTCAGAGCAGCCAATCCCTCCATCAGTGCCAGGGTGGATTTGCAGCGGGTGAGGGAGATCAAGTTTTCCCCGGGAGACGCGGGTTTTCTTCTGGAGAGGCTGGGCTGGAAGCCACAGCCCCTTCCCTTGGGAAATGCCGCTTACTGGGTAGGATGTGGCCGGGCTGCGGGTCCATCTGTAACCGCAGGCTGGGAGAGGACACGCCAGGGCCTCTGTGTCTCCTCGTTGCTGCTCGCTGGGCAGGGGTTGGGGACGGGGGTGCTCTGTGCTCCCCTCTGGAAGGAGCAGGAAAGCTGCTGACTGGCCCAGGGCCTCGGCAGGGCTGGCAGCGGCGGGACAGAGCCGGTACCACCGTCGGTGCCTTGTAGGGCTTTGCTGGCGCGGTGCAGAGAGGGCTGAATTCGTTTGTGTGAATTTTCCGTTCCCCTTGCTCTCCCCCTGGCTTCGAGTCTGATGTTTGGGGAGAAAGCAAGCAGCACGCCGATGGCCCGCTGCCAGCGCCTGCGGCTCGGCTCTCCTCCCTCCCTGCCAGCCTGCCCGCTGGCTGTGAGCGCGGCAGCCCACAAAGCCAAGATGGGTTTGGACTGAGCAGAGCCAGCTGGGCTGCGAAAGGACTGACAGCTCCCAGCTCGGCTTGGCCTGGATCCACGCAGGGATTTAGGAGTCAGGTTCCCTCCCATGTGCCTGGGGGGATCTGACAGCCTGGGAGGGTCCCACAGCCCTGGGCAGAGCCGTCCCTTGGCAGCAGCTGAGGAAATCCCAGCAGGGACGCCGAGGCAGCAGGAGGATTTGCGCTGAGCGGGTGCGGGTGGGGAGAGTTTAACTCCTCCGCAGGGGCTGCGTGTGTCTGCAGGATGCTTGGCTGCCCTCCTCCCCACTGGAGGGGACGGGCTCAGAGCCTGCCCGACCTTGGTGATGCCTCATTCCTCTTTCAGGCAGAGATTGTCAAGAGACTGAGTGCCATCTGTGCCCAAATTATACCCTTTCTGACACAGGAGGTAAGGTGGGAGGCAGGGGATGCACGCTGGACTGCTCAGGCTTCTTTCGAGCCCCTTGGGAAGGGGTGAACCTGTGTCCAGCCTGAGCCACGGGAGGTTCGGGGGAGCACAACCCTCTGTGCCTGGGCTGGAGGGATGGGAGAGGAGCTGTGCAGCCCCCAGCAGCTGGGGTGATGCCGGGCCCTGCGCTGCCGCCGGCCAGGAGCGCGCTGTGACCTCGCCGTGCTCTTCCTCCCAGCACCAGCAGCAGGTCCTGCAGGCGGTGGAACGGGCCAAGCAGGTGACCATGGGGGAGCTGAACAGCATCGTCGGGGTGAGTCACACTGCCCGGCCGTGGGTGCAGGCTCTTTCCCGCGCGGGTTTGGACCACGCGGTGCAGTGATGGGGGGAGCCGGGGTCTTCACTACTTCCGTGAGGCCAGGGCTGGTCCCTGCGGTGAGAGGGTCTGTCGCTGTGTCCCGCAGGCGGCGGACGGCCTCTGGGATCCTCCCTGGCCCCTGTTGCCCCGACCAGAGCAGGGCAGAGCCACGGCTTGGGCTCGTCTGCCATGTGTCGGGGTCGCATCCGGGGAGGAGCTCGAGGTGCCCTGGGCTGAAGGGACGGGTGACGCAACCCAGACTGTGCAGCCTCGGCAGCTCTGCTCCCCTCCCGCCTCATCCCATTGCGCTTTGCATCGCAGTTCGTGCGGGAGGCTGGGGGGTGCCAGGCATGGCTGCGGCTGTCTCCCCCCGGATCCAGGACCATTTGCTCTTTCTCTTTCAGCAGCAGCAGCTTCAGCACCTCTCCCACCACGCATCCCCCATCCCGCTGACACCCCACCCCTCCAGCATGCAGCCTTCTAGCCTGAGCGGGGCCAGTGGCGCCTCGGGGCTCCTGGCCCTCTCGGGGGCACTGATGGCACAGTCTCAGCTGGCAGCCAAGGAGGACAGAGTGGCCCAGGATGGGGAGAACAGAGGTAAGGGGAAGAGGCACAGCTGGACCAATGTTTTGAGGACTGGCTGAGTCAGTGCCAGGCAGGCATCCCAGAGGTGTGCGGGCAGCGCTGGGAGGGATCCTGCCGCCTGCTCTGCCTGTTTCTGGGGCTCCTCCGTGCCTGGCAGCCGCTCCCTGGGGCCAGGGGGAGTGCAAGTGCTGCGAATGACAGATCCGGCTAATTAAATATCTGCAGCCCCGGGAGGCTGGCTCATATTCTGACCAGGGGAACAGCTGCCATGCAGCGTGGGGGGCGGCTGCCTGCACACCCCAGGTGCTGGGCAGCAGGGCTCTGGCACGTGTGTCTGCACCCACGGGCCCTCCTGCTCCCCTGGGTATTTCTGGCACATGAGGGTCCCTCCTCTGTGAGGCAGCTGGGAGGGTGTGAGTTCCCCACCACGGAGACACCCTCTGTATTCACACCAGGGTTTACACCAGATAGAGATCCGATGTCTGAAGCTGAGACTTTAAGGGAAAATACTGTTGCAAGCCCCTAGTAGAAATTGTGTGAGCCATGGGCCTGTGGCAAGGGTTTTCGAAAGCAGAGAGCCTTGTTGCCTGTGGGGTGCCTTGTGAATAGCAGTAATTCCTCAGCCTTATGGGTGCTTCCTCCTATCAGGATCACAGAGTGCTTTACACATATCATCAATATTTAATCATCATTAAATCAGTGCTCTGAATGCTACTGGGAGGCCTGGGCCAAATTAATAACATCACCCAGCTTTGTTGGTGGCTGCTGAAGTGCTGCGTGAAGGAGAAGCCACTCTGAGCCTGAGTCACCTTCTGCAGCCGCAGGCGTCGGGTGTTTTTGCTGAGAGGAAGGCTGAGGCAGAGACAGGGGCTCGGGGCAGCCAGGCAGCTCTGCGGACTAGAAACAGGCAGTAAAATTTCCTCTGCAGACTCTGGGGAAGGTGCTGGCTGCTCCTCATGTCCCCCCTGATTTGGGGCCTGGAAATGCTGCTGGGACAGGACCCAGTAACAGCAGAACTGGGCACTGGAGGGGTTTGTTGCATTTTCCTACCATGAGCCGGTTTTGCTCGTCAGATTTGAAGGTGGTGAAAGCAGCTGGTGCGTGCTGTGAGCCCCTGCATGCAGGTGTCTGCGGGGGACTTCTGTCCGTGTGTCTTTAAGGATGGCCTTTCCCCGGAGGAGAAAAACAAACTCCGGGAGGATAAAAGCAGACTGTGCTGTGCCTGCCTTAACCCTTAGAGACCCGGGCAGCCTCTGCTTCCCGTGGCAGCTCCTGCCGTGCACAGCCCGGAGCTGCTCCTTGGCAGGGACACCCAGCCGTGGCAGAGGGCACAAAGACAGCCACAATAATTCTTTTTTAAAAAAAGTGAAATGCTACATATGGCTTGAGTTAATCCCTGGTGCTCTGCCATAGTTAGCCAGAGCTGGTTTGGATCAAGCTGAGCCAGGGCTGATGGCAGGTACCTGGCTCCTTCTCCCCACGCTGACCACAGCCCTGGGGCAGCTGCCAACACGGAGAGTCAGTCCCTCAGCTCTGACACCCGCCCGCCTCTTGCCAGCAGAGACTGCGATGAGATTGTTCTCTCCGAATGCTGGTGAGATACTTAGGAGTGAAAATCAGCCAGGGAGGGTTGCTAGACCCCAGCCTGTACCCGATGCTTAGGTTTGCAGCAAATTCCCGGCGCTTCTTCCCTGAGCTCAGGGAAAACAACGACCTGTTCTGTTGTGTGTGTCAGAAAGCCTCGGAGGGTTTCCAAGCAGGGCTTTTTAGCGTGGCTTCCCAAGGAAACAGGATGGGTGTGATTCAGGAGGTCTCAGCTGGCTGGCCAGCTCGTCCCCTCCTGGCAGCCTTGGACCCGTCGCTGCGTCCGGGGAAGAGATTCCAAAGCTGGAGTGAGTTTCTTGAAAGTAGGTGGGTGGATAGAGATTTTCCCTGCTTCCCCGAGGAAGACTGATGAGCTCACCCCCTATTAGACATCAGAGGATCCACACTGCGGATGGACGAAGTGGGAAATGGGTCAGGTGTGACTTTTCAGCCAGTGTCTCCTCCCGCGTTGCCTTGCAGTGCCCCCCGCTCCCCCCTACCCCGGTGCTCGGGCACAGCGTCCACACTAACAGCCTCTTCCTCTCCTCCCTCTGCCTCGCCGACACCGACGGGCCGGACACTCCCGCTGCTGCCGCTGGGCCCAGAGCGCTCCCCGAGCCGGGTAAGTCCTGCCAGGCTCTGGCCGGGCCGGTGACCTCGACGCGGGGGCAAGTGGTCAGGCTGCAGCCCTGCCTGGCAGCCCCCAGGATCGCTCCCAGCATCTCCAGGATGCTCCGGGGGGGCAGAGCTGGCTGCCAGCTCCGGGAAGGGCTGGGAGTGCTGGGGAGCCCTGGGGGCAGCGGGGGGACCTGGGGGCAGCGGTGGCCTTTGGCTTTGGGGCTGCATGAGCTGCGGCTGGCGCGGGCGGGCGCTGCCGCCAGCTCCCTTGGCAAGCGCTCGCGGTAGGATTTCCAGGAATGTTTTGTTTCCTGACCTTTTCAGAGCAAACAGCCCAGAGGTAGCCAAGCTGTCCTCGTCTGGTGGCAGCCTCCTGCACTCCCTCTCGGGAGGAGGCAGCAGCAGGCACTGGGGCTTCGTGTGCACACGGGGCCGGGTCGGGGTCTCGGGGCCCCTCGGGAGGGGAGAGCGGGTCCAAGGTGTCCCTCGTACCCCCAGCCCAGGCACCCTGCTCTCCTGCGGTGGGCTCCGAGTCTCCCATCCATTCCTCACAACATGTGGGCTCCTTTCCTGCCCCTCCGTCCCCAGCGTGGGGGACATCCCCTGCTGCCGAGAGCTGCCTTTCAGGGCTGTGACCGGGGTGACAGGCCCCCAGGACTGGCCTTCCCCCGGGTACCGAGTCTGCAAGGGCTCAGCATGGCCAGAAGGTACTCGCAAGCCACGGAGCTGGGGGTGGGTGGGCAGAGGGACTTGGGGCAGCTCTGCCCTCTCTCACAGGCAGCGCAGGGGTCTTCATGAGGCTGGGCCAAGTCTCCAGATTTGAGGAATTTTGGGGTCATCCCTATTTCTCAGGAGAGCCGATTTCCCCAAGGGCTAGAAGGAGCCTCCTTCCAGGCCAAGCGAAGGGGGCCCTGACCCACGTCTGGCTGCACATTCCACCCCTCTTTGTCCAGGGCAGTGTCCAGCCCGTCTGCTGTCACCCTGAGCTGGGTCCAGCGCCTCTGCCCTGGCTCTTGGCAGCCCAGTCCCTCCGGTGAGCAGCACTGCCGATGTCCAGCTACAGGCTGGCCCCTGCGCCCGAGCTGGCACCCACTCCACGGCACACGCGTGGTGGAGGCTGCGCTGGAACGCAGCCGTGTCCGGGCTGGAGCAGAGCCGGGCTTGAACTCCACGATGCTGCAGGCTGGGGAGTGAATCCAGCTGCAGCGTGGAGGGTGGGAGCAGCCAAATGGCAGATGTGTGTGAGCAGGGATGAGGGGGGAGTCCAGGAGAACGTCTGAGCGGAGAATGTAAGACCAAGGGGCTCTGCTTCTTGCACCCCTGCAGCCTTTGCTTCACTGGCTTGGGTGGGCCGCGTTTGCATCGGGGTTTTGTAGCTGAAGGTTCTGAGCCACTTCAGTTCAGTCTTTGCTGATGCAAGGATCCAAAGGTCGAGGGCTGCTCCTGAAATAACCAGCTCTGTCCTTTTAAAGGAGTTTCCAGTTTAGGAGACACTCTGAACAGGTCTCCTTACCTGAGCCCAGTGCTGTCAGCCCATCTGCAATGCTTGGCTGCACCCTCCCCTTCCAGATACCCCACGGCCCGTCGGGGGTCCCATGTCTGTGACTCCCTTCCCAGGCTCCGTGGCTGCAGGAAGCCAGAGCTCCAGCTCCTGGTATAAGCAGGGGAAGGAAGGGTTAACGAGCTCCTCCATTGGGGAGCAATTGGCATTGATCTTCACAGGCTTGCAGTCAGGAGGGAGAGGAGGAGGGAGAGACGGTCGATACCCAGCGCCCTCCTCCAGAGATCACCCAGGGGACAGGGACCATCCTTTCTGCTCCCTGCTTGTCTCTGTCGAGGCTCTTAATCCTACTGTGCTGGAGACAATCGACTGTGCAGGAGCCCTGGGATGGGTCGTTTTCTCCCTGACCGCTGGCAGGAACAGCTCCGTGGAGCAGTCCTGGAGGGTTGGGGAGCCGTGCCCCAGAAACTGCCCCAGCTGCTCTGGGAGGAAGGGCAGCCGCTCCGGTAACCGGTGTCAGCCTGGTGTTCCTCTGGTCTGTGCGAGAGCCGGGGGCTGCCGGGGGCTGCGGGTGGGCAGACACCACTTCATTGCATTATCGTCCTTGGGCAGCGAGCGTGGGGCGGGTGGGGATGTGAGACACCCCTGCAGCTGCTGGCAGCATCTCAGGAAGGGGCATTTGTCCTGCCCAGCCCCGTCCTGCTTCCCAGCCCGCTGGCTCCTGCAGCGGCAGGTTAAGGTGAAGTAAACACGATGTCTCCCGTGGGGATTTTCCACTCCGCCATGCCTTGTTATCTCCCGGAGGGGCGGATCTGCTCTCCCGCGCCAGGGATGCTGCCGCCCTCCACTCCTGCTTCACCAGCCCTGGGTGCCCATGGCTGGGCCAGGTCCCAGCTGCGACTCCTCGTCCTCCCCATCCCTGTCGCTGCGGGGCTCATCTGCTGGCTGGGGCTGCCGCCCCGGCACCCACCCCTCTGCTCCGGCGAGGATGGGGAGCCTGGGGGGGTTTGGGGGCTCAGCAGGGCTTTGTTCTCCCCCTCTTCCTCCTGCCCAGGGAGATCTTTAAGAATAGGTCAGACAAATGCTGGGGCGCGGGGCCTGGCCAGGTTTGAGGGGGGGTGGGAAGGGGAAGGGGTGAGGGCAGCTCACTTTGGAGTCATTCTGGGGCCAGGCCGGGAAAGGGAGGAGATGGCGTCTTGGGGCTGCATGTGGGAGAGTGACTGAGCACCCTAAAAATGCATCTACCTCCTGCCCACGCCAGGAGCCTGCGGGCAGCAACCCCAGGGACCGTCCCGTCCCCGTTCTGCTTCCCTTCTCTCTGCCCTATCAGAGCTGAAGGGATTAATTTGGGCTAGAACTCAGGGATCTGGAAACATCTTCCCCAGCCTTGCTTAAAGCACCAGACTAAACCCCGTCTCTGCCCCCAGGTACATTTGGATCTTAGAGGGCTCCTGGCCAAGGGTACCAGTAAGGGGATGCGACGGTGTCTGTGCAGAGGGGGAGAGTGGTGCCTCCCCCTTTAGCCCTGACACCTGCCTGGTGGGGGACGGGGACCCCTGTCCCCCAAACGGGCCGGGGCAGAGGTTGCACAGGCTGCTGGCTACGTGCTGGGTGCTGGCCAGGTGCCACCAGCGGCGCTGGGAGGTCCCTTCCAGAGAGGAACCGCAGCTGGCAGGGCTCTGTGGGCTCTCTGCCCTCCCGCCGCTCACCCGCCTTCCTCTCCCCCTCTCTGGCTCAGAGCGTCTCTGCTTCCCCTGCCGAGAGCCTGCAGGACGAGGAGCAGACGGGGGGCATGGGCCTGAAGAGGAAGCGGGAGGAGAAGGACCTGCCCGGGCATTATGTGAGTGCACCAAAGAGTGCGGCCGCGGGAGATGGGCCGGGAGCTCTGTGCCTGCCCTGGTGCAGAGGGCTGTGATCCTGCGGAAAGGAATGGACAAAATGGGAGGTAGAGGGTCAGGTCGCTGCCTGAGGGTGTGGTGCTGGTCCACAAGTGATGAGCAGGAGCAAATGGGGTCCCTGTGCTGGCTGGGGTCCTGTGGGGCAGAGCCCAGAGCTCGGTCCAGCCTCTCCCAGCCCCAACTGAGCCTGTCTGGGTTTCTCCCCCCTTGCAGGATAGCGACGGGGACAAGAGCGACTACAACCTCGTGGTGGACGAGGTAAGCCCACACCCTTAAGGGCGTTCTGAAGCCTTGCAGGGCATCCAGCCCAAGCTGTAGTCGTCAGGTTTAGGACTCTGTTTCCCAAGCTTCGGGGTTCGTTAGGCTCCAGGTCGTTGCTGCTGGACACGTGCCAGCCCTGCTCTGATGTGCTCGTGCTGGCCGAGGCTGACTGCGGTTCGCGGTGCTCTGGGTTGGAGGTTGTGCCAGCCAGGGCTCAGCTTTGCCAGCCACGGACTTGGCTCCACTTCACGATCCTGTTTCAGCCCCTCTCCCCATATGGGGAGGCTGATGAGCTGGGATGGGAGCCCCAAGGAGCTGGGCTTGCTGCTGGCCACTCATGCCCGTGGAGGTGGCAGGAGCAGGCAGGAGTGGGCAGGCATGCTGTGCTGCTTCTGGCAAGGAGAGCTCACCGCACGCCCCCAGCCCGGCCAGCCCCGGCCACGCGGCCTCACACAGTGCCTGGCCTTAGAGCAGCCTTGACTTCAAGATGCGGAGCCTGTGTCCGTGTCTCAGTGCAGGCAGTGCGCTGGATTTCAGTCTCTTGCCACCAAATCGCCAGGTGCTTCTGGTGCAGCCTTCCCTGCCCACCGAGGCAGATGCAGCACTGCTTTATCCCAGCCCCAGCTATTCTTGGCAGAGATGATGTTTTCGGGGACATCCCTTTTCCTCCCCTGGAAGACTGGAAGGAGGAACAAAACGTGGGTTTTTTTGTTTTTTTTTTTCCTCCTGCCACTTCCCAACAAAATGTAAGCCCTGAAAGGAACATCAGCAAGGATTTCTGTAGAAAAGGACACTTATAAAAACCGCTCGTCAGTGTAATTATGGTGATAAAAATCAGAGCCCTAATTGAATGGTTATAGGAGTGCAAGAACTGATGGGTGGCCTTGCCTCTGAAATGCTGTCGAGGGGCTGCCAAGAGGCCCTTTCTCAGTTCCTTGGGTGTGCTGGTCACCAGCCCTCCCCGTGAAGGCATCTGTGGCCACCAGCGTCCTCTGAATCTGCTGTCACCTCTACTTTTGTTCAAAGAGAGAAATCGAGGAGGTTTCTGATCCAGGGGATGGTGGAGCAGAGCTGAGGGCTCTGAGCAGATGCTCCTTGGGGTGGTGAGCGGCTGGGGGGTGGCTCACCTGGCCGGCAGTGGGGAGCTGGCTGCGGGCGACGGTCCCTGCTGGGCTCAGGGCCAGGGGGTGGCTGCCCGGGGCCTGCCCGCTTGCGCAGAGGGACTGGGGTTCCCGCTCCACAGAGACCTCCTCTCCCCTCAGGACCCCTCCTCGGAGCCCAGCAGCCCCGGCCACGCGCCCAGCAGCCGGCTCCCACCAGTCCACCGGGAGATGCCCGAGAGCCCTTCGTCCATCGCCTCCAGCCGGAGCACGACGCCCCTCAAGCTGAAGGACCAGAGCCTGGTAGGGAGCGGCGTGGGCAGCCCGGGCCGTGGGTGGGCAGCGGGGCCGGGGATGTGGCCCCGAATTTGTCTGTGGCCTGTTGGCTGCGGCCTGAAGGTGGGTGAGGAGATGCTGGTGCTGAGTGCTTGTCCCCACTGCCAGAGCCCCGGCACTGGAGCGGAGGTCCCTGCCCTCAGAGGGAGGGTGATCGTCTGCTGGGCACAGCCCTGGCTCTGCAGGTATTTTCCATCCAGCTGCCTGCAGGATTCCCCAGAGCTGCTCTCAGCAATCGATTTTGATTTTTCTCTTTTTTTTTTTTCCCTTCCTCCTTGCCGAGCACCAGCCCAATGCTCAGATTGAAACATCAGTGTGTGGGAAGGGGGAGGGACATTTCTGCCACTCCTCAGCCCTGCCAGCCACCGCGGGGACCAAAGCGATGCATCCCCGCCATCCCGGGGTCAGGAGCCGGCTGGGGGCCACGGGGAGCAGCGAGCGGCAGCTCCCCGGCACAATCGGATTAGAGCAGACAAAGCGCCCTGAGCAATCTGCCAGCACAGCACGTAGCTTTTCTCTGTTATTAATTTTTTTTCCTTTGCTGGTGTCGACAAAATCCCCAGGCAGAAAAAGAGGAAGAAAGAGAGGCAAGAAAAAAGAGAGGAATGAAATAGCTGTGGGGCTCAGAGAGGCTGGTTGGTCCCAGGCGTCCTGGTCCTGCTCGGCACAGGCTGGGGATGGGGGTGTCCCCCCTGCAGAAGGGATTTCACACCAGGGAGCAGCAAATCTGTGTATCGGCCCCGTAGGGCCTCATGCCGGCGGCAGGGTGCTGTAGGATTGTGGCGGTTTGGGGTGACCCAGGGCTTGTGCCGGGTGTTTGCACCCGAGGGGGGAGCAGGGACGTGGGGCTGCTTCCCCGTGGGAGGGTGCACGGGGCGAAGGAGGAGGGGAGAGGGGATGGGGTGCAGGGTGGCCGGGTCCCGGCCCCGCCATGCCCGGAGCTGCCCCTCGGTGCTCCCTCCCGTCCCCGGCGGTTCGAGGCCACTGGCGGGCGCACGGTGTGGGGGGTCGCTCTCTGGGCAGGTCCCACCGCTGAGGCTGCTCTTCCCTCTCCCGCACAGACCGACGCTCCGGCCGGCCCGCCCACCGCCAAGCCCTGCACCTCCCCGCCGCCCCGCGACTCCCTCACGCCCGCGCCCGGGCCCAGCTCAGCCGCCCCAGCCCGGCAGCCCCCTGGCAAGGCGCCCGCCACCGACACCATCAGTGAGTGGCTGGGGACGGCAGGGGGGTCGCGCTCTGCCACGGATGGTGCCGCGGGGCTGGGCCCGGGGGAGGCAGGGTGCTCCCTCCCGGCAGCAGAGCTGGGACGACCGTTCTGCTCCGCGTAACCAAAGGTGTCGACCGCAGCCAACGTATGCACCTACGTGCAATTACCCGACCGCTGATGCTTTCCCGGGGGCTCGGACCCACTGGAGGCGGGTGTCGGTGTGCAGAGCTCTTCGCTGCGGGTGTTTGGGGGGGAGCGGGTCTTTTGTCTGGAGATCGTCAGTTTTTCCTCTGATGAGTTGTCATTTTGCTGTTGCTGTGTGAAGCCACACGCTCCAGGGCTTGGCTGCAGGGGCAGAAGAGGTGGCTGAGAGCCGCCACCGGCACACAGGGATGCAGGAGGCCGGGACGTGGCCGGTGTCCCTGTGGGGCTGAGGATCTCCACAGGGGTGAGGGTCTGGGGGCACCGGGTGCTGCAGAGACGCTGGGCGGGATCCAGCTGACCCAGGAGCCCCGGTCAATGGCTGCCACCTTCTTCTGAAAGCACAGGGGAAGGGAGTGAGTGCTCAGTAGTGGCCTCTCTGGTGGCTGATGGTGAACTGGTCGTGCCCCCTTTTCCTGCCTCTGTTTCCTTGAAGACATCTAGGGGAGCCTTGGGAAAAGGTCTCTGGAACAGCTTGACCACTGTCTCGCCAAAGGGGCCAGAAGGTGATGGGAGGAGGACAGCAAGCCCGTGGGAGAAATAGAGACAGGACTGGAGACGTTAAACCCTTGTCTGGCTAGAAAATTACAGTGGTTTAGCAAAAATTGAATTGGAATCGATTTCAATAAGCCATCGAAACCCCAGAGGTAGAGCCACTTAGCCATCAGCTGCAAGTAACGTGGCCTGGCCAAGACTGAGAGGCATTGGCAGCCGAGCTGGGGGTTGCTGCGGGTCGGTGGCTGGTCCGTGGTGCATCCTGTGGAGGGACAGAGCCCTTTGCTCTCCCGCGCTGGCTCTGCATCCCGGGTCCATGACTGATGGTCTTTGGCTCCCAATCCATGACCTGCCCGCCCTCCTCCTGAGCCGCTGGTTCACGCCAGGCTTGGCTGGACCCGGTGCAGAGGTGACACCGCCTCGTGCTTCTGCCGGGTGCCCTTTCCCCCAGGGTGACACTTGCTCGCACCCATCGGCCAGAGCCAGTGAGCGGGTCTCTCCCCGTGCAGCTCTCCACAGCCCGCTGAGCGTGTCCAGCCCCTATGCGTCCTCCTTCGGGATGGTGCCTCACGCCACCCTCAACGGGGAGCTCCCGGCCCCCAGCATCTACATGGGCATCCACCTCTCGCCGCAGGTCAGCAGCGCCGTGATGTACGGCCGGGCCCCGATGGTAAGTCGCTGGGGGACAGGCCCGCCCTGCCTGCACGCGTTGGCCCTGCCGGTGTCCCCCGCCGTCCCGCACACACGCTGTCCCTGACGGGCCGTGTCGGCGATGAGCTCGGGCCGCGCGTGCAGCCACAGGAGGGGCTCCCTTCTGGAGGCGTCTGGTTGCGGGGCCAGTGGAGGCTGCAGAGCTCTTGGAGAAGCCCCCACCGGTCCTACTGGTGTGTAGCTGTGGCTTTGGGACCCCATTTTGGCCTCTGTCACTCACATGTGGAGGAAGCAGCAAGCAGGGACGTTGCAGAGAGCCGGGCTGGCCCCATCCCAGGGCATGCGGGGACAGGCATGGACCCAGCCTTCATGTCCTCTCCTGGGGGTTTGCACTTCACTCATCCTGTGCCCTTTGCTTTGTGCAGGTGGCTTTTGAGTCTCACCCTCACCTGAGGACTTCCACCATCTCCTCTTCGCTCTCCGCCGTCCCCGGAGGGAAGCCGTAAGTGCGGCCACAGGCCGGGGCTGCAGGGAGGGTGGGCAGCGAGGGGCCGAGGCGAGAGCACGGGCTGGGGGGGAGGTCTCCTTCCCCACGGCTCATTTCTACACCCAGCGGGTGTAGGGCAGGGCCTGGCTGCACTTTCTCTCGACTTCTGAGCCCAAGGCTATCATTTCGTTCTGAGCAGCTGGTGGTAACAAGGAGCTGGTTAATTATATCCCTCATTAGCCCAGAGTGCACCAGACACCTTCCACCTGGCTCAAGCAGAGCTAATGGGAGAGGTCGGCTCCTGCATTCAGGCGTCAGGCAGGGATTGTTCAGCCTCTCCTGCTCCCTTCCAGCGCCTACTCCTTCCACGTCAGTGCCAACGGGCAGATGCAGCCAGTGCCGTTCCCCCCCGATGCCCTCATCGGCTCCGGCATCCCCCGCCACGCTCGGCAGCTCCACACCCTGACCCACGGCGAGGTGGTCTGCGCCGTCACCATCAGCAGCTCCACGCAGCACGTCTACACCGGGGGCAAGGGCTGCGTGAAGGTGTGGGACGTGGGGCAGCCGGGCACCAAGACGGCCGTGGCTCAGCTGGACTGCTTGGTGAGGAGGAAGAGAAAGGCATTTTGTGGGGGCTGGGAAGGGGAATGTGCCCCTGTCACAGTGGAGGGGGAAAGAGGGTCCTTTCATGTCTGTGATGAGAAAAGGATTTCCATCTCCCGCACACACCCCCATGCACTGATCAGCTCCTTCCTTCTTCATCCGCCCCGTTCCCTGAAATCCCAATTCAGAACCGTGACAACTACATCCGCTCCTGCAAGCTGCTGCCCGACGGCCGCAGCCTGATCGTGGGGGGGGAGGCCAGCACCCTCTCCGTCTGGGACCTGGCGGCCCCCACGCCCCGCATCAAGGCCGAGCTCACCTCCTCTGCCCCCGCCTGCTACGCCCTGGCCATCAGCCCCGACGCCAAAGTCTGCTTCTCCTGCTGCAGCGACGGCAACATCGTGGTGTGGGACCTGCAGAACCAGACCCTGGTGAGGTGAGCTGGGGCGGGGGCGCAGGGCAGGGACGCAGCAGGGTGCTGGTTCTTGGGGCACTGGCAGCCCTGACGGCCGTGCCCTCGCCCTCCCTGTCCCCTCTTTCCCAGGCAGTTTCAAGGCCACACAGATGGTGCCAGCTGCATCGACATCTCTAACTATGGCACCAAGCTGTGGACAGGGGGGCTGGACAACACGGTGCGGTGCTGGGACCTGCGGGAAGGGCGTCAACTGCAGCAGCACGACTTCAGCTCCCAGGTAGGCGCGGGGGTGGCCGGGAGCAGCGCAGGGCCGGCCGGGACCTTCCCTGCCGGGGCCTGAGCCCATCTGTCCCCCCAGATCTTCTCCCTGGGGTACTGCCCAACAGGAGAGTGGCTGGCGGTGGGCATGGAGAGCAGCAACGTGGAGATCCTGCACGTCACCAAACCGGACAAGTACCAGCTGCACCTCCACGAGAGCTGCGTCCTCTCCCTCAAATTTGCCTCCTGCGGTAGGCAAGCACCTGCTTGGGCTGTGTACAGCCCTGGACGGGGCCTTTCAGTGTCCCCTCCCCATGCCCAGCTCCCCTGAACAGAGCCCCGAACGCTGACACACAGTGTCTCCTGCCCCAGGGAAGTGGTTCGTGAGCACGGGGAAGGACAACCTGCTGAACGCCTGGCGGACACCCTACGGCGCCAGCATCTTCCAGGTGCGGGGAGGCTTTGGATGGGGGGATGACGGCGGCTTCAGCCACCAGCGCCGCCCTCACTGCCCACTTCTCTCTTGTTCAGTCTAAAGAGTCCTCATCGGTGCTGAGCTGCGACATCTCCATCAACGACAAATTCATCGTTACAGGCTCTGGCGACAAGAAGGCCACGGTCTATGAGGTGGTTTACTGAGGCCCCATCCACCACCATCCCTCGCCATCCAGGCAGGGGTTCCCGCAGCCCTGCTCTCCCTCCTCTTCCTCTCCTGCCAGAACAAGGCCAGGCCCCGGCCCTGGTCCCTGCCCAGCACGTGGCAGAGGGGCAGGGGGGAGCGTTGGTTGTGGCCACAGGCGGGGTCTGATCCGGGCACCCTAGGGCCTGTCTGTCAGTCAGGGCGGGAGGCCAGGAGTGACCGAGGTGAGAGTGTTGCTCCTGAAATACTGCTACTGATTTAATGGCATGCATTTTCTGCTGCAGAAACAGCTGTAAATTATCAGTAAAGTGTATTTAACTGTGTTTTCAATCCCTTACTAATAAAAAGGAACAAACGAGTGGCTGGTCTGGTGGTAAGGGTTCCTTGGGGTGGTACCGCCAGTCCCTGTCCCCTGAAAGGGCACCTGCAGCTGCATCCCCAGAGCGGGGGCTGAGCCCCTGGATGGGGGCAGTTGGGGTGCGGAGCCCTGCGGGGGGCACAGAAGCAGGAGCTGCTTCCCCCCAGAGCGAGGGTGGCCCCAGCCAGTGCGGCCCAGCTGGGCGCTCCCAGGCACCAGCACCGGCTGGGAGGTGAAGTGGAGCTGGGGGTTCCAGGAGAGCCCCCGCGGCGCTGGAGAGGCCTTTCCCGCCCCGCGGAGCTGCTCCGGCCCTGGCCGCACCCCGCAGCACCCCGCAGCACCCCGCTTCCCTCGCCGCGGCCGGCTGTGCTCCAAGGCGCTCGGTAACAGCCCCGCTCCCCCCCCAGCAGCTTTGGCAGGAAGCCAGACCGATAAGCCAGCACCGACTGCTCACATCTCATTTCCTTCAAAAACCACTTCCTCCAGCGCTGGCCTCTCCCCCACACCCCGCCGAGGCAGCGGCTGCTCCAGGGATGGCACCGCAGAGCAGCCGCCACCACCCGTCCTCCCCTGGGCCTGTTCTGCGCCGCGCACAGGACCAAGGCGGTGCTGAGCAGAGTGCAGGCAGCTGCCTGCGGGGGGGGAGCAGCAGCAAACCTGCCCTGAGCCAGGAAAGGGGGTGACAGGACCCCCCCAGCTCACCCCTCCTCACTTGGCTCCGTCCCCCAGCCACAGAGCACCAAGCCACCGCTGTGCTTTTTTTGTTTGTTTTTAATATTAAATACACCCTAGGAGGCAGAGAAGGAGATGAGGACAGAGCCCATCCTCCTTGGCCTGGCCCAGAGCCTTAACAACAACAACAAAAAAAAAACCCCAACAAAACAAAACCCACAGCAAAAAGTTAAAAACAAAAAAAAACCCTTCAAAAAACCCAAACAAAACCCCCTAACGCCACCAGACCCACCCCACCCCACCCAACTCCCCCAGTCCAGATTTAGAAACAAATCAACAAATAAAGACCAAAACAAGGAGAAAGTCCCCAGGAAATTCACTGCGAGCAGCAGCCGCCACGTCCCAGCCCAGTGTGACACCTGGCCGTGGTCCCAGGGCCACCTCCACCCCTGGCCGCTCGCCTCCGGCGCGGATGCCCCCGCCGCGGGCTGCTCGTTCTTTGGGAATCAGCAGCAGGGCTGGCAGAGTCCGGCCGCCCGTCCACAGGGCGGGGGCCCTCCCCACAGTTGGCACCTCTCTCGCCCTCAGTAAATGACCTCGTAAACCGTTGCCTTCTTGTCCCCTGAGCCAGTCACGATGAACTGGTCATCCGTGGAGACGTCGCAGCTGAGGACGGAGGAGGTTTCCTTCGACTGGAGGGAGGAGGGCAGGGGGTAAGCGCAGGAACCAGCCCCAGAGCAAGGTCCCGCTCCCACCCCTTGAGACCCGGGGCCCAAGTTGTGCCCAGGGAGGCTGCAGGGAGGAGTTTGCTTATGGAGCTCATTTACAGCTCATGTCCCAGCTCTGGGCAGCCTCACCCGGGGAACACCCTCCCCCGGGCCCAAAGGCTGTGCACGCCCCGCACCTGGAAGATGCTGGCGCCGTAGGGCGTCCGCCAGGCGTTCAGCAGGTTGTCCTTCCCCGTGCTCACGAACCACTTCCCTGTGGGAGGGACAGAAGGGACAAAGAGGAGCATCGTGTCACCAAACCAGGCCCACCAGCTGCATTCCTGCAGCAAATCGTGCCCAGGCTGCATAAGACGAGGTGGGGATGGGAAGGCAATGTCTCTGCCACTCGTTGGCCAAGGAGCTGGTTTAAGGAACACAAAGGGGAGTCCCGGGACAACAGAGCTGAGAGTGCGGCCACGGGTGTTGCTCCAGGAGGGATGGATGCCCCTTCCCCAAGGGCCGCCACCAGCATCCACACAGGACTGGGCTGGCTACCACATCCAGTGCTTGCCCCAGGCACAACGAGGCCGGGACATGCGGCCAGGAGAGGACACTGCATCCACGAGTCCCAGAGCCCGGGCCGGGCCGGGCGTGCCTACCGCAGGAGGCGAATTTGAGGGAGAGGACGCAGCTCTCGTGGAGGTGCAGCTGGTACTTGTCCGGTTTGGTGACGTGCAGGATCTCCACGTTGCTGCTCTCCATGCCCACCGCCAGCCACTCTCCTGTTGGGCAGTACCCCAGGGAGAAGATCTGGGGGGACAGATGGGCTCAGGCCCCGGCAGGGAAGGTCCCGGCCGGCCCCGCGCTGCTCCCGGCCACCCCCGTGCCTACCTGGGAGCTGAAGTCGTGCTGCTGCAGTTGACGCCCTTCCCGCAGGTCCCAGCACCGCACCGTGTTGTCCAGCCCCCCTGTCCACAGCTTGGTACCATCGTTAGAGATGTCGATGCAGCTGGCACCATCTGTGTGGCCTTGAAACTGCCTGGGAAAGAGGGGACAGGGAGGGCGAGGGCACGGCCGTCAGGGCTGCCAGTGCCCCAAGAACCAGCACCCTGCTGCGTCCCTGCCCTGCGCCCCCGCCCCAGCTCACCTCACCAGGGTCTGGTTCTGCAGGTCCCACACCACGATGTTGCCGTCGCTGCAGCAGGAGAAGCAGACTTTGGCGTCGGGGCTGATGGCCAGGGCGTAGCAGGCGGGGGCAGAGGAGGTGAGCTCGGCCTTGATGCGGGGCGTGGGGGCCGCCAGGTCCCAGATGGAGAGGGTGCTGGCCTCCCCCCCCACGATCAGGCTGCGGCCGTCGGGCAGCAGCTTGCAGGAGCGGATGTAGTTGTCACGGTTCTGGGGTGCAGGAGGGAGGACCTCATTAACCCCTTCCCCTCCAGCCCTGCTGCACCCATCCCAGACTGCCTGGTCACCCCAAGGCCAGCAGCTCGTCCTGAGGGCAGGAGCAGCAGAGCAGGGCAGACCCCTGCCCCCCTCCCGGGACACTCCACCCCACACCTGGAGTGGCCGCCCAGGCCAGCCCCCACTGGAGCCCCCCTCAGTCTGTTCCTGCCCCACCAAGGGCCTTGGGGACCCCCTCGCCCCACAGCATCCCTGCAGCAGCCGCCTGGCAGACACGGCCCATCCTGGAGGAGTCGAGGGGCGGCTGGGAGGCAGCTCCAACAAGGCTGAAACAGCCCGTGGCTCCGAGCACTAAGACACCATTTTCCCCAGCTCCCGAATTTCTGATGCAGCTTGAAATTATCATGACTCAGTCATTTCCTTGTTTATGCATCTGTATCTTCAAGGTCAGCACCGTCCAAGAATAATATTTGTCAGGCTGCCCAGGCCCCGAGGCCAGCAAGTCGAGGAAAGGACTTGGGCTTGGGCTGTTCAAAGCAGGCACAGGGACTCCAATTCCAGCAGCCCATTTTAAATAAACCTCAAAGAACACAGGTTAAAAATACTCTCAGGTGATAGCCGTGCCTCCAGTTTGGCTCTGCCGAGTTGCTGTGGTCTGACAGTCCATTTTATTTATTTTTAAAAGGAATAGGAGTTCTCCCTCCAGTCAGACTCACACAAGCAAAAGCAGAAAGGACAGAGCTGAATCCGAATGATGCTCCAGCCCATCTAATCCCGGCCCGGACGCAGTATTGGGCTGAGGGGGCTGACACTGGCAAAGGTTTGTCTTAGGGCAGGTGCTGCCAGATGGAGCAGTGCCAAGGGGGGGGGGGTTGGGGGTGTAAAAGCCTCCCAACGGCTTGGGACGCTCAGAGCAGATGGGGCAGCGCAGGGGAGCGGGGAGCCACCGTCCCTCCCCCACTTAGAAACACAGAGACTCTCCCCGGAGCAGATCTCCACTTTCAGACTCCTCCTGCACCCTTGAGCTCACCGGTGGGGAGCCCAGACTCGGTGGCCCAGTGCAAGGAAGCGAGTGGTGCTGGCGCAGCAGGGGCCCCTCCTTACCAAGCAGTCCAGCTGAGCCACGGCCGTCTTGGTGCCCGGCTGCCCCACGTCCCACACCTTCACACAGCCCTTGCCCCCGGTGTAGACGTGTCGCGTGGAGTTGCTGATGGTGACGGCGCAGACCACCTCGCCGTGGGTCAGGGTGTGGAGCTGCCGAGCGTGACGGGGGATGCCGGAGCCGATGAGGGCGTCGGGGGGGAACGGCACTGGCTGCATCTGCCCGTCGGCGCTGACGTGGAAGGAGTAGGCGCTGGAAGGGGACAGAGCAGTGAGCACCAGCGAGGACGCTGCGTGGAGAGCAGCCGCTGCCACGCTGGACGCGGGTGCCCGGCACAGGCAGCGCGGTCTGGACGCAGAGCCCAGAGCAGAGCAGCACCGTTTGGCTTCGGAGCCAGTGCCCGGTGAGGCCTGGCCGGGCACGGGACAGCCCGCGGCTGCCCGCAATCGGGTGCCCCCCGGGCCGAGCTCCCCATCCCTGCTGGCCCCCGCCCAGCTGAAGCCCCGCAGGGCCCCTCGCCCCGTCCCCCGCGCAGCCCCAGCCCAGCGCAGCCCCACTTACGGTTTCCCCGAGGTCCCCACTTGCATTCCGGCCGCCAGCCCGGGGACACGCATGTGGGGGTGCGGGTCGTAGCCCACCTGGGGAGGACAGTGGGTGAGAGCAGCTCGTGCCCCACGGCCCCCGTGGCCCCGCGGGGAAGGAGCTCACGCACCAGGGGCGAGCGCCCGTAGCTGCTGGCTCCCACGGCGGCCGCGGCCCCGTTGAGCTGCGGGGACATGAGGTGGAGGCTGGCGTAGGCGCCACTCCCGGCCATGTCCCCGTTCACGGCGGGGTGGGCCATGCCGAAGGTGGCCGAGTAGGGGCTCTGCACTCCCAGCGGGTTCCTCAGGCCCAGGGCTGTGGGGGGAGAGGCAGCGTGAAGGGATGGGGCCCAGGGTCGGTCCTTGCGGGGGCCGTCGGGGTGCAGCTCACCCAGCGGGTCCACGGGGGCCTTGGCGGCGGCGGGGCGGAACTGCTGGGCACTGCTGGAGCCCGGGGCCGTGGCGTCACCCTGCGAGGTGGGGGTACTGGACTTGAGGCTGGGCGTCCCCGCCTTCTCCACCTGCCAGAACAGAGCGCAGAGATCTGCCAGCCGCACGGGGGGTCTCCCCCGTCCCCCCAGCCAGCTGCTCCCTGTTCCCCCTCCCCCCCCCGCCCCGTGATGGCCCAGCACTGCCAGGTCTGCAGGATGGGACACAAGAGGGAATCTAGCGGAACAGGAGCCCTCCCTGTCCCCCCAGCGTTGCCTTCACCCCACGGGTTTGGGCCCAGATGGATCCACGTCCGGCAGCTCCGCTGGCCAAGCCCAGGCGGGGGGGGGGGGGGCGCGAGCAGAAGCCCCGAGCGAACCGCCCCAGCTGCCCCATGCAGCCACGTACCGTGGGCGCGTCCTTACTGCGAGACGGGGACGCGCTGCTCGAGGAGGCCATGGAGGTCGGGCTCAGCGGCACAGCCTCCTTCCTCCCCAGGGGGACCTTCTCCACCCCATTCTCCCGGGACGAGTAGGAGTGGACGCTGTGCGGGGAAGAGGGGTCCTGGAGGGGCAGAGAGGGAGATCAGCCGGCAGCAGAGCAGGCGGGAGTGCAGGGACGTCCCAGGCTCGAGCGAGGGCCAGGCTGGGAGCCTGGACACTGGGGCTCATCGCTGCCATCAGCAACAGCCCGTGAGCGTGAGCACGACTCGGGGGTCCCACTGCCACCCCCGCGTGCTGCCCACCTCTGCCCGTAGCAGCCTGTCAGCCCCCTGCTCGGGCAGTGCGCCCCGGCCCCAACCCCCTCCCAGCTCCCTGCACGCTGACCTCATCCACCACCAAGTTGTCTTCGCTTTTGTCTGCGTCGCTGCCCTGAAACGCAGAGGCTGGTTGGAGCCAGAGGGGCTGAGGCCGCCCACGCTCCTGCCAGAGGCGTGGGCAGCTCCGCTCCTCACCCCGCAAGAGGGGACGGGGATGCCCCAAGCCCCCCAGCCCCAGGCTCACATAGTCCGTAACGAAATCCTTCTCCTCCACCTTCCTCTTCTTGCTGCTGCTCAGGTACTCGGAGATGGCTCGTGCCCGCTCCCCGTTGGGCAGCGCAAGGGAGCTCTGGGCCGGGGGACGCAGCGTTAGTGCCCGGCTCCCAGGACCGGCAGCACCGGCGCGGGGCTGCGGCGGCTCCCAGGGCATGGAGGGCCCCGGTGCAGCCCCCACGCCACCAGCTCGGGCTACAGCTCCTGCCGAAGGAGCGAGGAGGGGGACGGCGTGGTTTGCCTACGGGAGGTGGGGAAGGGTCCCCACGGGGAGGGCACCCCCCACCCGGCTGTGCTGGGAGCGGAGCCTCGGCCGGGGAGCAGGGCCCGTCCCCCACGCAGCCGCCCGCCCGCAGGGTCCCGGCTGAGGAAAACTGAGCAAGAGGAGGAAAAGGCTCTTACCGGGCCGGGGTCTCGCTCTGTCGCCGCGGCAGCACGGAGGGGCAGCAGGAGGAGGAGGAAAGGAGGGACACGCTGTGCCACCGCCGAGAGCCCCCCGGGACACCGCCCGTGCCTCCCGTGGGTGCCAGGGTGCTTGTGGCAGGGCCAGGCTAGCGCTACAGCAGCAGCGTGGTCCCGGGCCCCCACCATGGATGACCCCCCCCAGCCCACCCCACGGCCCTCCCAGGATGTGCTCCTTGGTGAGGGACATTCCCCACCCAAACCCCTCGTGCCCAGCAAGTCTCCCCCTCTGCCAGCCCGGCCAGGAGCCCCCAGGAACGGACAAGCCACCCCTGCCCCGCCCCAGCCCTGGCCCCCACCCTGGGGAAGTGCCCAAGGGGAAGGACGTGGGGAGCAGAGGCAGCCCCGGGGACCAGCACCACCCGCTCCTGGGTTTGCTGCTGCCGGGAGGGTCACACCAGACCCAACACCCCCCAGCCCCCCCCCACTCACCCCTGGGCTCAGTGTCATGGACTCCTCGGTCCTCCTTGGCGAGGAGCTGGGCCTGGGCCCCCAGCGCCCCCGAGAGCGCCAGCAGCCCCGAGGCGCTGCCGATGCCGGCGAGGCTGGCGGGCTGCATCCCGGAGGGGTGGGGGGTCAGCGGGATGGGGGGAGCGTGGTGCGAGAGGTGCTGGGTCTGGAGCTGGTGCTGGAGCGGGAGGAGAGAGCAGAGGCGAAAGGCTGCATCAGGATGGCCGCCGGGCAGGGGGAGAGGCGGCTCCTCCCCACCGGCAGTGCTGGGGCAGCGAGGGGACGGGGAGCTGGGTGAGGAGGGGCAGGGAACGCTCCCACGGTACCCCCCCAGGCTGTGGGGGCTACCACGTCCCTCCCACCACCTTCTCCCACCCAGCGACAGGAGCTACTGGGATGGATGGGGGACCCTACCCATATCCACATGGATGGGGGACCCGACCCATATCCACACCACCCTACCACTGCAGTCTCGAGGGCACAACCAAGGTGTGGGGATGGTGGCGACCGCCTCCTCCACCCAGGCCATGGGGTAGGACACCCGTCACCCCCACACCCCGCCCGCACCAGCCTGGCTTCCCCACCTCCCCCTGACTGAGCCACAGTGGGAGAAGGTGCTGGGGGGGGGGGCTGCAGCTGGCCCCCGCGTGCTCAGGGCAGGACGGGTCCCCAGCCCAGGAGACAGCGGGAGCATGGGAGGCAGCATCGCCGGCAAGAGCCCAGCACCCTGGGCCAGGGGTGGCGGGAGGGGGTGGGCAGAGGGTTGACGTACCCCGATTGCCGCGTTCAGGTCGGTCATAGTCACCTGCTTCGCACGCTCCACGGCCTGGACCACCTGCTGCTGGTGCTGCCGGGAGCAAAGGGCGCGTCAGCACTGGGTGACGCCGCGGAGCCGGGCCGGGGCAGGCTCGTTTCTTCAGGGAACGGGCAAAGCCAGCGCCCCCCAGCCCGGTCCAAAGCATAGGGCCTGAGTCCCCGAGCAGGGACGCTCCTGTGTCCCGGAGGAGCTCGCACACCCAGCCGGGGCCTGAGGGTCACCCACCTCCTGAGACAGGAATGGGATGAGCTGGGCACAGATCACGTTGAGCCGCTTCGCAATCTCCGTCTGGCAGCAGAAGAGAGGCAGAGCTCATCAGGGCGAGGGGCAAAGCTGCCCTGTGCCAAGCGGCCCCCAACGCCGCAGGAGACCCACGCGCAGACAGACGCCCCCTCCCCATTGACACCCAGGCAGCCGCGGGGTGATGGCGCTCGGCCCCAGGAGCTGCTGCTCAGCACCGAGGAGCAGAAACACCCTGCAGGGGAGCAGGAAAGCTCCCCTTCCTAACGCCGCCCTCTCCAAAGGCAGGAGCCCAGCACCCTCCATCCCCACCCCCGGAGCCCCAGGATGGCTCCCGCCTCCTCCCTGCCAGGGACCTGGAGCCCCACGGCCACATGCCGGGGGCCATCCCCAGGCGAGCCCCCAGCCCCGCGGGTCAGCACCGCAGCAGGCGCCCCCCGCTCGCCGCCCAGCCTCCTGCCAGCGCCACCGCCGCTAATTGCCGCTCTCCCAGCCCGCAGGAAGCCCTGGAGAGATGCTCTCCTTACAGCTGCTGTTTTTCTGCACCACTTGAGTGCCACTGGCAATCAGGAGCACTGAGCGTGGGAGCAGCACGTGAGGGAGAGCGGCGTGCCGGGCCGTGTCCCCATCGCAGCCCGCAGCAGGGCAGGGCCGGCCCCACGCTCCACACCCCGCGCTAGGGCAGAGCACCGACATTAAGCCATCCCCGGCCCCACAGACACGATCCTGGGAGAACCCCTGGGGCTGCGGGGCCAGGCCCCTGCCCCAGGCACAGAGCAGACACCGCTCAAGGCAACAGCGGAGATGCCCACGCTGCTCCTCATTGTGCAGAGCCGGGGACCCCTCCTCTAAACCCTGGACAGGCGGGGGGTGCCCGGGGGCTCCGGGTAGGGTGTCGTCCCAAGGGACTCCCTGCCCACCCCCGTGGGGAGGGTGAAAGTGCTGCGGAGCCAGCACGGGGTGAGAGGAGGGGTCAAACCCGGACCCTCTCGTCAGCCCCAGGAGGAGACCGGAGGCTGCAGGGCCCCAAAAGCCAGGGACGGAGCTGACCCCCACCCAGATCCCCCCACCGGGACCTTGAGCACGTCCCCCGTGCCCGGGCGGCGCAGGCCCCGCAGGGCCAGGGCCAGGGGCCGCAGGGCTGCCGGCCGGCGCGGGGACACAGACTTGGGGACACCCTGCGCCACCCTCCAGAGCGGCCACCGACCCGCTTTTGCCAGACCCACAGAGAGCAGAAACAATCCGACACCCACCCTCACTTCCCCTTCCGAGGGAGGGAAAAAAAAAGAGAAAGGAAAGAATGAAAGCGGGGGGGAGCAAGGAGATTTGGCAGCCGGCAGTTCTGGGAAGGATTTAGCTGTCTCCCGGGGCCGGCAGTGATGGATTCTCTTCCCTAATGCACTGATGGGCAGCAGCTCCTTGGGGAGAGCTGCCTCCAATTCACTCGCACTCGTTAATGTGCAATTTACTGGCACTTTAACGCTCTCAGCATGAAAAATGATCATGCTGTTTGCAGCCCCCCCAGCCACCAGCACCGTCACCTCCCCTCTGGCTCGCGGTGAGCAAGTCCAAGGCCAAGCAGATTCGGGGAGGTGGTTTTATAAAAAGCTACAGGCCCTTTCCATGCCAAAAACAAAACAACAATAAAAATTAACGTCTCCTGCTCGTTTGTCTTGAGCCTCCCCTGCCGAGCCTGTGGCTGCCTGCACCCCCACAGCCAGCCCCCCAGCCCCTTTTCCCTCCAAACCAGCCCAGGTCATGGTGCCTCGGCCCTTGCCGGTGCCAGTGCTGCCGACCCCAGCACCGTGGGAGCAGGCACCCGGGGAGCCCTGGGGGTGCTGGGCTGGGCGCAGGCAGGACGGGGGTTGCCCTGCCCTGGCTTTGCCCAGGGAAGAACCTCCTGGGGGTCCCGGGGCAGCCGAGAGCGCTCAGGACCCCCGTCTGTGCCCGTGAGCGGCACCGGGTCTGGGGGCAGGGGTGCAGAGCCGGGACCCAATCTCCCCACAGCAGCGATAACCCGCGGCTCCCGCGCAGGCAGCTCCCATCCCTCACACAATGGCTGCTGGCTGTCAGAGCAGACTTACGGGCCCTTGTTAAAAGTGCAGACAGCTCGCTGGCCGGCGGCCAGCGGCACCTGGGGCTGGCAGAAAACACGAGCCTGCGAGGGCCCGGGGAGAACCGGCAGCCAGATGAGAGGAGCACGCAGCCCCCCGGGGAGGGGGCGCCGGGCCGGGCGGGGCCTCGGCATCGCCCCTCGCCAGGGCGGCTTCACGCCTCCTCCTCGGGCGCTGCGCGACGGCACAGAGCAGGGCACGCCGTGGCACCAACGGCCGCTCGGTGGGCGCAAAGCTGGCGAGAGAGGCCGTCAGCCCACCCCGCACCGGAGGCCGGGGCCGCACCCCCACACCAGCTCCCACGCAACAGTTGTCGGAGGCGGCGGCGGGGCGTGGGGCGGGGAGGAGGGAGGCCGTGGCTGCAGCACGCCTCGCCGGGCTCCTCCGCAGCCTCTTTAAAAATAGATGAGAAGAAACCTTCTGTCTCAGAGCAGCTGGTGACCCAGAGCGGCACAGCGGGAGGAAAGGAGGGAGGGAAGGGTGGGGAGGCAGTGAAGGGGGATGTGCAGCCCCGAGCCCTGTGCGAGCCCACCCGCACCCACGCCCCAGCCCCCTCCTCGGGATGCTCCTCAGCCCCCAGGCGAGCTGCCCCCGGGGCCAGCCAGTACCGACGGCGGCAAAGGCAGCAAACCGGAGCTCGTCACCCTGCCCATCACCCCGCCGTGAGGCTGCAGCACCCGTCGCCCCACGGGAGCCGGTTTCCTCCACGACGGTCCCCAAGTGGCCACTCACAACCGGCACGAGCAGCCGCACAAGCGCGAGCCCCGCACCGCAACAAGCGCATCGCGACCCCGCCGGGAACACGCACCCCAAACCCGGCCACAAACGGCAGCAATAAACCGCACGTGTGCGCTGAGAACCGGGGCAGGCCAGGGCCGTGGCGCCAAGAGACGCCGAGCTCCCAGAGCACGGAGCGCGGAGCACGTCCCCCACCAGCACGGCCTTCCCAGGGCTGCGGCGGGGAGCGACTTCCCACGTTTTCCGTGGGAAGGGACGACCTGAAGGGCCCCGATGCCAAGGCAGGGATAGGGAGCTGGGATGGGGGAGCCAGGACGGGGCTCCTGTCCCACCCCGACTCACCTGTTTGTGCATCTCGATGTTCAGGCCGTAGGACATCTCGTAGTACTGCGAGGGAGAGACGGCAGCATCAGCAGGGCTGGGGAGCCCAGCGGGACTCGCAACCAGAGTCCTCTCCGGCTCCGGCACCGGGGGTCAGCCCGGCCAGAGACCCCCACGCTGCGGCCACGCCAGGAGGAAAACGTGGCCCCCAGCCCCTCCCCGGCAGAGCTCTCCCCACACACGGCCAAAGACCGACACGGTCCTCCCGGGGCTCCCACCCGCTGCCCGCAGGAAAGGAGACAACTCGCCCAGGAGCTGCAGCAGCAAGCCCTGCTCAAACACCATGGCTCATTCTGGGGGAAAAGAGACAATAACAGCCACAGGAACCATATCTCAGGGCCTGGCCACACAACCCAAACGCAAGGGGAAGCCAAGGAGTCCCAGGGTTGCGTCTGATGGCTCAGAGGAGACAACATCCCCCACCACCCTCCCTTCAGGTGGAGCTCACTAACCATGACATAATGACGCTGGATTTCTGTTTTTTCTGTTGCCAGCTTTTCACATTCTAACTTCAAGCTGTAAAAATAAAGAGGAGAGAGGGAGGGAGGGAGAGAGACCCTCTGGTCCCCCCCAGACAAGATCTCCCAGGCTGGACGGAGCACAAGCCCTCCAGCACACCACGTGCTCCAGCCTCCTGCTCTCAGACTCGATCCCATCTCCCAGCACAAGCCAAGAAAACCACCCGAAGGAGGGTGGGAAGGAAGGGGCTGGTAAAGAGGAGATGGACAGTGAAGGGATCCAGGCGTCAGGGAGCCATCTGCAGAGCTTTAACCCCCTCCCCAGCATCTGCATCCCAAATGGAGCGAGCTGCAGAGCCGAGCTGCATTTCAAACCTTGCTCTGCCCCAGCGCCGCGCGGGGACGGGGAGGCGAGGTCCTGGCCGGGGGGGGCAGAGGGGCTCCGCGTCCGATAAGTGTCGGCTCCAGCTCAGCCTGGAGGCCGGGCCCGGGAAGCCGGCACCCTCCTCCCGGGGCTTCTGGCAGGAGGAGGGTGAGTTTCCCCCTCAAACAGTGTCATTTCAGGCTCCCAAGGTGGCGGCTTGGCACAGCCGTCCTCGATGGAGCAGCGCCCACGGCATCCCGCCAGCTGCGCCGGTGCCCAGCGCTGGGGGTCCCTCTCGCCCAGCGCCCCCCCGGCACGCGCAGCCCCTCACCTGTGGTATTGGTTCTGCAGGAACTGGAACTCCTCCTTGATGCGGTCCAAGGTCTCCGGGTAAGTCAGCTTGAGGGACTGGGGGGTGCTGGGGATGGCGCTGGCAGCGACGGCGGCTCCCGAGGCAGCAGAGGGTGCCTGGAGATGGGCCTGGGCAGGGAGGGGACCCCGGGGTCACTGCTGCCGGCCCAGCCAGGCCCCCGGGGGCTTCCTGCACCGGGGAAGGGGCTACGGGCACGTCTGGGAGAGCAGCGCCGGGGGGGGGCGTCAGGAAGCGCCACTGCGGGGGAAGCCGGGCACAGGCGGGCACCCTCCGCACCTTTCCATCGGTTCAGGCGCGGAGCCGGGAGAGGACTCACAGCCACGGGTGGCACAGAGCGGGGACCCCCCCACCCCCCCAGTCCGTCCCCCCAGCCCCTGCCCCCCCCCCCCGCTCCCACGGTCACATAAACCCAGACCCGCAGCTCCGGGGCTCAGCACGGGCCTGGGAAGAGCCCAACCACCCCCCGCAGCGCCGGCGCCGCAACTTCCCGGGCCAGGGCCGACCCCTCCCGCGGGCGCGGGAAGCCCGGGCCGGGGCACGGGGCCGTGCGGGGCCGGGCCAGCGCCGCTGCCGCAGCACGTGCTCGCCCGTGGCCCGCAGGCGACGAGGCCGAACCGCGGGCTCACCGGGGGCCGGTTCTGCGGGAACATCTTCGGCACCGGACAGGCCCAGGGTCCCTCTCGCCGCTCCGGGCCCCGCCGCAGGCTCAGGACAGGGCCTGGGGACGCTTCCCGGCTCCGGATCGGGCCCTGGCAGGAGGTGGGGGTCACTGCCCGGCGACGACGCCGCCGCCGCCCCCCCCCCGCAGCCAGCCGGGGGCCGCAGCCGAGCCAGGCTGAGCCCCGGGACCCCGGCCCCGCCCGCAGGGACCCCCCGCGCCGCCCGCCCGCCCCGAGCCGCTCCGCATCCCCGCGGGCACCGAGGAGGGGGGCGGGGGCCCGGGGCTCCTCCCGGGCGCTGCGGGACCCCCCCCCCGCCGGCTCCCCGGCCCCCCCCGCAGGCTCCGCCGCCCCCGGCCCAGGCCCGCGCCGCGCAGACAATGGCCCCGCCGCCGCCGCCGCCCGCAGCAGGTTCGGCCGCGGGGAGGGACCGGCCCCGCCGCCACCGCCCCCCAGCCCCCGGCCCGCGGGAGCCCCGGGGCGGCCCCGAACGGGCGGGGGCGGGGCGGGACGGGACTCACCGCGCTGCTGTCCGCGGCCCCGGGCCGGGACGGGCCGAGCTGCTCCGCACCGGGCCCGGCCGCGCCGCACCGCACCGCACCGGGCCGGCCCCGCGGCCCCGCCCCCCGGCCCCGGCCCCGCCCCCCGCGCCGCGGCCGCGATCAATGAACGGGCGCGAGCGCCCGCGCCAGCTCCACGTGGGGCCTGGCCCGCGCGCGCCGCCGGCCCGGCCGCCAGCCAATAGGAGCGGGGCGGGAGCGGCCCGCCCCCACGTGGGGCGCGCAGAGCGGCCTTCCCATTGGCCAGCGGGGCCGGCCGCCTGCTGAAGGTGTCAATCTGGGGAGGTGACGCGGGCGGGGAGCGGCGGTTAACCCGTGCGGTGCCGGGCGGCCGCGGGGGGGGGGGGGGGGGCGGACGGGACGGACGGGGACCCGCCCCCCCCAAACCCTCGGGACCCCCCGGACCCCCGGCCGGCGGGGCACGGCCCCTTCCCGGCACCGGGGACCCCGCGGCTTCGCCCGCAAAACGGCGCCGTGCGGTTTGTAGGGGGGACCCTGCGCCCCCCCCGGCCGCGCTGGGCTCGGGGCTTTTTCCTAATAAACGCTAAACGCAAGAAGCCGCTGCCGCCCACCCTCCGCCCGCCCCTTTTTTTTTTAATCAATTAAAGAAAAGAAACGGCACCGAAATCCCCCCCGGGAGGCCTCGGCGCACCGAGAATTCCGCGTCCCCCCGTCCTGAGAGCCCCCGTCCCGCTCCCCCTTCGGGACCCCCCGCTCCCCCAGCCCCGGGGATGCTGCTCCGCTCCCCCGCACCCCCCCGCTCCCCCCCGCACCCCCAGCCCCGGGGATGCTGCTCGGCTCCATCAGGCCCTTGGGCAAACCCTTGAGCTGGGGTGGCCCCGCGCTGCCAGAGCCCCCTCGCCCTACACCAGCCCCACTGCCCCCCCCCGCAGCCCCCCCGTGTTTCCAGCCGCATGGCTGGCCTCCCTACGACCCACTGGGCTTTTTCTTGTGGGTTTTCTGGTGTTTTTCTCCTTTCAGGGAGATCGTTTGTTGTTCGACATTTTCTGCTGCCTGCAGGTCAATCCGGGCTTACACAGAGCAGGAAATAAAACATTTGAAGCGCGGCAGCTGTGCGGGGTCAGCCTCTCCTCCTGTTTAACCTCAATCCCCCGGCAGCCCCGGCCCCTCCCCACCGCAGCCCCAACCTCCCGGTGCGGGGTCGGCCCGTCCTCACCCGGGAGCGCGGGGTGATGGGGGGCTCCGGGCGGAGAGCAGAGCGAACCCCGACGCTTCCCCAGCGCCTCTCCTTTGCCCAGCTGGTGTTTGTCCAGACCCCAGCTCTGGACATCCTGCGCAGGTCGAATTTGCGGTTAAATGCGCCCCTTAACTGAGCTGAGCTCTGCAGCCTCCCTGCGCCCAGGGCTCCCAGCTGCCCGCAGCAGGCTCTGCGGTCACAACAGGAGGGGAAAACAGAGTGAATTACCCCAAAATGTAGACACAGAGACGCAGTCGCACACGGAAACACACGCCCGCACGAGTCAGGGAACAAATGGGGCAATGGGGAGGAAAAGCAACAGCCGAAACGTCCACGTTGGATCTGATTTTCACGTTTGGTTTATTTTGCAGCCATTTTGCATCTCCAGGACCCTCCCGTGATCCCAGACACCCCCCCCCCCCCCCCCGGCTGAGATGGGGCTGGGGAGGGGGGTTTGAACTTGCCTCGGCCTCTGCTCCCCGCTACCATCGCAGCGGAGCGCTCGCGCCGGCGCCGCGCTGGCGGGGGACAAGGGCCTGTCCTCGGGGACCACCACTCGCCTCCAGGCCCTGGTGGAAAAGAACAATAATAATAATAACCTCAACAAAACCACTGAAATAGAGTGTGACTGCGCAAAGGCCACCCTGCGTGTGCCCGGAGGGCTCAGGAGTCCCAGAGCGATGGGCTGTGCCGTCCCCCGGGCGCTGAGCAGGGACTGCCAGCCATGAACCAGGTCCCCGCTGGCTTTACAGAGCCAGGGACCCCCCCGTGGGGAGCCCACCCCGTTTTGCCTCCTCTGCCCTGGCAGTCCCAGCATTTTCTGAGAGCAGCTGCTGATCTCCCACTACCCAGCTCTGCCGAGGGGAGCCAGGGGGGACACCCCCTCTCTGAAGCTGGACAGGGCTGGGGATGCCCCCACCCTCGCTGCACCCGCTCTTGGCCCTGAGACCTGTGGGGTTTGTGCTCTGGGGTGGAGGGGTGCTGGGGCTGGGGAGGGAGAGCAGCAGAAGAGCGGCCTCCCGGCCCTTATTATATTTTAAAATGTAATAACAGAGCAATGTCTATTTTCGTAGACAGAACAGATCATTTCTGGAAGAGGGCCATAAATCTCAAAGGGAGGGGAAATAATTTGGCCAAGGTCATGTTAAGGCAGCAAGAGTGTAAAAGGGAAAAATATTAAAATAACAACAAAAAAACCAGCTGAGGGCTGGACTGACACACCACCTCCAGCCCAAGCCCCCTCCCCAGCCTGGGAACCCCGTCCCCTCTGCCCTGCCCGTCCCTGCGCTGCCGCTGCCCAGCATCACCCGCGGGGCTGGGGGGGCCAAGACGGCTGCGGGGGGCTGGCAGGAGGGAGAGGCCAACGCAGCAGAGACCAGAGACCCCGGCGAGCGGCTCCCGGCAGGGCCCTGGTGCCCTCGCTCTCGGGCGGCCCCTCCTCGCAGCCCCCCGGGTCCCTCTCCCCTGGCCGCAGCAGCTCCCCACGCCAGGCCGGGTGCGGGGACCCCTCAGCCAGGCCGGGGCCGGGCTCGTGCCCCCGTGTGCTGGGGGTGACGTGCTGGAGGCGGCGCTGGGCTGTTACTGGGGGAACTGGGCTCCCCCTGGTCATGCCGCCCCAGCGCGAGGGCATGATGGGGCAGAGCCGGGCAGCCCCATCGCAACGTGGTTGAGGGAGGCAGCGAGGCCGCCGGCAGATCCCCCCGCCCTGCCGCTGTGGCCCCCCAGCCTGCGCCCGTCCAACCCTCCCGGGCCGAGCAGGCAGGGCAGAGGCGCAAGCAGGGCAGAGGTGCAGGCAGGACAGAGGTGCAGGCAGCACAGAGGCGCAGGCAGCACAGAGGCGCAGGCAGGGCAGAGGCGCAGGCAGGGCAGAGGCGCAGGCAGCGCAGAGGTGCAGGCAGGGCAGAGGTGCAGGCAGGACAGAGATGCAGGCAGGGCAGAGGCGCAGGCAGGGCAGAGGCGCAGGCCTGACAGGGCCGGACCCACTCACGCCCTGGGGGTCATTTCTTGTCCAGGTCTCCCGCAGCGGCCCCGAGAGGCAGAGACACGCTGGCAGGAGGGTGACCCGGGCAGAGGGACCTGCGGCCTCCAGCGACCTCGTGGCCTCGCAGGGCAGCTCCGGTTGGGTGGGAACGTCATGGCAGGAGAGGGGAGGGAGCCCGGGAATACACCCCTGAGCTCCACCGCAGGCCAGGCCTTCCCCTGCGCAGGAGCCAGGGCCGGTGAGGAAAGGCCATCCCTGAGCAGAGCTCGTCCCTGGCAGCGCCGCGGCTCCGTGCGGCTCCTGGCAAGCGGTGGAAAACAAACTGCTGCTCGTACCCTCTGGCTGCTTCCCCGGGCTGGGCTGCCAGCTCCTCCGTGCCAGAGCGGCTCTAGCGGGGCCGGGGTGATGCGGCTGGGGGGGTCCCGGCCGTGCTGCCGCCCCGGCCGCTCGCCCTGCGGAGGGGCATCCCCAGCCGTGGGGGACGTGCCAGAGCCCAGGGCGGGGTGACCCCGCACGCTCCGGCGGGACGGGGCAACAGCTTGGGCCAGGCCCTTGCCTGGCTGCGCTGGTGAGGGGGAGGCATCATTGACCAGCCTCCCACGGCAGGGCTTTGCCCTCCTCGATTCCTCCTTCTTTTGCTATTTAATTTCTTCTCTAGCCCCTTCCTTCTCTTACTGAGATCAAAGGAGTCTGTGGCAGCGGGCAGATTTCATAGGAATCGTCGATTAAAGGGTGTGGGGGAGGCAGCACTCATGGGATCAGAGGAGGAGGAGGAGGAGGAGGAGGAGGAGAAGGAAAAGGAGGAGGAGAAGGAGAAGGAGAAGGAGAAGGAGAAGGAGAAGGAGAAGGAGAAGGAGGAGAAGGAGGAGGAGGAGGAGGAGGAGGAGGAGAGGCTGAAGGCAGCACCCGGGCTCCACGCAGGGTCCCGCCGGGCCGGGCTGTGCCGCGCCGGGGGACATCGGGCCGGGGGGGCGGCCCCGCGGTGCTGGGGCCCCCCAGGAGCCCCCCCAGGGGTCTCCCCGACAGCCCCGGGCTGGGGCGGCCCCGCGCGTCGCTCCGGCGGCTCCGCCGGGCTCTTGCTGCCCTCTGCCGCCGTCCCGCTGCCCCCGGCAGCTCCGGCCCCGCTCGGGCAGCGCCGGGACTCGCTGCGGGGCGGTGCCTCCTCCGGCCGGTGCTCCCGGGAGCGCAGGGGCCGATACCGGGGCACGGGCGGGGCCGGGAGCCCCGTCCCGGCAACGGCGCTGGGCCCCCCCCAGCCCCCGGGGGCCGCGCTGGGCAGCACCGGCAGCTCCAGGCGCCGCGGCCTGGGGGTCCCGCGCACCCCAGCTTTGCCCTCGCCCCCCCCATGCCCCCGAGGCTGCAAACACCCCGTCCCACGGTGGGACCTGCTCCGCCCGAGGCATCGTCCCCCCCCCAGCGCGTTCCCGAGCGGGGCCACCTCGAGTCCCCCCCAGCCGCAGGCTCCTCCCGTGGCTGCCTCCCCCCGTGGCCACCGGCCAGGGCCGGGGATATTTAGGGGATGAGTAACATCCTTCCTGGCGAGGCCTCTGCCCGCTCCTGGAAGCTGCTGCGGGCACCGAGAGGCTCAGCCCCTTCGCTGCCTCTTGCCCTAGTCAGCTGGGGATGGAGCCAGAGCAGGAGGCAACCTGGGGATGGGGACAGGGCGAGCGCAGCCCGAAGAAGCCCCTTGGACGGCAGGAGGAGCCCCAGGTGCCAGGGAGAGGGGGAGGATGCTGCGTGGCAAGGCAGGAGGCAGCCAGGAGGCACAGGTTGGGGGAGGCAGCCCAGGGCCCCCTCCGGAGCGGGGCTGGAAGCCAGAGCCTGGCTGAGTGCTGCCAGAAGCAGCTTATTTTGGAAAGGAGGCGTCTTGGCTGAGCACTTGGTGCGTGGAGCTGCTGACGCTGGGGAACAGGACAGCTCTCAGAGAGCAGGTCCCAGCCGTGCCTCGTGGGCCAACGCTGCTTGGCGTCAGCCTGCGGCTGAATCTGCCCCAGCACAACCAGGACTGGATCCCTAACGCCTGAGTCACCCACTGCAAAGGGGTTTGGACACCCCAGCCACCAGCCGGCACAGTGCCCAGGGCCACAGCTCGCCCTGAATGCCGGGGATCCACCAGGCAGGACACCCGGAGCTCCTGACAGCTCCGACCCACGGGGCCTGATGCAACTCGAGCCTCGAGTGAGGAAAGCGAGGCACGTGAGGTGCTGGGGGGCACTTTACCCACCACTGGATCCCGCTCCCTCAGCTCCCGAGAGCAGGACCAGCCCCGCTCTGCCGGCCATGCCGCGAGCCCGGCCCCGGCCCTCGGGTGCTGGGACCAGGGGACTCGAGGCAGCCCCTGTGCCCGCAGCAGGTCTGGCCCGGAGCTGGAGCCGTCACAGCGTCCAGCCACGACCACAGCAAAGGCGGGAGGGGCTGGGGACTCCGCAGCAGCATCCGGACCCTCTTCGCCTTCCTCAGCGCCCTGCTGGCACCCACGGGGCCGAGGAGCCGCCCCACAGGCAGGTCCCCCCCAGAGAAGGGCCGGGGAACGCACATGGGGCAGGGGCTGGCTGCATCTCACAGCCCCTCGCCGTGTCCCTCCAACTGCAGGTGGCTCACAGCTGGGGATGCCATGAATTTGGTCAGGTCTCAGCCCCTTTCCGGTACAGGGGCAGAGCTGTGAAGGGACAGGCAGCCTCGGCCACCCAGGGAAGCAGCAGCCGAGCTCCCCGCCGCACACGGGGCTGCCCTGCCCTTCGGAGCCGCACACTGCAGCATTGTGGCCCGGCTGGTTTTTCCAGAGATGCATCCAAAGGGCGAAATCAGATCTCAAGGGAAGGGAGCAGGCACGTTCCTGGCTGCACAGCGGAGCTGTCGAGGCAGTGCCAGGCGCTGGGGCAGCTGCTGAGCACTGCAGCCCGGCTGGAGGAAAACCCAGCAGACGAGCTCCGGACCCTGGGCCGTGTCTCGCTGCCCCCGACTCCAGGAACTGCTGCTCCCTTACAGACCTTTGTTTGCAAACCCTGCGGCAGAGACGCCCTGCCCTGGCACTTCCCACCAGCTTTGTTTTACACCATCAGATATTAAACAACCAGCCCAGAGGGCTGGGACAGGAGGAAGGACCCTGCTGGGGGACTAGGGAAGGGTTTGCGGGAGGAGAGATCTCAAAGGAAAACAGAAAAGCAGCGTGCGGCAAGGGAGTTCCCTCGGCACAGGGAAGGTATTTTTGGTCAGGGCTTGTCTAGACTGGAGAAACCCGCGCTGCGTAAGCACATCGACACCACGCAGCAAGCCCGGGGCACGCAGGGCACCTGCTGTCCCCGGCCAGGACAGACCAGGCTGTGCTGACCAAGGGCAGGCAAGAGGCTCTGGAGGCAGAGCTGACCCCGGGATGGGCCATCCCACCCCCCCAGCGACTGGGGTGACTTCGGGGACCCCCCAGGCCTCGGTACCCTGCAGAGCCTGGGACGTGCCCAGGCAGAGGGAGCCTACAGCAGCCGGGACCCTGGGGGTCCCCGTGCCACACTGGCAGCTCTGCCCACCTCCAGCAAGCTGCGGGCAGGACCCAAGTGGCCTCGAGCACCGTGGGCAGAGCTGGGCTCCCCCGTCTCGACCTGGACCCCAGAACCGGGCAGGGCTGCTGCTGACACCACGGGCAACTGCCCCGCTGACTCTTGAGCCCAGCCTTGCTGGGGCACTGCCAGGGCGCTGCCTCCTGCTGGCAGCTGGCAGTGCCCCAGCAAGGCTGGGCTCAAGGGCAGAGGCCCCCCCCCCGTGCCCCCCCAGCTGCTGCTCGTCCCCGCTGCAGGAGGGACACGGGGCAGCCGTGCCAAGGCTCTCTCACGGCCCTGCCTTCCCTCGGCTCCGGCTGCCAAAGCAGCCAAGGGAGCTGCCGGCACAAAACGTCACTTTTTCCAAGAGCTTCTCCCCGCCTTCCCTTCCCCCTCGCAGAGGCCAGACGCGGTGCTGGGGAGCGCGGGAGGCTCCTGGGGTCAGGGCGAAGGCAGCGCCAGGACAGGGCCGAGCTGGGACAGGCCCTGGAGCCCTGCGCTGACCTCTCGAAGGGCCAAAGAACAACCCTGGGGAAGGCAGAACGCCACAGGCAGCGGGGCGAGGAGCACCAGGCCAGCCCCATCCCCAACGGGGCTCCCTCCCATGGGCCCCTCACTGTCCCACCAGCCCCGGCCCAGCCCAGCCTTCCCGGCCCAACTGGGAGAGGGGCTCAGCAGCCCTGACAGACCCCCAGTAAACCTCCCCACTAGCGAGGGGCTTCAGACCCCTTTCCCATGGAAAAGGGAACCCTAAACACTTAAGCTCACCCAATCCAAGGCAAGGAGCATCTATGGATTAAGAGAACAGGCCTGACACAGACATTCTTTAAGGATGATCTAATTTAAAAAACACATTTTTATAAAAACACATCATAATGATAATGCATGTAGTTTAAAGAGAGGCCCACAGCGCTCCAGTGGTGGAGGCAGCCACTCGTTGGCGATGGGACCGCTCCGTGGCCTGTTCCCCACCTTCCCGGGGCGTTCGGAGTCCTGTGTCCAGCTCCACATCCCCATTTATTTCCCTTTACCACAGAAAGCTTCTCCCCTTCCCCCTACACCCCCTAAAGCATCAGCTGAAGCTGCAGGAGAGACAAAGGCTGGAGCATCCCCCTCGCCCCGAGCCAGGCACGCAGCAGCAGGGTGCAAGGAGCCCCCGCTCCCAGCACGGCAGCGTCAGGCACCGCCGGAGGAGACCTGGCCCGCGCACCCTCCGCTCCCAGGGGATGCTTTTAAAGGTAATCAGGGAACAGGGAAGAGCTCTGGATTGCTTTAATCCTTTCCAAAATAGTATTGCTAGCCCAGCAGCTGCCCTCCTCCCCCTGTGCTTGTGAGGATTTGTACTCATAAGGCTGGATAATTTGACAGGGATAACACATACTCAGCACAGGCAACCTCAGACTTCCTGACGAGTTTGCTCTTCGCCTGGCGTGGTTTGTCAGCCCAATAAATCCACCCCCACATGCCACCCTCCCCTCCCTCCCTTCCCGTGGAGGGCTGGGACAGCAGCCGTGGAGGTGACTCAGATGCACAGGGGACCAAGGACCTTCCCTTCCCGTGGGCAGGGTGCGGGGATGGCCGGGCACCGGCAGCTGCGGGGAGCCGGGAGCGGGGACGGGCAGGGCCGCCCGCAGGTACCTGCGGCCGCGGGAGGCCCGGAGCCAGCGTCCCCCGCGCCGGGAGCAGAGCGTGGCGAGGGGCAGGTCTGCGGTCGGGCCCGCGCGCGGCTCACGGGGCGCCCCGGTAGCTGTAGTGATTGCAGTCGGGGTCGCTCAGGGTGAGCGGCAGGCTGGGCTTGCGCTCCAGGTCCTTCTCGCCGCACTGCCGCGGGGGACGCTCCTTGAAGAAGTCAGAGACGTAGCGGACCTGGGAAAGGCCAATGGGAAAGAGGGTTCGGGCGGCCCTCCGGCACGACCCGGCGGAGCAGCGGGTCGCGCAGGGGACACTCACGATGAGGACGGCGATCAGAGCCCCTTGGAGCAGCCCTGCCAGCACGTCGCTCCAGTGGTGCTTGTAGTCGGACACCCTGGTGTAGCCCACGTAGATGGCGAAGGCGATGAGGAAGAACTGGATGGTGGGGCGCAGCAGCCGGGCCCACTTCCCCACCAGCCGGGCTTGCACATAGAGCTGGGCAGGAAGGGGGGAGCAATCACCCAGCGTGGGGGACACCGACCAGCCTGGGGACAGGGCGCTTGGGGCACCGGTGCAGCTGGGGGACGGGACCCGTGGGGGCACAGCGCGCCCGGAGCGCGGCACTTACCGCCAGGAACATCATGCAGTACATCCCGAAGGAGGAGTGCCCAGAGTAGAAGGACAGTCTGAGGGCAAAAAGGATGGGCCAGGCCATGAGAGCGATCCCCCAGCGCCCCGCAAGCCCCCCACCCGCTCGGCGGGCTCTGCCCCGCAGCAGGAGCATGGATACCCGTCCGGGGCTGCCACCAGCCGCAGGAGCCCAGCACCGCTGGGTGGGCGGAGGGGACATGTCCGGTGGCCCCAGCTCACCTGGACTCGGTGACGTTCTTGCTCTCCCCCTGGCAGACGTTCTCCAGCTGCACGTAGATGGAGCAGTTCACCTTGGACCAGTCGGGATTGCAGACGGCCAGGAAGTTCGGCCGGAGGCGGCCAATCATGTACTTGGCCAGGTCGGTCAGGGACTGGCTGATGGCCCCCCCAAAGAGGAAGGTCCCCACCACCTTGTAGAGAGCGGCCAGGTAGTTGTTGAACTCAGACTTGGAGTAGAGGCGCTCTGTGTAGACCAGGTATGCCTCCCCCGACGAGATCTGCGGAGACCAAGGGGCAGGGTGAGGGTCTTGGGGCAAGCAAGCAGCTCCCCAGCACCGGGGCTACGGGACGCTGCGGCTCTCGGGTCTGCGGCGGAGGAGCCCCCAGCACCCGCCTGCCACAGGAGCTCCCGGGGCCTCTCCCCCTCCCCACAGGGAACCAGCCCCACGGGACGTGGGTCTCGCTGCCCCTGAGGGAGCTCCTGACCCCCAGCAGAGCAGGGCTTGACCTGGGGGTCCCGTGGCCAGGGGTCTGGAGATGGGCTGTGCCGGGACCCAGCTCCCGGACACAACGGGCCAGGAAGTCCCTGCCCCAGGGGGAAGGGGTGTCCTTACAATGACAACAGTGCAGGTGATGGTGACCCCGGCCATGAGGCCGTGGGTGATGGTGTCCGCCTTGTAGGGGTAGCGGATGGAGTCGTCGTTGCAGTAGAAGCCCCGCTTGTAGGGGGAGTTCACCAGCGTCAGGATGACGAAGGGCAGAGACGCTGCGAGGCAGAAGGAAGGTGAGGACTGGGGACAGGCCCCACGCAGGCACCCAGCACCACGCCGTCTCCCCACCCCTCGCCCCCGGGTCTCTGCTCGCTGCTGCTGGGCACAGATCGATCGCCCCGGGGGACGCAGTCCTGAGTCACCTGCACCCCAGGCAGGAGGACCTGCACCCGCCAGCGCTGGCCCCGCCACTGATAGGGCCCTATCAGAGCTCGCAGCTGCCTGCGGCGCCCAGATACCACACGAGACGGCCGGGACCGGGCACCTGCAGAGCCCCCCCGGCTGCCTCGCTCCTCCCCAGACGCAGCACCCGCAGGGCCTGGTGCAGGAGACCTGGGGCTGACCTTGCGCCCTCTCCTCACACTCCCCAGGGTCTTTCGGCCCAGGAGGATGGAGCTCGTTAGAATTAACGAGCACAGGCACCTTGCAAACCTGTTTTACAGCAGGGAAGGGCCACCAGGCCCCAGTCAGCCCCAGCAGGACCCTCACACCAGCTCCAGGAGAGCCAGTCCCAGAGATGCTGTGGGTGACGGCAAGACCCCAGGGCACTTGGCTTCCCGTCCTCGCCCTCCCGCGGCCCTCGCTCCCCCCGCACCTCCCCCTGCTCCCGGCAGGGCTCTGGAGAGCTGCGGGATCAGTCGGGGCGAGGAGGCTTCACCCAGCGCGCCCCAACCCGGCCAGAGGCATCACGGGGCTCGTCCCTGGACCGGATCGTCGCTGAGATCAAAAGGGGTTTTGGGGGTCCCTGCCCCGCACAAATCCCCCGCTGAAGGGGGACCTCCTGCCCCCGCAGCCGCTCCGGCCCTGCCGGGGCCCCGGGAGGAACCGGGGGGTCCCGGGCGCGGGGGGAGGCCCCGCACAGCGCGCTCCCCCCGCGGCCCGCAGTCCACCTTAAGCCCGGGCTCCTCTCCCGGTTCCGCCTTTCCCGGCGGTTTCCGCCTCCCCTTGTTCCACCATCTCCCGGGAACACGCACCTTTGCCCCCGCCCCCCCCGCACCCTCCTCCCCGGGGCGCAGCCGGGGGGTCCCTCCGCGCCCGGACCCGCCGCCTCCTGCGCTCCCCCAGCGCCGATAAACCCCCGTCCCGCCGCCTCCCGCCTCCCGCCCCCCCGCGCGGAGGTAGCAGCAGCCAAAAAGCGCTGCCAGGGAGCCAGGAACGAGCCCCAGCGTCCCCCACCCCGCTCCGGCTGCGGGGCGCAGGGGGGGCGCGCAGACGCCTCAGACATTGATTTGCAGCTCAAATTAGACACCAATTTTCTTTCTGGATAATTTCATCCTCCAAAAAAGCTCCCCTAAAAATAAGACACCGGCACACGAGAGAGCAAAGCGACCCAAACAAAAACAGGAACCTGCCTCTCCCCACCGGTGCTTAGAGCCCAAGAAAGTAACTCCCGGCCGGGAGGCTCAGGCTGAAATTACGACCTGGGCCTTTATTTTTAGTCCGTCTTAAGTAGCTGCTTGTCAGCGTCAGTTTTAGAAACGGGCGTCTGCCTGCACCGGGGGCGGGGGGGCTGCGGGGGGGCTGGGAAGGGGCACCCCAAACCCGACTGCGCGGGGGTGCGGAGTCCCCCGGCCCCGCTCCGGCCACCCCCGGGGCCCGGAGAAGGAAACGTCCGTCCTGCCCGAGCAGCGCGGAGGGGCCCCGCCGGCCCGGGACCGGCTCCAGCCCCCGGCTCCCCGCGGGAGGCCGCCGGACCCGCCCCGGGGCCCCCCGGCCCCCCCTCGGCCCCGGGGCGCAGCGGGGCCCCCCCCCAAGGCGCCCGGACGATGGGGCGGCCCCACGCCGGGGCAGCCCCGGGACCCCCGACGGGGCCCGGCAGCTCTGGGGCAGGAGCCGGCGCCCGCCCGGCCCCGCCGCCCCGAGGGGGGTCCTCGGGAGGCCCCCGGGACAGGGGCCGGGCAGGTGCCCCCCCGGGCTGCCCCCGGCCCGGCTCCGCAGCACCGGCAACGGGCTGGCGCGGGGGACACACACACACACACACACACACACAGAGCCCCCGAACCCCCGGTTACCGCCCCACCGGGGAGGATCGGGGGGACAGGGGGACGCTCCGGAGCCGCCCGGGGCGGGGGCGCCGCGGCCGCGCCGGTACCGAGCCCTCACCGACCGCCAGGCAGAGCACGTCGAGCACCACGAAGACCTTCCTGCGCTCCATCCCGCTGCCGGTGGCGGCCCCGCGGCCCGGCCCCGCGGCTCACATGGCCCGGAACGGCGCGGGCCCGGCCGGGAGGTAAAGTCCGGGCGGACGGGACGGGGCGGGACGGGGCGGCTCCAGCAGCCGGTGCCCCCGCCCGCGGCCTGGGGCGGGGCGGCAGCGGGCGGGGGCGGGGGGCAGCGGGCAGCGCGGCCCCGTCCAGCCACGCCGGGGGCGGCCCGGACCCCCCTCGCCCCCAGCCGGTGCCCCGGACCCCGCTCCGGCGTCCTCGGCTCCGGCGCCCCTCGGCCCCCCCCCGGCTCCCCCCCCCCCGGCTCCAGTCGCTGCGGCAAGAGGAAGGGGAGAGGAAGGGAGGGAGGCCGCATGTGGGAGCCGTGTGTATCCCGCCAGCCCCGGGCTTCTTGCCTGAGGAAAAAAAAAAAAAAAAAAGGGGGGGGGGGAAAAGAAAAACCCGAGAGTGGAAGAAAGCGGCCACAGAAATGCTCTGGCTGAGCAGCGCGGTGCAGCGGCTGCTCCTTGCGGAGCAGATACCGGCTGAGTCAGTGGCGGTGGTGTTGGGGGAAGGAGGGTTCCCCTGGAGTCTTCGGACACAGCGGAGAGGCCGGATTTAAACACAGGATGGGGCGCATATTTGTTTTAAGTTGCGATTTAACCGCTGAAACGCGGGGTGGTATTTTCCCAAACCTCAGGTGTTGTTGGACCAGGACGGGCTCCTGGTGCCGCTCACTGGGCCGGGGACGTGCCGCACTGGTGGCACCCGGAGCGGGGACGGGAGCAAAGGGTCGAGCACGGTTCCCGCAGAGAGTCCCTGGTGGGAGCGGGGACGGCCGCAGGCCCGACTTTTGGTCAGGAGAGGAAGGAAACATAAATAATACAGAAACCACCCAAATGATAGTGCCTGGGCTGGTTTATTTAAGTGCAGCGTGAGTGGCCTGTGGAGAATGTGGAGGCTGTTGCGGAAAGCCAGCAGAGCTGGAAACGCTCTTGGGCTGCCCTGGGATTTAAGGAGAGAGGCAGAACCACCCGCCGGCTTCCCTCGATCTGCCCCGGTGCAACCCCCTTCCCGCCCTCGGTGCCGCGGGGCCCTGGCACAGCTGGGGAACAGGGTTTGCCCCCACGTGCTGCCTGCGGGCCCCGAAACTTGGTGTGGGGCAGGTGAAAGCCCCGAGGCAGGAGAGCGGAGGGGCTGCGGGAGGGGAGCTTGGCGGGCACCTGTGGGGTGCCTGGGCTCCGTCACGGAGGGGACGCAGCGTCGAACACCGCTGGTGCCTCTCCCCTTCTCGTCACAGCCCCCGGCTGTTCTGGGCCGCCCTCGCGGCCGGAGTGGAAGCGCTTCATGGGGCTCACGAGGCAGGACACGGCCCGGTGGGGCTGTGCTGACCCCCGGCGCGGCCGGAGCGGGGCAGAGAGAGCGAGAGGAGGCGGCTGCTCCCCTGCCTGCGGCCTCGCGGAGCGGCTGCGGCCGGGACTTTGCCCCACGCGGGGCCGTGGCTGTCGCGGGGTGCCGGGGCGGCGGGAGCCACCCAGGAACAGCCCGGCCCAGCGCCCGGGGCTGTCGCGGGGACGGGAAGCAGCCCCGGCTCTCAGCTCGGCCCCGCGCTGTTTGCTCATCCTGCGGGTGCTGGGCAGCGGGGCTCAGCCCCCCCGATCCGCGTGAGGCCCCGGCCAGCAGAAGGGGCCGTGTGGGGCTGCGGGGGGGGCGCGGGGAGGCGTGGCGGCGGCCGGGCCCTGTTCGATTTCCTCCAACTTGGGCTTTTCCTGGAGTCCTGCGGGACGCCGGTCCCGGCCCCTCCCAGCCCAAGGGGGAGCGCTGGGACCCCATCCCGGGGGTCTGCTGATGCTCTGCTCCGGGGGGGGACACATCGGGACCCTTCCCCCCCCGCTGCCGGGGCTCTGCCCATGTCTCTGCCGCCGCACCCTCGCACGGGAGGGAGGACGTGGCCCCCCACGGGCCCGGGCTGGAGGCGGGGGGGTGGGGGCTGCTGGGGGCGGCCCAGCCCCCTCCCCGGGTCGCTGCAGCCGCGGAGGGAGCGGGCGGGAGGGGGAAGGTCCGGCCCCCCGAGCGCTGGGACCCCCGGCCCGGAGCGGGTCCCCCGCGGCGCTGCGGCCCCCTCTGCCGGCCAAGCGCCGCGGCTGCAGCGGCCGCGCCCGGAGAACCGTGCGGGGAGCAGAGGGGAAACCTCCCCCCGGCCCTGCGGGGATGCGGAGCCTGCGGTGGGTGTCGGCCCCGCCGATCCTCGGAAACATCGCTCGGGGCACGCGGGGCCAAAAAAGGCGGCGAGACCAGGGACAAGGGCCCCACCCGAGGGCTTCGAGCACACCCACCCTCCCTGAGGGCCTCGAAGGAAGCGGGAACCCGCTGCTGTCCCTCACCCCTCGGGCTGTGCTGGACGGGGTCGGAGCACGGCAGCAGCTCACGAACCTCCCGGTCCGAGGCGTGGGGCAGAGCTGAGCCCCAGCCCCAGCCCCGCAGCGGGTTGTGCCACCTTGGGGCCCAGAGCTGCCCCCGGCCCGCCTGTGGCACCCACGGGACCCTCTGCCCACTCCCACGCCCACCGGCTGGGGCTTGCCTGGAGCTGCCCAGAGAAACGCAGAGCGGGGCTGGGCTGCCCCTTTCCTGCTGGTTTTCCGGGTGGCATTTTCCAGCTGCGCGCAAGGGAGAGGGGAGCCCCTGCCGCCCCCCCCCCCCCCCAAGGCCCCAGGACAGAAGCTAAGAGCCAGGCAAGAGCTGGAGAACAGAATTTAAGGAGTTTCTGACAAAACAGAGAGGCTTTGTGGTGAGGAACGAGCCTTCTTGCGGAAACACACAACGCAGTTGCAGCAGGAACGTTTCTCTTGCCTCCAGGATGTTATTTCTGGCTGAAGGCAGCGAGACACGGAGGGACCCCCCCTCCAACGGCTGCCAGGGCTGTGGGGGACTCGGGGCACCTGTAGGAGCAGCGGGCACCCCGGTCCCCTCCGCAGACTGTGGCAGGAGGGAAAATTCAGGAGCTGCAGCTCACACACACCTCGACCACGGGCTGGGCCGGCCGGAGGCACAAGAGGGAGACGGTCCTCGCCAGGCAGAGGCGGCTGCGCTCAGGAGCGGGTCGAGTTCAGCTTCTGCGCCAGGAGCTCGGGCTGTTCCGAGGCAACAGCAGCGCCCGGGACGGGAGGAGCCGTCCCCCAGGGCTCCAGGGACTGACCCAGGAGCGGAGCTCAGCCCCAGGCCCTGCCCTGGGTGTCCCCGTGTAGGGACCAGGAGCACCCCGAGCGCTGTGCTGGACCCCTGCTCTTGCTTCTGCCATGGCGACGCACAGGACTGCTGCATCTCAGTCTTCAGAAACAAGACAGGCTTTGGCTCACTTTCAAATTAGGTTTTTAATTAAATAAATAACGGCGAGGGGTCTTCAAGGCAGTATCACTTCACAGTGTAGGGCTTGGGCGAGGGGAAGGGGAAAAGAGTCCAGCATTGGGAGCGGCTCAAAGTGAATGTGCTTTGTAAGAAGGAAAAAGAAAACCCCAACAAAAAACCAAAACCAAACCTCCTCCCCAAGTGACTCCCCCTCCCTGTCCCAGCCCTTTCCACCCCTCTCCCTTAAAGTTATGTGGAAAAAGCGCTGCACTCATGTTGAAAGACCCCATGCGAATCTGTAAACAACACTGAAGAACATAAATAAGAGATTTCTGCCTCCCCCAGCCTCCCCTCTCCTTTCATTAGGGCTTGAAACAAACCAAAGAAAAAATGGTTTCAGGAAAACTAAGGATGTTCTTGGCTGATGGAGAGGAGATGCCAAGGCCTGGCCCTCCCTGGGAGGGCTGCCTGTGCTCTCTCCCTGCCTCCCCTTCTCCTTCCAGCCAAGGAGCTTCCTCTCTCCCCCAGAAAAGGGGAATCACAGCCTGGGCAGTTCCACTATGGAGCGGGCACTCGTATTTGCTTTCTGTTTCCAGCAACTGGGAGCAGCCGGAGGGGAGACCCCGGTTACCGCGTCTGGCTGACAAAGCGACGCCGGGTCACGGCAGCAGGGAGTCGGGGCTCAGCACCCCGGGGCAGAGCCGGCCGGGGACCAAAGCAAACCCCTGCCAGCGCGGAGGGGGAGACACAGGCTCTGGGCCTGTCACCCTGCGCAGCTGCCCGATGCCGTGTCCGCACTCCCACGGCCGGGCTGAGCACAACTTCCCGGGGCCGTGTGAAAGGAGGATGTGGGCTAATGGTTTAGTCATCTTCCAGATCCACTGGCAGCAGAACCGACTGCAGGATCACAGCCCGAAGGCCTCTACCAAAACAAGTAGAAAACATCAACCCAAACCCCTTCCCAAGTGCAGAAAATGGCTGGAGGGAGGCAACATCTGCACCAGAGCCTTGCCCAGCAAGTCAGCAGACAGCATTCCCTGCACAGAAAAAAAGGGGAATGAGAACACGTGGATTTAAGCCGGTGGCAAACCCCGGACCGGGAAGAGAGTCGGGCAGTGAACAGCCCTGGGCTCCAGCACAGCCACCGCGGGTCCCAGCACAGCGGGCGCCTCGCTGCCACGCGGGACCGTCACCTGCTTGAACGCTGCTGATGGCAGTAAAGACACTTTCCTCTCAGAAAACAGAGAGCTTTGTGAGGTGGGAAGGGCAGGGATGCCCAGGGACCGGCGGCTCTCCTGCCGGGATCGCGCTAGCACCGACCTCCTGGCCTCGGTGCCCTGGGGGCTGCGCAACCTCCTCCCATAGCCGACAAACTCTGACCGACCCGGGCACTTACAGGCATTTCCATCTGCGCTTCACCCCCCTGCACCCAGCGGCCGGCGAGGGCCAAGTCATTCCCCGCCAGAAAGAGAAGCAGCCGCGCTGCGCCGCCAGGGCCAACATCGCTTCTGGGTCTAGAAACTCCCTTCACACGTTCTCCACCGCCCGGCGCTGCGAGGGAAGGCGAGGAGCGCCCGCAGCCACCGCACCACGCCCAAGGCTCCTGCCCAAGGGCTGGACCGGCCACATCCCACCGGTGGCAGAGCGGGGGGACGACGGGCGCAGCTGCAGGAGGTTTGATGGCAGCAGCGCGGCTGCCCCGGCACCGGGAGGGGACGGGCAGGACTTCCACTGCCCCGCACGGCCTTGGGCGAGGGGCCGCGACTCCTCAGCCTCCCCGGGCATCGCCGTGCCTGTCTCTGCAGGCAGACGGCCCCGCGGCACGGGTGGACCCAGCTCCCCGCGGGGGAGGCCACGTCCTCTGTCCCAGCTCCCCGAGCGCTCTCGGGGCATCTCTGCGCTCAGAGCGTCCCTGCAGGGCCCAGGGACGACTCCCCCGCCCCGAGGCAGGGGCCCCCCCAGCAGCCTGCCGTTACCTGGGGTGACGCGTGGTCAAGGAAACGGGTGATGGACCCCCCCTCACTAAAGCCGGCCGCCAGCTTTGCATGATTGTGTCAGAACACACTGGAGCAGAAAGGTGTTTGGTTTCACTGTAGCCTTGGATCAAGGAGGATGGAAAGACAGATTCTGACCAACAGCTCCAACTGTCCCTGCGGAACAGTGGAAGTTCCAGGATTTCACTCAGTCAGCTCAAAGTCTTTGCTGGGTCTGCGACAGGTTTGTGACTGGAGACTCACTGCGACAAAGGCTCTGACCGAGCCACAGGAGCCGGGCAAGCCTGGTGAGCAGTCAGAAAACTATTTACATCTCCAATGCCGATGAGGCCAAAATCTGTGACCGATAAGGACACTTGCGCAGGGGCCACCACTGCCTCTGGGTCTCTGTCCAAATCCACAGGGCCAGCAATTAAAGGCAAACCCTCATTAATGTCTGCAGGGAGAGTGAAGTCCATGGTTATCGTCTCACCAGAGCTCTGCAACATCTCCGGCTTCTCTGCGAGTCCTGGTCCTGCCGGCGGCAAGGCGTAGAGCCCCGGCTCCACGGGGGCGAGGCCGGGCTGCGTGCAGGGCGCCGAGCTGGCTCCCGAGGACGCCTCCTCCGTGGGGTCGAAGGAGCAGTTGGTCTCCGAAGGCGTGCTGCACTCGTAGCCCTGCCCTGACTCGCTGATGCTGCCCAGGCTGCAGGCTGTGCTCTCCACACTCAGGGGCTCTGCGCGCCACAAAGGGGGGAAACGGGGGAGACAGGGAGGAGGAAAGGGTGGGGGACAGCAAGGGAAAGAAAGCCAGTGAGTGCGCGACATACGGAACCCAGAAACCAGTTCAATCCCACCTAATCACAGCAGTGTTTGTCTGATGGCACAAACGTTTCTGTATGAGAGCAACCAAGATCCCTGCCAGCACGCACCGAAGGCAGGCGAGATCAGCCAGCAGATGGGAGACCATCAGTGTTTCTATGGGAAGTAAAGGAAATCTCACAGAGACACTCCAAGATAAGCCAAATCCTAAATCCTGTCCCCTCGAGCTGACAGCCCCCGGGAGGTGCCCACACAAAGCCCCCACCGGCAGCAGGACGGTGAGGGAACGAACCCATCTGGGGCTGCCCGTGAGCCCTCTCGCAGACGCTCGCTCTGCTCGGCCCTGCCTGACTGCTGGTGCCTTAAACCAGCTCCGGAGGAGCTGCTGCCCAAAGTTACTGCAAACCGTTCTGCTTTGGGAACGACTGAGGCCACCCCTCCCAGCCTGAGGCAGGAACAACTCAATTTTTAAGTCACTACTGGCCAACGTAGAGACAGACAAGTCTCCTTTGCTCACACCAAGATCCGCGTGGGGCTGGTCCCTGAGGCGGGGCAAAGCGAGCGCCCGGGCGAGGGGAGCAACGGCTGGATAACGGCAACAGGAGGAAGGCGAAGGAGGGTCTGTGCCGCGTTAGCCCCACGCTACCTGCGCTCTCCATGGCCATCTGGTCCTGGCTGAAGTGAGCATCCAGGCAGCTGGTTGCAGAGGGAATCGGCGGGGAGCTCCGAGAACGACTGGTGTTTTCTACTTCACCCCCATCCAAGTCATTGTCGGTGTAATCCCTGCGGGGACAGAGAGACAAGCGCTGCCACCACCCGCCACGCAGAGGCACGGGGCGGGAAACGGCGACAGGGACCAAAAACCACCAACAACTAAAGCTCCAGGACTGCGGAGACCTCACCAGAGCGAACGTCCGTCCTGTTTGGGCTCGGCACTGGGGTGATCGCAGCCAGCTCAGCGCGGCTCAGCCCGGCCCACACAAGCCAGAACGGGCTCTGTAGCTTTCCAAAACAAAGAGCTGTGCCCAGCTCCCCAGCCTCAGCCCCTCCCAAAGCGAAATCAACAGCCAGACACTCTCCCCCGGGTCAGCCGGCTCCCCAGAACGACGGTAGCGGCTGCCACAGCCTTGGGGTGCCGGCAGAGAGCAAGTGGTGGGAAAACATCTTCCCACCCTGGGGAGATTTGAGATTTCAGGTATTTCCCTGTTCTGCATCAGAATTAAAAAAAAAAAAAAAAAAATCTAACACCTCATCTAACGTTTTTAATTGATTCAACTTAAATGTTTCATTTTGGCCTTTTAAAATGTTTCAGTTTCAACCTTTTTGAAAAGTATTTTCTGTAATTAGCATGCATTTCAAAGTGAGGAATTTGCCTCAAAGGGTGGCAGCAGGGAAAGAAATTAATTCAGGTTCCAAACCATCAGAAATAGTGTATTTTCGAACTTAAAAATCTCCCTTCCCAAAACTGCACTGAACTATTTCCTGAGATCAGCCCTGAATCCCTGACCCTAGCCTTGATTTCCGTGGATGCACTTGTCTGAAAACAGTGTTTTCTGACACAAGAAAGTCCATATCCAAGCAAACAACTGCTTCATCCTCCCTGCCCACACTAACAGTGTTCATGTTCTGAGAACAGCCACTGCACCCCTCCATGTCCCACCCGGGAAACCTCCCAGAGCAGAAAGTTCAGGCTTTTAAGCAGAGGTGCTTGGCAGCGGGAATCTTCACTGGGAGGTTAATATTACTAATTTTAGTGTGAGAATATTCCACGCACGTGGCTCCAGGGTGGAGGACGTACTTCTTCCTTCCTAAACGAGTCTGCTGAGTGAAGTAGTCATAGCGCTCTGATTTTTTCCACATGTAGTAATACTCCACACACTCGCCCACTGACCGGGTGCGGACCTGGGGAGAAACATCGCCGTCAGAACGCCGTGCCCCGAGGTGCACCACGGGGAGCAAGGCCTGTTCTCCCATTTGATCAGCACAGAAAATTAAGTGCATTGCAGTAATCTATATAGCTACAGACACATCTACGCTGCGGAACAGAAGCACGTACTGAGATTTCCAAGGTGGTAACTGGCCAGAGAAAGAACTCCCCAGAGTGCACAACTGCTGCTGCAGCCCCCAGTGTGGGTTCACACACAGTACCTCTGTGCAGGACCTTCCTGCGCTTCCAGCAGCACGCTGAACATCGGGAGAGCAAACCTGCATCCATTCGCACTGGCCAGCATCGACATGCCCACAATTAATCAGCAGTAGAACTGGACTCTCTGGTTCTGCCAACTCCCA